>NW_006794649.1:361517-413985 GCF_000442215.2 Lipotes vexillifer
CGTCGTGTATGTGGATGACATGCCCGAAGCGCAGATGCACAGACCCGGAGCCGCTGGTGCTGAACGTCCCCTGGTCCCCGAGGTCCTTCCTTCCTGCAGAGACGCTATTCCCACAGTCTGGACCTCAGGAGCCTCCTGCATTTGCATTCTCCCCGTGTCCCCCCTTCTCCCCGTCTGCCCCTCTCCCCCAGCCGCTGCGTGTTCACAGCTCCCTCGTCCTGTGCGCCCAGCACCACTCCCCTTGCTTTAGGGTTCTGGCTCTTGCCCAGGACGACGTGGCCTCCGACGTGCCCTTCCTGGACGTCTTCCGATAGATAGGTCCCTGCGACGTACTGGATGCTCGCCCCCCCCCCCCCGCCCCAAACTCACACGTTGAGGTCCCAATCCCCAAGGTTACTTCACTCGGTATCATGTCCTCCAGGCTCATCCGTGTTGCAGCTGTGTTAGCACTTCCTTCCTTTTAAGGCCAAATCATTTTCTCTTGTATGTACACACTGCATCCCTGGACACCTGGGTCGCTTCCACCTTTGGCTGTTGTGAGCTACGCTGCTGTGAACACGGGTGTGCAAGGATCTGTTTGAGTTCCTGCCCTCCCTTCTTTTCGGTGTATACTCAAGGGTGAGATTGCCAGGTCACATGGACTGAATGTTTGTGTCCCCTCCAAATACTTATGTTGAAATCTTAACCCACAGTGCTAGAAGGTGGGGCCTTTGGGAGGTGATTAGGTCATGTTGGGATCAATGCCGCTATAACAGAGACTAAGGGGGCTCGCTTCCTGCTTTTTGCCCCGTGTGGATAACTAGAAGGTGGTGTCTGCAGCCTGGAGACGACCGTGCTGGTACCCTGGTCTCAGACTTTACGTTTCTGTTGTTCATAAGCCACCTGGCCTCTGGCACTTTGTTACAGAAGCCTGATCTGACGAAGACGGTCCTCCACACTGCCACCAAAGTGAGCCACCAGAAAGTGAGCCACACGATTCTGGCACAGGGATTGTCACACACTAGTGACTTCCCCTGCTGATGCCACACTAACCCGCCCAGTGGCTCAGGCCTAAAGTCTGAGTCAGCGAAATCATACCAATTCAGTCTTCAACATGTGAAGACAGATGGACTGGGTTTTTGGTTTGGTTTGGTTTTATTGTGTATAGACTTTATTTTTTATTTTATTTATTTTTTTTTTTGCGGTACGCGGGCCTCTCACTGCTGTGGCCTCTCCCGTTGCACAGCACAGGCTCTGGATGCGCAGGCTCAGCGGCCACGGCTCAGGGGCCCAGCCGCTCCGCGGCATGTGGGATCTTCCCGGACCGGGGCACGAACCCGTGTCCCCTGCATCGGCAGGCGGACTCTCAACCACTGCGCCACCAGGGAAGCCCTAGACTTTATTTTTTAGAGCAGTTTTAGGTTCACAGCCAAACTGAGAAGAAGGCACAGAGGTTTCCCGTGTGTCCCCTGCTCCCCGACACCAGGCACAGCCTCCCCCATTATCAACAGCCCCCCCAGATGGGACATTCGTTACAAGTGGTGAACCTACACTGACACAGCACCATCACCCCGAGTCCATGGTTTACAGCAGGGGTCACTCTCGGTGTGAGACATTCTCTGGGTTTGGACAAATGTATAATGACATGTGTCCATCATTACAGTGTTACACAGAGTAGCTTCACTGCCCTAAACATCTTCCAGATGCACTGGTTTTCACTCCGTTGGGATGGTATATTTGGGGGTCTCTGGTAGTCAGTGTCTTAAGCCTTGATCATCTCCTCTTGATTCACACAGTTAAGGCTAAAATATAGGAATAGTTTTCCCACACCTGCTGCATCCTCATCTGTGAGTCCTCTTACAGGGCAACCCCAGAAGTTATCACGAGTTCAAGCCCTCCACCTGCACTGCCAGGCCTCACATGAGACCCACGAGACACCAAATCCACTGCAGTCAGAGCCTCCTGGCTGCTCCTAGCTTGCACTCTGGCGTCCAATGTGGCAGCTTTAAAGCATAAAGCAGAACATGCCACTCCCTTTTTAAGCTCCCTTGTGGTTTCCCATCACAGCTAAGAGAACAAGCAGGAGTCTGAGTGACACCCACAAGGCTCCATGCCCTCAGACCCCGCCCCCCCATCTCAGCCCTCATCACAGGCTCTGTCCCCGGACTCACACAGGGGAGGGAATTTGCATCTGCTCTTTTCTCTCCCCAGAATGCTCCTCCTCCAACTCTTCGCATGGGGCGTCTTCTCTGCTGTGAGAAATCCTCCCTGAACAAACCTCCCACCCGCCTGCCTCTACCCCATGACCCTATTTCATGTTCAGGCTAAACTCAGTACCGACTCGGTTGTGCATTTGGTCAGACGTCTGTCATTCACCCTTAACCACCCAACAGGATACAAACACAATAAGAGCCTAGATCTCGTTTACTGTGTTCTCCCTTCTATCAACAGGTTTAAAACAGTTCCTGGCACATGAAGAGACAATTAATATGTGTTAAATAAATCCAGAACGCTCAAGATTCTTATCACCATAAGGAGTTTCACCACCAAGATGCACACAACGCGCGTAATTATAAACACCAGGGCCCATCAGCCAGCAGTAAAGGCGGTGCGTTTCGGCACCTCGGCCAGGCGGGACACAAGCACCTGCTATGTGGCTTATTAGAGCAATGCTTCGGACGCTGGCAGGAGGTGAAGTAAGAGAACAGGGAAACGTCAGGAAACAGGTGCCGTGAGAAACAGGATGGGTGGAGCGGTGCTCACGTCTGAAAGCCTGGAACCCAACCTTGCCATGCCGATCACGCTGTCACCTCTTCCCCCCGTCATCTTGTCTTGCACCCCCTTCTTGAGGGCCAGCTTCACGTGACACATCCCTGACTGACCACTTCCTACCAGTGCCCTCAGGCTACCAGCTAACTTCTTCCTTCTGGCTCATAAGGTTCCTTACACTATAGTCAGTGGTTTAGGTGGTTTTCTCCCCTCTAGACTGGGGTGTGCTGAGGCCATGGCTGGGCGTTCCCTGCATTTGTGCCCAGGTATTTCTCAGAATTAGAACAGTCTTTGAAAATGGAGATTCCATTCCCCCTTTGAAGAGGAAATTTCCCCAAGACTTAGATTGTACTATAATTAATTCCTACTCATTAATCTAACATTATAAGCTGATATTCCTTATGTATTTTATGCCAGACCAACTACATTCACATAAATATTGAGTCATTCATCTAACAGTTCCATAGGGATCTAATTACATATATGTACATACATGTATACACACAGGCATATATAGATATATAATTACATATACTAATATAGCTATTATGTATAAGTACGTAATATAGAAACACAAACATAAGTACATACAAACATGTACACATATAATTATATAAATGCTTTTACTATCTATACGCCTTACATGCTCTGATTGGCACAGATACAAAGATGGACACATACATGCAGACATATGGATGTATATGCACTGAGGATCCTAGTAATGTAGAACGGCACACTCACAGGTGCTCATAAACATTTATTAATGCCTTTAAAAATCTGTGTTCAGTCATCCTCCATATCTATTTCTGATAATCTCACACAGAAAATAAATATTAGCCTCAGGGGACTTGACCTAATTTATCATTGTTAAACTAAAGGAAATTCACGTGAAATACCAAAGGTACCCAATAGTCTGCAATACCATAATGACACAGGAGACCCAGGACAGGTGCCTTGAACGGGAGCCCCTTATGTAACGAGGAGTCCAAGATTGCCACAGGGTGCCTTTCACTTCCCTGAACCGTAAATATTTCCACTAGAACCTTCTGTATCAAATATACTTTCCCTGACAGAAGTGTGTCCCTAGTTTGTTCCAAAGTGTCAGCAAAATATCACTTATTGTGAAGCCTCTTCCTTTGTTTGTGGCAAGGTATTCATCTATCACAGTAGGACTCACAAGAGCTGATGAGCGAGGCGTTATTCAGCACCACGGACAGAGGCTGTCGCTTACTTGTCAAGTCTGGGCTCCTTACTCAGACTGCTGCACAGAAAGAACTCCACTGCGAAAGTTGGAACAATGTTCACCAGGTGATGGCCGTCACACTTCAATTCCACTTGAATTTGTATCTTCTATGTTTTGACTTATCATAACCTATTTTCCCCCCATTTCTGGCACTTGTCGGCAATGCGTGAAGTTGAAAGGGAGTTTAAATATATCTTAAAAAGTATAAGGTCTTTTACAAATGTTTTTGCATTTAGCTTGAATTTACTTTTCAAAGAGAACGAGTTTTTGTGATAGTTTAGACTGCATAAAATATCTCTCTAAACTGGAGCCAAACACAGCTACACTGGAAGCCTTGTCTCCAGTTCTGAGAACCTGAAAGTGACTTAAAATAGGGGCTCCCCAAACTGTACTTAATTCTGCACCCTGATGTAGCAGAGCATACGTGACCCCCAAATCCAAAGCACCTGCACAGTTCGCCTCAGTGAAGAGGGGCTGAGGAGGAACACGGATAAGAAGTTCACCGAGACTCTGGCAGCTACGGACAAGTAACATTGGTGGAAAGGAACAGAGGAAAGAATGAGGGATGAAAATCTCAAGAGCAGTTAATGTATCCAAAAGCATCATCACTTCAACCTTTAATTTTCACAAATATAACTGTGATTAGTAGGAAAACCATTTCTCTATTTCCAGGTTTTACTGAAAGTTTCTAGAACTATTCCATTTTTAGGTTAGGTTCTCTCCTTCATTTACCAATTTTATTTGGACCAATTACCTACGTCCTGAACACTGAACTGACCAAATGTTATGAGGTGATTATGAAGTGTTTAGAGGATATATAGGAATCCTAGACATAACACACTTAAAATATTTAGGAGGGCTTCCCTGGTGGCGCAGTGGTTGGGAGTCCACCTGCCGATGCAGGGGACACGGGTTCGTGCCCCGGTCCGGGAAGATCCCACAGGCCGCGGAGCGGCTGGGCCCGTGAGCCACGGCCGCTGAGCCTGAGCGTCCGGAGCCTGTTGCTCCGCAACGGGAGAGGCCACAACAGTGAGAGGCCCGCGTACCGTGAAAAGAAAAAAAAAATTTAGGAGGTCAAGGTGTGTTGTTCATTTGAACTGAAAGGTAGTCACTTAACAGTACATAAGTAACAGGAGCAAATTTCAACGTGGAGATTAAAAGTGCTCTGTTTCTGTTAATAGGTCCATTTCCTAAATGTCAGAGCCCTCATCTCTTAGCAAGGAATAGACGCACCTCTGCCGACATCCCCTGGTTACATTAGAACCACATCAGAGCACTCAGTGCTCAAACCAAGCCAGGCTCCTACACCCCTGGGCCTTTGCACATGCTATGGTGGTGAAGTGCGTCCTTCTGCCCTTCTCTGCCTGGCAAATGACTCCTCATTCTTCTTCTTTAGTGATTTTTTACAATAACAGTTCTATGCAGATATCATTCATGTACCAAACAATTTTCCCAGTTAAAGTGTACAATTCAATGGTTTTTAGCACATTTACAGAGTTGCACAACCATCACCACAACCGATTTTAGAATATTTTCATCCTCTGCCATTTAGCAGTCAACCTCCAGTAGCTCATCAACCCAGCCCCTGGCAGCCACTAATCTAATTTCTGTACAGATTTGCCAATTCTGGACATTTCATGTAAACCAATGCTATAATAATGTGGTTGTAATAGGTGACTGGCTTCACTTAGAAAAATGTTTTCAAGGTTCATCCATGGTGTAGCCTGTGTCAGTACCTCCTTCTGTTTGACTGTTAAATAATATGACATTGTACGGCTATACCACAATTTATTTACGCATTCCACGGTGTTGGGGCACTTGGGTCATCTGTACTTCTTGGCTATTATGAATATTGCCTCTATAACATTCATGTACTGGTTTCTGAGTGGACATATGTTTCATTTCTCTTGGATATATACCAAGGAATGGAATTTCTGGTCATATGGTAACTCTATGTTTAACATTTTGAGAAAATACCAAACTGTTTTCTGGAGCGGCTGCACCATTTTACATTCCCAACAGCAGTATATGAGGGCTTCAATTTCTCCACAATCTCGCCAATACTTGCTATTGTCTGTGTCTTTGATTATCGTCATCCTAATGGGTGTGAAATGGTATCCCATGGTGGTTGCGATTTGCATTTCACTGATGGCTAATGATGGTGAGCCTCGTTTCATGTGCTTATTGGTTATGTGCATGTCTCCTTTGGAGAAATATCTATTCAAGTCCTTTGCTCATTCTTTTATTGGCTTACTGTCTTCTTATTATTGAGTTGTAGGAGTTTTTTGTAATTTCTACACATAAGCCTTTATTATGTATATGATTTGCAAAATATTTCCCCATTTTGTGGGCTTTCTTGATGGTGACCCCTCAAACACAAACTTTTTTTTTTTTTTTTTTGCGGTACGCGGGCCTCTCACTGTCGTGGCCTCTCCCGTTGCGGAGCACAGGCCCCGGACGCGCAGGCTCAGCGGCCATGGCTCACGGGCCCAGCCGCTGCGCGGCATGTGGGATCCTCCCAGACCGGTGCACGAACCCATGTCCCCTGCATCGGCAGGGGGGCTCTCAACCACTGCGCCACCAGGGAAGCCCAAACATTTTTAATTTCAATGAAGTTGAATCAGTCTTTTTTCCTTTCATTGCTTGTGCTTTTGGAATCATATCTAAGAAACCACTGCTTAATCTAAGATCACAAAGATTTACGCTTATGTTGTTTTATAATTTTAGCTCTTACATTTAGGTCTTTGATGCATTTTGAGTCAGTTTCTGTACATGGCGTGAGGTAGGGGCACAGCTTCATTCTTTGGCATGTTAATGTTTAGGTATTCCACCATCATCTGGTGAAGACCTTGTCATTCTTTAGGATTTATTTTAAATTTCAGTCCTTTTGGAAGTCAGCTCTAATTGCTCCATAATGAATTCATTGGCCCCTCCTCTGTGTTTCCATAGCATCTTTTTCATGTGGGGCTTCAGAGGTGATGAGCTGCTCCCTCACCCCTTATTCTCTTTCTCATTTAACTTACTTCACAAACATTTTGAGCACTCACTGTGTTGCAGGCCCCACACAATGTGCTGGGAGTATCTTTTCAGGGAGAGACAAACGTGCAAGCAAAACAAAATATGATAATAAAAGAAAGTGAAAAATGGGGGAGTAACAGCTGAGTTCACTGGGGGTTCAGGAATGGCTCTTCGGAGATGAGAAAGATTGAGATGATATTTGAAGCAGTGAGGGAACATTTTCATTCATTCAGTTCTTCATTGTGGCCCTGCCCTCAGGGCTTACCTTCAAGTGAGAGAGGTATCTGTCCACAAATCAAGGAGTCACAAGGATAAATAGAACATGTGAAATGTGGCCAGTGCTCCCAAGGGCAGGTGCACAAGGCCCAGACAAGAGAAGATGCCCTAACTCTGTAAGCAGGGATGTTTCCTTGCTTACATCCCTGCTTGAGGAAGGAGCTTGAGTGACATTTGAGAGAAAACAGGATAAGGTCCAGGGAGAGGGAACATTATATAAGAAGCAAGTGATGCCAGCCACACAGGTATCTCCCCATTTTATGGACGGGAGAATCTCAGAGAAATTACATAGGTAACCAAGGCCTCAGGGCTAGTACGACAGTTAAGGCCATGGTCACGGGTCCAGGAATTTTCTTTTCTGCTCCCATTCCTGTCCAGGTCTGAGCAGGCAGTGTGATGTTATGGTTCCCCTAGAACCTCCCCTTCTCCTGCCTGCATCATCTCTATTCTCTAGCATCCCTGAAACTAGCTCCTCCTCCGCCTCCACCCACCTCACACAAATGTGCCAGAGCACATCTCTGTCCCTCAGTACCCAGAGCTCTGCCAGCAAATTGGATAAACTAATTAGTACTTCCATGTTAATTAATTTTCCATTGTTTATATAAGCTATGAGAGTTCTGTTCTTGTGATTGTCCCTCTAGGTAAGTTTATCTACAAACAAATTAAATCCCATTATACCAAATTATACCAGAATGTCAATCATCAAAGCAAATCTTAAATGAGTGTCTTTCCCTGCAGTACCCGCAGAGATAATCTCATACCATAAAGAAACATTTAAACTAGAGGTAATGCTCGTAATTGATGTACGTTGTCATATTAAGACTTCAAAAAGGTTTATTAGAAAAGTCATTTTAACAGTGTGACAGCTACCTTTTTCTCTAAATTTCTAAATTGTGAAAATTAAATCATCAGAATTAAGAGTATAAGTAACACTGAACTTTAAAACTGAACAAGGCCGATCTGAATGTTTCCAGAATTGATTTGTTTTCCAAGACTTTTGCCAGTTTAAATCTAAATCACACTCCTGCTCTGAGAAATTAAAATTACACAGTTAATGCAAGTCCTTTCTATTAGTTAAAATGGAGTACCTTACAAATGACCAAGTCTAATGTGGAGTGAAAGAATTCGGAAGCTGACTGGTTCCCACCTGGGAGCGAATTGTATCAGGGGGCTCCCCAAGATGAACCACATTCCACCTCCTCCAGCATTTCTATAGGTAGGTGTCCTCAGGGACAAAACGCAATAACTCCAAGGAAGAAGAAAACAATACTTTGAGACCTGAGAGAATTCCTAAACCCAGTGCCCTGGTAATTCAGCATTAAAAAGCGTATGTACCACACCGGCTATAAACACTGTGTACTAACTCACTCAAGAGCATATACGAAGCTCCAACCAAATGACCTGTTAATTCTAAGTTATAAGTTAATTCTCCCCATCTAAGATTTTCCATCAATGATATCTAACAAGACCAAATTCATTAGCAATCCGTCAAATCCAGATCACTGAATATAATTTTAAGCCTTGTTTTCAAACTGTTCCCCGTCACGGGATTGTTTTAGAACTGAAGCAACCTGTTATGGGCTGCGCTGTGACCCCTATATTTGTAGGTGGGAGTTCTAACCTCCAGGACTGCAGAATGTGACCTTATTTGGAAAAAGGGTCTTTGCAGATGTAGTTAGTTAAGATGAGGTCAACTCTCCTTAGTAGGATGAGCCCTAATCTAATGTGACTGGTGTCCTTATAAAAAGGGGACATTTGGACACAGAGACATGCACACAGCGAGACGCCAGGTGAAGATGGGACTTCTGGTGCCACAAGCCAGGGACCTGCCAGCAGTGAGGAGGGAAGCCCGAGCAGACCCTCCCTCACAGGCTGAGATGGAGCCCACCCTACAGACACCTTGATTTCACACTTCTGGCCTCCAGAACTGAGACAGTCAGTTTCTGTTCTTTGGGCCACCAGGTTTGTGGAACTCTGTTATGGCAGCCCCAGCAAACGAACACACCGCCTGTGACAATAATCAAGAGTACCTTCCCCTTAGGAAGGCGTACAGGAAGAGCCTTTAACTCAGCTTACTCTGTATTAATAGGCTTTAGAAATGAAGAACGGCTCGTTAAAAGAAGACCATAAGAGATAAATGAGATGAGTTAATACCTCTGTAGATATCCACTCGGGACTTGCAACAGTGCCAGCACTGCCCACCAACAGAATAACCATGGAATCTTTCCACGGGAGACCCTACTGATCATCTAGTCAGACCCCTCCTATTATATCTGAAGCCCTCCGTATCATTAATATTATTTTAATTACCATAGTTCATATACATCTACATGACACTATCAAGTACAGAACTCAGTGCATTTAGCCTATGTCACAGACCTATGGGTTAACATAGCACTTTTCAAGTCTTCTGTATCTGGGCATGTTTTGCCTTTTCAAGTACAGAGTGAGCTCCTTGAGGGACACTTATATTCAACGTATTTATATTTCCTTGTGTTGCTTCGGTACCTGTCAATTGACAGGTACTCACTGAGTTCTTATTGACCAAGATCATCTACCCATAACTATAAATGATGTGAAAACTAGGGAGCAGGACCAATAGGGCTTGGAGCTCAGAAGTTCTGAGATTGGGCCCAACCCTGACCGTTTACTAGCTTCAGGCTCTCTTCTACGTTGTCCAAAAGTCTTTATGATCCATCACTCTGCGTCCCGCCCTTTCATATACTGTGTTCAGGCACACGGGCCACCGGTCTGGATCTGCCATACATCAGGCATTCACAAGAGTTACTGAGACCGGCAGTCTCTGTTCTCACGGGGCCACACTTTAGCCTTCTGCTGTTAAATTAAGGGCTCCTTGGAGCAGAGGCAAGACCAGATTCACCTCTGTAAATATACCACATGGCAGAGGGTCGAGCCAACATCCAGTAAAATTAGTGGGATATGCACAAAAAGGGCATATCAATGTTCGTAGCAGCATTACTCATCATAACCAAAAGGTAGAAACAGCTTAAATGCCCTTCAATTGATAAGTGGATAAATAAAATAGAGTATATCCATACAACGGAATATTATCCAGCCATAAAAAGGAAAGAAGTTCTGGTGCACGCTACAACACGGCTGAACGACGCTAGGAAGGGGACCAGTCGCCAAAAACCACCGATGTTGTAGGATTCCATTTATATGAAATGTGCAGAGTAGACAAATCTATTGAGACAGAAAGGAGGTGGGGGGCTGTCCAGGGCTGTGGGAGGGGTGGGCGTGGAATTGGGGTGACTGTTAATGGACACAGGGCTTCTTCCCCGGGGAGCAAAAATGCTCTAAAAGTAGACTGTGGTGATGGTGCTAGCACCCTGTAAATACACTAAAAATCACTGAAGTCTATACTTTGAAAGGGTAAATCATATGGTTTGTTAATTGCATCTCAATAAAGCTAAAAAAAGGTTGGCAGAAAAGTGAATGAGTGAATGAGGACGTGGCATCAGGTTAAGTTACTGTACACGTGCCTCACTTTTCTGAGTCATAACATCTACTTCACAGAGATTTTTTTGTTTTTTTTTTTGCGATACGCGGGCCTCTCACTGCTGTGCCCTCTCCCGTTGCGGAGCACAGGCTCCGGACGCGCAGGCTCAGCGGCCATGGCTCACGGGCCCAGCCGCTCTGCGGCATGTGGGATCCTCCCGAACCGGGGCACGAACCCGTGTCCCCTGCATCAGCAGGTGGACTCTCAACCACTGCACCACCAGGGAAGCCCCACAGAGATTTTTGTGAGGATAAATGAAATACTGTACAGGAACGCACCTTGAACATCAAACACTCAACAAAGACAAACACCTATAAGCAATTTTAAGGGATTCAATTATCCCTCTATATTTGCAGCCCCTCCTTGTTGAGCCTCATGCTGACCCACTAACAATCCAGCTCTTAGATGCCACTCAAGACCTCAGACAAGTTCGTGCAAAGCCGCTGACCTGGAAGAGGCAGGTTGAAAGACAATGCTTCCCGGTCACCACCACCCACAGGTCAGTGTGATGGTCACCATGGTGAGGGGGCTGGACAGAAAGGGACAAGGGAGTGGGGACCTGCCTGGCCCTGCACACCTGGCTCCTCAAAGCCCTTAAGCCAGAGGACAGACAACCCAGCTCGGTGTCCAACTGCCCAGCTCCAAACAGGGCTCACTCCTCGCTTTGTGGCAAGCTGGCTCTAGCAAGCCCGACCATCCTCCTGGCTGACGCTCAGATGTGATGCCTTGTTGTTTATGGAGCGAACTGATCAGCCACCGTCCAATTATAAAAGTGACAAGGTTGAATCATGACCTCCCTCAATAAACACCTCAGAGTCGTCTTCAAGTTAAAGTAGAAAAAGAAATTCAAAATTTGGAGTGACTGCTTGTATAGATACTTCCTAAGTCCTAAAGCAATTCTTTTATACATAATAAAACGCAAAATAGAAATAAAATTGGCTTAAGATCAAAGACTGGACTCGCGTCCCACCTTAGCTGCTCCAACAGCTATGTGCTCATGACTGAGTCATTACAATACACTGAATCTCAGAAGGCTTATCTTTATTTATTTGTTTATTGATTTATTTTTGTGGGGTGGGTGGGGAGTGATGTAGAAAAGAATAGCCTTATTGATTTGCCAGGCAAAGGGGGCCACAGCGGGCTAAAACCCTTATCTTTAAAATAAAGGTACTAGTTATATGTCTCACAAAGCTCAAAGCAGGGCTTTTTTCTTGGCATGGGGAGGGGAATAGCTTTGCCATGATATAATTCACATACCAATTTACCCATTTAATGTATACAATTCAATAGTTCCTCGTATATTCACAGATATGTTCAACCATCACTACAATCAATTTTAGAACATTTTCATCACACCCAAAACAAACCCCGTACACTTTAGCAGTTACCCCTCTCCACTTTCTTATCCCCTCAACCCTAGGAAACCACTACTCTACCTCTGTGTAGATGTGCCTATTCAGGTCCTTTCATGGAAACGGA
This sequence comes from Lipotes vexillifer, assembly GCF_000442215.2. Classification (NCBI taxonomy): domain Eukaryota; kingdom Metazoa; phylum Chordata; class Mammalia; order Artiodactyla; family Lipotidae; genus Lipotes; species Lipotes vexillifer. The sequence continues at coordinate 373,802 of NW_006794649.1, forward strand.
ATCCTATAGGATATAGGATTATAGGATTATAGGATATACATAGCTTCTGTGCCTGCCTTCCTTCACTGAGCACGATGCTTCAAGGTTCATCCATGCAGTGTGCATTAGTATCTCATTCTTTTCATTGGTACATAAGATTCTATTGCATCCTGTACCACAGTTTATTAATCCATTCATCAGTTGATGGACATTTGGGATGTTTCACTTTTTGGCTATTATTAGTAATGCTGTGAGGAACATTCATGTAAAGGTTTTTTGTGGACATATGTTTTCCTTTATCTTAGGTACATGCCTACGAGGGGAACTGGTGGCCCTATAATAACGCTGTGTTTAATCATTTGAGGAACTGTCAGCTGTTTTCCGTAGTGGCTGCGCAATTTTACATTCCCACCAGCAGTTTATGGGGGTTCTGATTTCTCCACATTCTTTACCAACACTTGCTATTATCTGCCTTCTTTATTATAGACATCCTAATGGGTGTGAAGTGGTGTCTCACCGAGGTTTCACTTTGTGTCCTGATGACTAACGATGTTGAACATCTTTTCATGAGCTTATTGGCTATTTGTATACCTCCTTTAGAGAAATGTCTATTTAGATCACTTGTCCATTTTTATATTGGCTTATTTGTATTTTTTTTTCCATTTTAAAATTTATTTATTTATTTTTGGCAGCACTGGGTCTTCGTTGCTGCACGCGGGCTTTCTCTAGTTGCGGCGAGCAGGGGCTACTCTTCCTTGCGGTGCACAGGCTTCTCATTGTGGTGGCTTCTCTTGTTGCAGAGCACGGGCTCTAGGCATGCGGGCTTCAGTAGTTGTGGCTCATGGGCTGTAGAGTGCAGGCTCGGTAGTTGTGGCGCACGGGCTTAGTTGCTCCACGGCATGTGGGATCTTCCCGGACCAGGGCTCAAACCCGTGTCCCCTGCATTGGCAGGCGGATTCCCAACCACTGTGCCACCATGGAAGCCCACAAGTTCTTCTTTTTCAAGACTATTTTGGCTGTTCTGAGTCCCGTGAATATCCATATGAATTGTAGGATCAGTATGTCGATGTCTGCAAAAAAAAAAAATCATCTGGGATCTTGCTACAAATCTGTAGATCAATCTGGGGAGGACTGCCAGCTTAACAATGTTAAGTATTCTGATCTGGTCCATGAATATGGGATGTCTTTCCATTGATTTAATCTTCTTTAATTTCCTTCAACAATATTTTAATAGTTTACAGAATATAAATGATGTACTGCTTTGTTACATTTTGTTCATTGGAAGTGTACATAAATGCAATTAATTTTTGTATGTTGATTTTGTACCCTGTAACCCTGTTGAACTCAGTCATTATTTACACTCATTTTTTAGTGAATTCCTTAGGATTTTCCATACAATTTCATGTTGTCTGGAAATATAGTTTTACTTCTTACTTTCCAGTCTGATTTTTTTTTTTTTCCCATAGTCTGACCTGCCTTGGCTAGAATGTGCAGGTCAGTGTTTAGCAGAAGTTATGGAAGCAGATATCTTTCTCTTGCTCTTGATCTCTGAGGCAAAGCTTTCAGTCTCTCACCATTAAGTATGGTGTTAACTCTAGGTTCTTCATAGATGCTCCTATTGTGGTTGAACATTTCCCTTCTATTCCTAATTTGTTGAGTGTTTCTATTATTAAGGGGTGCTGGATTTTGTCAAATACTTTTCCTGCATCTATTGAGTTGATTATGTCATTTCTGTCCTTTTAATCTATTAAAATGGTACACTACATTACTTGATTTTCAGATGTCAAATCCACCTTGCATTCCTGGGGAAATTCCAAGTGAATATGGTGTATAAACTTTTATATGTTGTTGGATTCAGTTTGCTGGTATTTTGTAGAGAATTTTATGTCTATATTCATAAGAGATATTGTCTGTAGTTTCTTTTTTTGTGATATCGTTGTATGGTTTGGTATGAGAGTAATACTGGCCTCACAGAATGAGTTGGGGGTTTCCTCCTCTTCTAATTTTGAAAAAAATATGTGAAGGATTGGAATTAATTCTTCTTTAAATGTTTGGTAGAAATTCCCAGTCAAGCAATCTGGACCCAAGTTTTCCTTTGCAGGTAGTTGTTTTATTATTATTATTATTATTACTACTACTATGACTACTAATGCAACCTCTTTCATCTTATAGGTCTCTTCAGGTTTTCTATTTCTTCTTGAGTCAGTTTTGGCAGGTTGTGTCTATCTAGGAATTTGTCCATTCCAATTAAGTTACCTAATTTATTTATTGGCTTACAATTGTTCATAGAACTCTTATAATTTTTTAAAACTTTTAAAAATGGAGGTGAAATTCACATAACATAAAGTTAGCCACTTGAAAGTGAATAATGCAGTGGCTTTTAGTACCTTCACAATGCTGTGCAACCACCACTGTTGTCTAATTCCACAACACGTTTATCACCCCAAAAGGAAACCCTATACCTGTCGGGGAGCTCCTCCCCACATCCCTCTCCCCTGTGTCACTGGTAACAACCTATCTGTGTTCTATCTGTATGGACTTAACAATTCTGGATATTTCATGTAAGTGAAACCACACAATACGTGACCTTTTATATCTGGCTTCTTTCACTTAACATAATGATTTGGTGGTTCCCTGTTGTAGCATGTATCAATACTGTGCTCCTTTTCACAAGTGAATAAGATTCCATTGTATGTGTACATGAAAATTGTTTGTCTATTCCTCAGTTCATGGACATTTGGGCTGTTTATACCTACTGGTTACTATACCAGTGCTACTACGAACAAGCTTGTACTTGTTTGAGTATCTGTTTTCAATACTTCTGGGTATATACTTCAGAGTGGAAGCTGATGGATCATATGGTAGTTTTCTTTTGTTTTTTGTGGACAGCTAAAGCACTTTCCATGGCAACTAAGCCATCCTACATTCCCATCAGCAACACAGAAGAGTTTCAATTTCTCCATATCCTCAGCAACACTCGCTTTTTTTCTGGGCTTTTAGTGCTGCTATTATTCTTTTTAATCATAGTCATCCTAGTGGTATGCAGTGATATCTCATCATGGTTTTGACTGCATTTCCCTAACGAGTAACAAAGTTGAACATCTTACCATGTGCTTACCAGACATTTGTGTTATCTTCTTTGGAGAAATGTCTATTTAAGTCCTTTTCCCACTTTTAAATAGGTTGTAATTTTTGTTCCTGAATCTTAAGAGTTCTTCATATATTTTGGATGCTACCTTTTAATTTTTTCTGTGAGGTTGGTAGTAATGTCTCTTTGTTCATTCTGTATTGTAATAATTTGAGTTGTCTCTTTTTTTCTTCATCAGTTAGCTAAAGGCTTGACCATTTTGTTGATCTTTTCAAAGAGCCAAGTTTGGGCTTCAATGATTTTATGTTTTTCTATTCTGTATTTCATTAATTTCTGCTCTATTCTTACATAGAGTAGTTGTGAGAGAAATAAAATCCTGAATGTGAAAGGGCCTTTAAAAATGAACTTGTGTATAAATATTTATTTATACTATTTATTATAACTACTGATTGGATACTTTCTCTCTGCCATGCAGGCTCTGTTTTATTTTGTTATTATTATTTTTTGCAGTACGCGGGCCTCTCACTGCTGTGGCCTCTCCTGTTGCGGAGCACAGGCTCCGGACGCACAAGCTCAGCGGCCATGGCTCCCGGGCCCAGCCGCTCCGTGGCATGTGGGATCGTCCCGGACCGGGGCACGACCCCGTGTCCCCTGCATCGGCAGGTGGACTCTCAACTACTGCACCACCAGGGAAGCCCCAGGCTCTGTTTTAGATGCTTGGTATATGGCAGTGAAACTTTGCTCTAGGTTGTGGTACTTGCAAATGTGCATACTCAATTGTATTTCTTATTTGGAATAGCGGTTCCATATCCATCTTTATATCCCACCTTCCTGGCCCACAGAAAATGCTCCATGAATGTCACGTAGATGCTTAAGGAAGAGTAAGATATTTCTATTATCTGTCATTTTCCTTGCAATTCTCTTAGACCATAAGCTCTTTGTGAGTAGTAACCCTGTCTTAATCATTCTTGTAGATTAAATTCTGCCACTGTGATGCCTGAAACATACTGTATACCCCCAAACTACCATTTAGATTAGTTGATTAGCTTGAATCTGCCTTCATACCAATTAATATTAGGAGAACATAGAGAAAGGAGAAATCAAGGCTGATAAAGTAACACAACTGAGGTTAAGAAAATATCCTGAGTGTTTTTAATGCCAAGGACCATATCTCCTGCTTCTTTTCTATCTCACACATTGCTTGCTAGAGAATAGAGCATACAAGTGGTGCTCAATAAATCTCTGCCTATTGTTCAGCTGATTTTATTCTTAAAATTCCAACAAGTAATTATCCTACCTCGCTTAGGGAAAATTGAACCGTCATCACAGAACCCTCTCTAATGATCCCAGGGAGTAACTTAACCACAGGGCTCACTGTGCAAAACACTTCCTTTTAAGAAATCTTACCCTGGGAACTCAAATAAATCAGGGCCCTTTTATGTGGATGTATCTGGTGTTTGAGCCACACATGACTTTTAATAAATCATATTTTTAAATGATATCAGCCTGTCAAGAAGACAGCTGACAAAATTGGATTTCTCTTCTCCTACTCACAGAAAGAAAGAGGAATAAGAACTCAACAGTTCTGGCCAAACACTTTTTTCCCAGCAGCCCTTATTATGCAATGATTTTTTTTCTTTAGTATTTTAGACTTTTAGTCGTCTTGTAGAGGAAAAAGAAATGTCATCCACCCACTAATTGGTTCAAAGTCACTCTCTTCCTTCCCACCCTGTACAGGAGTCGCTGGATAAAAAATGCAGAGCTATCATCTTGTTATGTCTCACTGCAAAATGAAAAACAGCATCTCTATGTTGAATAAATGTCTCCTCTTTACCTTGATTTCTCATTACCTTCCATCAACTAAGACAGAATAGAGCTTATCCCCTAATTATGTTACTACTGTGTTCTTCATTCTGTTTACTTTATACCCAATTCAAGGAAAATATGACCTTTTCGGTGGGAGAGAGAGGATGACATATGTACAATTACGAGAGAGAATGTGGTAGCTGGTAGTGTGGGATTAGACAGTGAAGTTCAAGGAGAGAATTAAATTTAAAAATGTATCAGTGGTTGCAACACAATTAGGAAGGGAGCCTAATTTACTCAGGTAATGGTGGATCATTCTGGAACGCCAAAGCTTCCATTTTGAAGCAGAGACATGACTGCTTGTGATTATGACTCAGCATTTAGGGTAATTAACTTTTTTCACGTAATCGCTGAGAACCCCCATCTGACGGGGCTAAGCGCACCTTGTCAAGCCCCCATGGACAGATGCGCACTCTGCACACCCCTCTGCCCCCACCTGCTCTTTGGAAACAGAGGAAATGGTGAAGAAACTCCTGCCATAAATTAGTAGGAAACCAACGTCTGGAGCTAAGCGACAGCCCGAATGCACAACCCCAGCACTGTCAGAAGCACATCTCCAAGGCGCTGCACACAAATCTACTTGTTAATGTACAAACACGAATCTCCCACAAGGCCATTCAGGGGCAGCAGCTGTCAAGAGGACCCGCTGATACACATTAATTTGAACTCACAGAGTCTTTGCGTTAATTCCCAATTAGATGTTCTGATCTTGTTCTTCTTTCTGAAGCTGAGATTCTCCACGTATGACCCCCTCCCACTCCATCCCCTTTGGACCGCATTTTTTATTAATGCCCCAAAGTTCTTCCCTTGATGATGGTATTTACTGTTTCCTACATGGATATAGGTTATTTTCCCTTTTGACTTTCAACAACTCCCAGGAGGCTCTGAGAGAGAAGTGAGCAGCAGACTATGTGAGCACAGATCACAGTCTCGAAACAGAACTGACTGCATTTCTAAACGCTCGTTCTAGTGAGTATGAGTCAGGGGAGGTGTGCATGTGCCCTAATTGAGTTCAGATTGGGACATGGAAGCAACCTAAGTGTCCATCGACAGACGAATGGATAAAGAAGATGTGGCACATATATACAATGGAATATCACTCAGCCATAAAAAGGAACGAAACTGAGTTATTTGTAGTGAGGTGGATGGCCCTAGAGCCTGTCATACAGCGTGAAGTAAGTCAGAAGGAGAAAAACAAATACCATATGCTAACACATATATAAGGAATCTAAGAAAAAAAAAAGGTTCTGAAGAACCTAGGGGTAAAGACGGGAATAAAGACACAGACCTACTAGAGAATGGACTTGAGGATATGGGGAGGGGGAAGGGTAAGCTGTGACAAAGCTAGAGAGTGGCATGGATATATATACACTACCAAACGTAAATTAGATGGCTAGTGGGAAGCAGCCGCATAGCACAGGGAGATCAGCTTGGTGCTTTGTGACCGCCTGGAGGGGTGGGATAGGGAGGGTGGGAGGGAGACGCAAGAGGGTGGAGATATGGGGATATATGTATACGTATAGCTGATTCACTTTGTTATACAGCAGAAACTAACACACCATTGTAAAGCAATTATACTCTAATAAAGATGTTAAAAAATAAAAAAAAGTTCAGATTACAGCCACGGACATAGAAACAACAACAAGAGCAGATGGTTTTTAATTCATTAGAGAATATTGTGTATAATTCAAGGCTAATTAGAAAATCTTGATAGTAGCAAGAATAGCAAAGATTTATGTATTCATTCACTCTCCACAGATTCACTGAAGGCCCACCATGCAGGTGCCAAGAACAGGGTCCAGAGTGTTGAGTGGAAAGATCATTGTCCTGGTTACTGGGAGCCCAGGGCCTGGCCGAGGGGGCAGACAGCCAGGAGGACACTAGCACACTGATGACTGATTGAAGCTCAAAGGCTTCAAAACCAGGAAGAGGAAACCATGCAGGAGGATAACCAAGCTGGGAGAATCAGCCTCCCAGATGGGACTCCTGCACCACTGCTCTCGGCCTCATTCTCTTCTTTTTTTTTTTTTTTTTTTTTTTTTTTTTTTTTTTCTGTCGTCCTTAAGAGATCCACAGTTTTATTAATCTTCACTTTTCTGCACAGCCACGGCTTGAGAAGACAGTTCTAATCCCAAGTACCAAAGAGCGAATAACTGTCTTAATTCAGATTGCTATGACAAAAATACTATAGACTGGGTGGCTTAAACAGCAAACATTTATTTCTTATAGTTCTTAAGGCTAAGAAGTCCAAGATCAAAGTGCTGGTAGAACATGTGTCTGGTGAGAGCTCTCTTCCTGGTTTGTAGACAGTCACCTTTTTGCTGTCTCCTCACAGAAAGCAGAAAGCAGAGCAAGAAGCAAGCTCTCTTGCATCTCTTCTTATAAGGGCACTAATCCCATCATGAGGGCTCCATCTTAATGACCTCCTGAAAGCTCTACCTACCCGGGGCACGAACCCGTGTTCCCCGCATCGGCAGGCGGACTCCCAACCAATGCGCCAACAGGGAAGCCCTCAGCCTCATTCTTTTCGTAAAGCATTCTTTTAAGAAGACCGTAACGTCCCATCACATGCCATCAACAGTCCCAATGTACGAGTGGCCTTTGGTGTGATTATTAATACCACCTGCTCCCTCTGGCAAGCATCCTGGTCTGGGTGACAGGAAAGGTGACCACCCGCCTTAGCGATGAGGCTGCATCTGCTACCCGCTTGGTAACCCTGAGGTTTTGTTGTGGTGGCACTTGCGGTCGTGACCACTGTCACCACTGCTGCTTCTATTCAGGTTGGTCAGGAAAGGCCTTTCTAAGACAGAGATGCTTATCTTGAAGGATGAAAAGCAGCCAGCTGGGTGGAGCAGAGTGTCGGGGGAGCGATGGTGAGAGAGGAACCGAGGGCGGGGAGCGGGGGACAAGGGCTGCTCATTCGAAAGCACCTCGAAAAACCACGGGAAATGCTTTAAGTGACGTTGGAAAGCCTCCAACTACCCTCCTCCCCATGTGCTCCCAGCTAGCTGCGGGCAGGAGGCCCGGCTCTGAGGCCCTGGGGCTGCACATCCTCGAGGGACAGCGCTGAGCCGCCCTGGGGCCCCGACACTGCCCCGGGCAGCCCGCAAGCCGGGGCTGAAGAGCAGTTACACGGCAGTTCGTCCGCGTCTGGGGCCTGCTGGGCGGACAGCGGGGCAGGCAGACCACAGCAGCTGCCGGACACTCGAGGGTGGGGGACGGCAGGCTCCAGTCAACCTCACGAGGACACAGTCTCCCCAGGGGCCAAGCCATCCAAGCTCAGGAAGCGGCCAGCCCACGGGAAGCAGGCCCGGCTATGGGGGAAGGCACAGGGCTGACGTGGGCAGAACCACGCTCGGGGACTGTCGGCGGGGCCTGGGCCACCTCCGTCCTGCATCCACAGGAGGCTCCATGCTCACCCCTCATCACAGGAGGTTACAGAGGACCTGACTCAGTGCCACACAGACAGGTGCCAGCGCCCCAGGCTCACAGGTGACAGGGTTATGCATCAGCCCTGACTGCCCCGCGGGGTCAGCCCGGCCCTGCAGCTGTCCCCGGTGTCCTCTGGACGGACGGCATGGACGTTCTCTGCCGTGATCCACTGGCCCTGCTTCCTTCCATCCTCCCCGTGCTGCTGGATACCCAGTGGGTGTGCAGCTGCTCTATCCGCACTGGACACGCACGCTTCAGGCGGCAGCTGGCTCCCTGGCTTCTGGGGAAACGGGAACGGCGCCCCCAGACCAGGCCTGCACTGCTGCGGGGCCCCAGAGCCCATCCTGGATCCGAAGGAGGTCACGTGGGGCCCCGGACACACACAGGCTGTGCACCTAAAACCCACAGCAAGATCAGCACCTGCCTTTCTTAGAATTAAGACCTCGTGGGCTCCTGTAACAGGGCATGGGAAGATACTGGTCCAAATGGACTATTTGGTACCACTGAAGACACTGAGATTGGGGGCAAGTGACTTCACCTTTCAGTCGTCCAGAGGGCGGACATTTCTCCACTAGGAGATGCTCAAATGCAGTGATGTCCCCACCGGTCGGGAGGGGCGTGGGTTGCGAGGGGGTTGTGTCCCACCCAGGGGGGCTTCTGGGCACCTGCATGAGAAATAAATTCACTTCTCTATCAAGAGTCCTAATATTATCTCAGTGAAATGTGAAAACTCAGGATGGACACAAGAAAGAAACAGATCATAAAAGTGTAAAATAAACTCACTGAAGCACTAGTTCCTGGACAGATACTGTTCGACCTGACCCTTAATTATAAAAGCAGTTTATATCAACTGTGATGACAAACGGCGGTGTCCGAGTTGGCTGCTCAGCTGTCCCCGCGGCTGGACACACCTGGACGGGGGCAAGAAGACCCCCTATTTGGGGCCAGGGCATCGCGACTGGGGTGATAAATTCCTTCTAGTTCTCAATCGCCCCAGGACCATCATCTTTTCTTTCTGTTATTTCCCCACGAGAATGTGACACTATGTTCAGCTCACTGTGACCTGAGAGAAGGTGTCTCCAGGAACGTGTCCCCTCGGGAAGGGTCAGCGTCGGGAAGCGGGCTCCCCTCATCAGTAAGTGCACACTTCGGCCCCGAGGGTGAGCCTGGCCCCCGGCCTTCGAGGGTCTTGGACGGTGGTAAAGCAGCCACCACGCGTGGACACCCCGACAGTGCAGCGAGCGCTGTGGGCATGCTGCACGTACGATGCTGTGAGTCCCCCTTGAATTTCCCGATACTGTGCCTTAAACTAAACATTGAAGGAGGATGAGCTACCAAAGGACACGAGGAGCTTCCAGGCATGAAGAGTAAACTGGGCCAGAGCACAGAGGCTGAACATAACGCGCAGCTGGGGGTGATGGGGGTTATGTGGCCGCACTCAGATCGTGAGACGGGGGTTGGGAAGACGGACCCAGAGAAGAGTCGCAGGAGGCCCTGGGCTTCCTGCCTACTGGCACCCACGCTCCGGCCCACCTGAGGGGCAGGATGGCCCCCCACCCCAGGGAGCCCCGGGCCCGGTCTCTCTGGAGCACAGGGGCAGGGAGGGCAGGGCGTCGCCATCAGGGCGTCGTCTCCCCAGCTGTGGGGCTGTCACAGAGGGTACGCACAGGGATAGGGGTGCACACGGCTCGCCCCTCACCACGAAATCCTGAAACCCTAAACCCAGGATCCGCAGAAACTGGGGTGAAGGCACAGAGTTCCTTGTTCATTTTTACATGCACATGATTTTAGCTTGGTCTCCATGTGGACCCGCCAGCTTTCCCCGCAGGGCTGCTTTCAGAGGCGTTTATACCCCCCTTGAAAAAACTCTGTGAGGGAGTCTAGCCATCCTCCTCCCCCCGCCGCCACTGAAGGTTAATTAGTCCATCTTCCTCAATACAGAATGATGCCTTGGCTCTATTCTCTCTTAGTATTTAATTTGTCATTGTCATGAGGCATTGTGTCTACTCTTCCTTCCTTGCGTTTGTGTGGCATGGACGCTTTCTGATGCTCTCATGAGCAGATGGCTGGCCACCCCACTGTTTATCAGGCCGCAGCAGCATTACCACTGCCTCCTGGCTCTGTATCATCTATGAATTCAATTAACATATGTCTCCCGACTGTTTCCAAGTCCTCTGTGAAGGCCCTGCATTACACTGGATCTGATTCTGGTCCCAAGGGGACCCTAAGAGACATCTCCCCACAGTGCACGGCTCTCCTTCAAGAAACAAAGATACTGAATTACATTAACCGTGGGCCAGAAAAGAAAATAAGTATTGGAAGAGTCTGCCAGACATTAACGTGAATCATGCAGAGCGAGGGCTGTCTCTGGAGTTGGCAACCCACAGGACGTGAGCTGAGGGACACTGGGACACCCCACCTGGCGCTGGGATAAGGAGGGACGTGCTTCTGCAAAGCCACGCTGGGCCGCTGCTCTGTGAGCCACCGAGGCTCTGGTCAGCGTCCCCTCTGTGTGCCACCTGCCTGCCTCTTCCTGACCTCACCTGCGCTCAGCCTGTAGACACTCCACCTCCCCTGGTGCCCGTCCAGTCCCTAGATGGCAAGATCGTCGCCAGCTCCTCCCGGGGGGGCAGACAGGCTCCCCTGCCCCAGGAGGAGAGATGCCAGAACATGAGGAAAGGAACCAGAAGGAGGTCCCGACATTTCCCTCCAGAGTCAGGAATTCGGGGGCAGTGTGAGGAGCTGGCGGGAAAGGAGGCAGAGAAAGAGTGATGGAGGGGCCGGGGCAGGAGGGCATGGGGGCAGTTAATCTGGATGATGGATGTTATTTGTTGTGTAATGAAGAACTTGTCTGGTTTTGTCCTGGGCTCCCGGCGTAGAGGTTCTAAAAGTGTTGGTGTTACAGACTGAACTATGTGCCCCCAGAGCCACACGCTGACAGCCTCACCCCCAGCGTGACGGGGCCTTCAAGTAGGGATTAGGGTTAAATGGGGTCATAGGGTGGAGCCCTGAGCCAGTGGGACTGATGTCCTCGCAAAAGGAGGGGACACCAGGGATGCACTGCACAGAGGGACGACCCTGCAGGACAAGGAGGGAGGCCTCAGGGGAGCCAGGCCTGCGACAGCCTGATCTTGGGCTCAGCCTCCAGAACTGGGGAATGAATGCTGCCCTTTAACCCTCCCCTCCCCAGTCTCTGGTGCTTTGTGACAGCAGCCTGAGCTGACTAAGGCATTTGGAATTTCCTGAGTGGTGAGTGGTTTCTAATGCTAAAGAGGTGACTCAGGCTGCGCTGGTAGAGAGCTTGGACGGGGGCTGGTCCCCAAGAGGACCAAGGGTGTGACTGGGGGGGGGTGGGCTTGAGCCAGCCTGACCTTCGGGGGAGGGGTCGGAGGTCCATCACAGGCATCCTCCAGGCCACTCTGGAAGCCGAGGCCCAGTGGTGAGTGGAGGCTCCAGGTGGGCAACGCGAATCCTCCGCGAGAAACCGGACCACGCTTGCGGACGCCTTCCACAGCTCCCTGCTCTGTTTCTGGGAATTATCCAACCTGACGTGTCGTGGGAACCTGCACGTTTTTCTCGGGTTGGTCAGAGTGTGGGTGGCCTGGTGACCCCTGGAGGGTAGCGGTATTGCTGGGGGCCGTGCCCTTTAACCCGGGGGTCCCCTCGGTTAGTGCTGGAACTGGACTGGGGACCACCAATCCAGTTGGGTTGAAATGGGGACATTATGACAGCTTTGCAAACCGACGCTGAGTGACCCGAGTCGGCCACGTGGCTTCCTTGAGCCCCAAGGGCCCGCGCTGGACTCGGGCCTGCCGGCCTGAGGCCCCCCCGCCCCAGCCCCCGATGGCTCCACAACCCAGAACCTAAAGGGCCTCACCCAGTGCTGTGGCTGGCAGGCCTGGGACCCGGTGGTGCCTGACCTCCCTCACGGCTAAGCATTCTGAAGTGTCACCTCACCTTTTCCTGCCCTTTAATACTTTGTAAGTGCTCCTGCGTCGGACGTAATAAAACCACCACTTATAACAGACCAGCACACCCCGTGGGCTACGTGAGGGGCTCCGACAGGCACCAATCTTCACATCCGCTGTACCGTTTCTACAGAGGGAGTGAGCTGGGCGCGTCAGTAACTGGCCCATGGTCACAGGGCCATCGTGTCTGGGACAGGCGGCAGGGCTGTTTTCTCAACATCACGCCCACTCGCCTTCCCACCTCTGGAAACAAAACCCTCAAGACAGTTCCTCGAAGAGCTCTTTTAACCAGAAGCAACAGTAACCGACGTCCCAGGGTGAGAACAGATGACAGGGGGCAGTTTCCTGGAACCTGTCGTGACTGTGACGAGCATCCCACACGCACGACCCGGGACCAAGGCCGGCAAGGGCGGTGGGAACAGACCTCGCCTGTTCCAGTCACCTCTCACCAGATGCTCCCCACGTGTTTATTACCTAAAACGCGGGTCAGGAAGCACCATGTGCCTGATGATAGTCTAGCGTCAAGGCTTAGGGCTTCGTTACCAGGAGACCAGAAGCCGGAGCCTCGGCAGCCTGCAGCGATGGGGGAGGGGCACCCTGACTGCACTGGACGCGAGTGAGGCCCGAGGACCTGTGTGCACGCGGGGCTGCCGTCACCATGGCACGGGACGGACGGGGGAACCGGGGAGGCACCCAGACCAGCCCCTACCCCCGAGGAAGGCTGCACCGGCTGGAGGGGACTATTTTCCTCTCTTTCACTTAGAATTGTGGGTTATTGCTATTATGCTGTTCCTGTAATTTTTGAAGTGGAATATACATATTAACCAGGTTTCTACATGGCTTTTGGCAAACTCAGATAAAAATAAATGCCACTGTTCCAGGGGTTTCTGCTTAATAGCAGAAATGACAGCATAGAAATGGAGACTCTTATCTCATCCACCCAAATTATCTCCAAAGCCTTTCCTTTAAAACAAAACTGGGGCCAGCGAGTGCCCGGAGAGCATCTAAGCTTTCAGAAATTTCAGCCCCTGATGATTTCCAGCACGTGGACTTCGGTCGTCCCTGCCTATTTCATAGGAAACACCTGGTTTGTAGGTCTGAATGCCCCAGCGACGCTGGGTTCCTCGGTGGCCAACGTGGAGAGAAGGAGCTGAGGTGACACAGGAAGCAACTGCCGGGTCCTGTCTGCCAAGTGGACGCACCTGAATGCCCCCTGCCCCAGAGCACGCCCCACTGCCAAGAGGGGACGGCTGGCCTGAGCTGCCATCTGCAGCCCTGCCTCTTCCCAGACGTTCCCATCATGAAAGGAATCACATCCGAGACCTGGAAATAAAACCTCGTCCTCCTCTAGTGAGAAATCGGAAGGATGGGACCCAAGCCCACAGCCGTCCCTCAGCAGGGCTGCGTCAGAGCAGAGAGGAACGGACACGGCTTTGGGTCCCAACCTGCCATGTAGGGCACCTGGCTGCCTCCGAGCCCAAGGGGGTTTTACCTGCAAAACCAACCCCAGGCCCTGGAGGACCCGGTGAGGTCGCGAGTGACACAGTGCCCACTCCTCTCTGAAGGCCGGTCCCCTCCTGGCCCACAGCTCAGGATGTGAAGCCCTGGGGTCACAGTGACCTCTGAGTGTCACAGAGAAACAGCCCCAATCTAGTTCTCGAGGAACACTTTCATTACAGGGAAACTCTGCTTTGTCATGTTTGTGGAATTACAGCCAGAGTGACTCCTGGAAACTAAAAAGTAAACTTTCAGACTCAGCATCACGGGAGATTTCTCACTTATTTTGCAGTAATTGTTGGCAAACCAACCATTTCTTTGCATCTACTACTTTCTGTGAGAGCAGAGCCAAAGGGTAGCAACAAAGCGATGAAAGGAAGAAGGTACAACGGGGAAAATTCCGCTCACTCACCCAAGTTTCCCTAAGACTCAGGGCGCGATAACGTTCCCACTCCACCTGGAGCGTTTCGGGCCGGCCCCGCTGCCTCGGACACAAGGCCGCACTCTGGAGGCCACCCGGCCTCCCCGGAACCAGAAGCAGCCCCTGTCAGCTGAACTACGACACTTCTGCAGCCGTGGGACAACCGCCAGGCCCGGAAGACACATCCCCATAAAGCTGGCATGTAGTAACTCCACTGACCTGACATCAAGTCAAACATTACGTGCCATTTTATGGTTTATGAAGGCCTTTAACTAATAAGGCACACTCAGCACAGCAGCAGGCAAGGGGAAGGTTTAATTTTCAAAACTTAATATGATGTTCAGTAGCATGATTAACTAATTGAATTTACTAAAAACGAAACAAAACTCACCCAAGAAACACTAAATGAACACCTAACGTAGCACCTGTGCCAACCAGGGAGCTGGGGCAGGACACGCGTGATGAATCACAGACCTGCTCGCTGTCTCTCTGGAGCTTAAAATTCAGGGAACGAAACAATCAGCGGTGGGCAAGCCCGTGGGGGAGAGGAGTCTCAGGACCGCCCTCCCGAAGGGGCCGTGGGGGGGTGATGGTGACCCTGAGGGTGCGGGTGGCGCGCTAGGGACGGGGGGCTCCTCCGAGAGGGGCCGGCGGGGCCTGGCTGACTCGGGGACGGGGCACCGAGATGGACAGAAGGCAGCAGGTGTGCGGATGGGAGGCGCAGGCTCTTGGGGTGGGGGGAGAAGGTGTGAGAGGCCCGGGAGGGGGGGCAGAGCCCACTGAGCGCTCGGGCAGAGGGGGTGGACAGAGTGGGACCAGGGACACGGGCAGGCCGACGGGGAGGGGATGGTCATCCCGCTGATGTGCCCTAGGGACCGGCCGGTGACGCTGAGCCGTGACTGCGGTCCTCAGACACCTGCCCATCCGCAGGACACAGGCCACCCTCCTGTGCCTTCTCTTCACACCGTCCTGCGTCAACAGGGCCCTTGGATTCATGTACCTTTGCTTTCCAGGAGCGTAAGGCTCTCAGACGCACCCTGGCTGAGATGCGGATGAATCTCTTGTTTACCTTGCTCATGAGTCCCCAGGGTCACCCCGGGTCTCTGAGATTTTGTCAACCTGCCCCGGGCTGGGTGGAGCCCCCTCGGAATTCCGGGAACTTCACACACAGCCGTCTCTCCGCCCCGCTGAAGGAAAACGGAGACACTGGAAATCTGTTCAAAAGCCAAGGCTGCCTCAGCCGCGTCGCCTCCCCTCCCGAGGGGCTCGGCCGGAGGCTCCGGGACCCTCCCGAGGGTGGGTCCTGCTGGCAGCCGCGGCCAGTCCGCCCACGCGCTCTGTGGGCCCAGGACCGCGCGCCCTCGGAGCCTCGTAAGGCAGACCCCGCACTGTGGGTCCGTCCTCCCCCAAACGGTAAGAACGCCGCCGCCGTCGCAGAGGTCGCCGGCCCCGCTCCGGGTGCTCCGGGCCGCAGCGCCGTCGGGAGATGCTCTGCCGCGGCTTCTCACCTCCAGCTGAGCCAACGCTGCACCCTCCTCAGGGGACTACCCGCGGGATAGATAAGGAGGCCTGTTGCCAGGACACCCGGCCCCGCCCCATCACTGGGCCGACAGGGAACTCACGATCCCACGTCCGGAGGCGGCGACTACGGTTTCATTTCACAAACAGACGAGATGTCACAGCGGCGCCCCCCGCCCCCTGGGTCCATCCGGCTGCACGACGACCGTTCCCACCGTGGCCCCCTGCTCTGGGCAAACGGCTCTCGCCGGCTCTGGGACCGAGCCCACACTCTGCTCAAGGCCTTTATGATTCGGCTCAGCCCCGAGTGTGTCTGCCCCCAGGGGCTCCTGTTCTCACCTCTCTTCCCACCAAGGCGGTCCCCTCTCCCCTCTCCCCTCCCCTCGTCCCTCCATCCCTCCGTAGTCCCAAGTAGACACCCAGGTTCCCACCCAAGGACAGGAAATGAAGCGCTTACATCGTCAGCCACATGCCGTGTGCCGGGCGCATCCCCTTCAGAATGAAAAACTGTACATACGGACGGATGTACTGTGCACGGTACAACATAATATAAATGTACATACCTGCGCATACACAGTGTATACACACACACACACACACACGCAGGATACATATGTGGGCACTAGGTACCTATGTAGGCCTAGTACACACGTGCAGAACATATGTAGTGTACAGGTGCACACATACACATACGTGCACTTGTGCATTCTTGTCCTGTCTTCCCAGAGGTAGAAACTAAGATCCTAGAAAAGAAGTCACTTGCTCTGTGAGAGGTTCGACCCAGATTCGAGCCCAGTTCTACCTCATTCTACGACCCACGAGCGTTAAGACCCCAAAGTCCACCAACATTGATGTTCCCTCTTTAACTTCCGATCACCCCGTCGCTTTCACACGACGGTTCTGTAAGGGCCTCTCCCATGCCATTCTGGTCTCAGAAGACGGTTAGACCCTGTAGTACTTACTTTTACTCCTCACTGTACGTAACACAGAGCAGGGCGCACAGGAGAAGCTACTCAAAATACGTCGAGATGTCCTACAATAAACGTCAAACCGTGGTCCCTGGACCAGCAGGACTGCCATCACTGGAGGGGCTTTTCAGAAGAGCAGAGTCTGCCTTGCCTCAGACCTCTTGAATCAGAATCTGCATTTTAATGGCTCCCCAGGGGACTGGTAAGCATGGGAAGAACTGATCAGCCTGCATTTTCACCTAAAACAAAAGCCTTTTTAGAGCCAACAGACTTTTTGGCACTTGAAATGCACATACTTACTGGCAGGCTTATGGGGTGAGCACAAAATTCCCAACACACACACAGCGACTCCTTACATAACTGAGTGACACGTAAATATCTCAGCCAACTCACTAAACAGCACACAGGTGAGAAACAGGAACAAAGAGGATAACTTGGGGGTGATGTTGACTATGTGAGAATAACGATGATATTCATCACTGTGAGGTGAGAACAATAGAAATAATTTGTGCATACAGTAAGGAATGCGGCTGGAATAAGGGGATTTATGTAATCTTAGCTCTGGGCTCTGTTCTCCATTCCTTCCTAAGGAAGGAGGGACACTGCCTTATGGCAACGAAGGCTAAAGGGAAGATAAGAAGATACTCAACACAAGACAGCCTTTGTCTCTGCAAGGCCTGCTCGGAGGTAAGAAAAGGAGGTAAGCTCTCAAAATCTCATGGATTTCAAAACTAAGCTGTGGACAGCTGCACCATTAAAGGACACATATACACACAGACACATCAATTCAAAGCGGAAGCTAAACACACGGGGTTCCCAAGGGGTCGGTGATCACCCGCCACTGTCATCGCGGTCCTCCCGGTCACATGACTAACGCCAGGTCAGTGAGCCTCGCGGGCACAAGTCTCCAGGACCCTCAAGAGTCATCCCACGCTGCAGTCCCCACACCCCAGTGTCAGCAAACCACGCCACCATCCCCCAGAGTCCACGGCTTACATCGGGGTTCCCTCTTGGTGCTGGGCATTCTGTGGGTTTGGACAAATGTATAATGACAGGTGTCCACCATGAGAGTGTCACAAAGAGTAGATTCACTGCCCTGAAAATCCTCTGGGCTGTGCCTGTTCCTCCCTCCGACCCGAAACCCCTGAGGATGTGTCAACGTAGGTTCATCAGTTGTAGCAAAGGGACCATCTGATGTGCGTGGGTGGGGTCAGAGGTACCTGGGAAATCTCTGAACCTTCCCCTCAATTTTGCTGTGAACCTAACACTGCTCTTAAAAATGAACTCTTTAGACAACGCATCAACTTCTCTGGCTGCAAACACCATCAGGGGCACCTTGTGAGCCCCCTCCTCTTGTACGGATGAGTCATTGAAGCCAGTGGCAAGGGAGTGACCTGCCCTTGGGCCCCGGGGGTGGAGCAGGGACCCCACCCAGGATCTCTCCTGGCTGTGAGGGGCCTGCACTCCAGGGCTTGAGACAGCTCCCCAGGGGGGCACCTGCCCTGGGGTCTCCCGTGGGTCAATCTGTGAGGAGGTTGGTGCAGTGACACCGGGACCACCTGCCTTCTTGATGGAGGACTGGCCTCCGCAAAGTGCCGGGGGGTGAAAAGAGCGGACAGTGACGCCCCCGGGGGTCAGAAGCAAGTGCGTAGAAACCAATCTCCCTGACAGGGGTCCCGGCAATCATTTTTTGCCAGCAACAAAATAAAAGATAAATAAGTGAGACCACATCAAACTAAAAAGCTTCTGCACAGCAAAAGAAAGCATCAACAAAGTGAAAAGACAATCAACTGAATTAGAGAAAATAGTTGCAAATCATACATCCGATAAGAAGTTAATATCCAAAACACATAAAGAACTCATATAAAGAACTCTTTATACATATAAAGAACTCATAGAACTCAATGGCAAAAAACCCCAAATAATCCAATTTAAAAATACACAAAGAGTCTGAATAGACACTTCTCCAAAGAAGATACAGGAAAGGCCAACACGTACATGAAAAGATGCTCTATATTACTAATCATCTGGGAAATGCAAATCAAAACCACAATGAGGGCTTCCCTGGTGGCGCAGTGCTTGAGAGTCCGCCTGCCGATGCAGGAGACGCGGGTTCGTGCCCCGTTTCGGGAGGATCCCACATGCCGCGGAGCGGCTGGGCCCGTGAGCCATGGCCGCTGAGCCTGCGCGTCCGGAGCCTGTGCTCCGCAAATGGGAGAGGCCACAACAGTGAGAGGCCCGCATAACGCAAGAAAAAAAAAAAAAAAAAAAAAAAAAACCCACAATGAAATACCACCTCACACCCATCAGAATGGCCATCATCAAAAAGACAAGAAATGACAAGGTTTGGTGAGGGTGTGGAGAAAAGGGAGCCCTCTTGCACTGTTGGTGGGGATGTAAGTCGGTACAACCACTATGGAGAACAGTATGGAGATTCCTCCAAAAATTAAAAATAGCGCTACCACACGATCCAGCTATTCCGCTTTTGGGTATTATTCGAAGAAAACAACAACGTTAACTTGAAAACATATCTGTGCCCCCATGTTCACAGCAGCATTGGTTACAATACCCAAGACATGGCAACAACCTAAGTGTCCATCCGCAAATGAACGGATAAAGAAGATGTGGTATATATGTACACACACACACACATACATATACACAATGGACTATTACTCAGTAATAAAAAAGAGGAAATCCTACCATTTGGAATAACACTGAAGGCATTATGTTAAGTGATATAAGTCGGACAGAGAAAGACAAATATTGTATGATCTCACGTATATGTGGAATACACACACAAACACACACACACTCACAGAAGAAGAGACCAGACTTGTTACCAGAAGCGGGGACGGGGGTGGGGGTATTGGAGGAAGATGGTCAAAAGGGAGAAACTTCCAGTTACAAGATGAATAAGCACCAGGGATGTAGGTACAGCGTGGTGACCGGAGCTAATGCTGCTGCGCGACGTACAGGAAAGGTGATAAGAGTGAATCCTAAGTGTCCTCAACACAAGGAGAAAAAATGTTTTCTGTGTTCTTCTTTCTTTTCTTTTTATTGTATCCATGTGAGACAATGGATGTTAGCTGAACCTGTTGTGATCATTTCACAACGTATGTAAACCCAACCGTCACGCTGTACGCCCTAAACTTATGCAGTGATTTCTATCAATTACTTCTCAGTGAAACTGGAAAATCAATAAAAGCGCTGTAAACCTGAGTCTGGACTCCCTGATGTCAGTGTGTCTTTGAACAGCAACCCAGTTTGGAAGGTCAAGGTTGTGCACCCACCTGGGGCTACTGCACCCCATGCCCGCACCCACACCTCCCTGAAGACGAAAGCTTTTGTGCCTTTGGGGAATCACACGGCGGGCGGCTCCAGCAGGGGTCTGGGAGGGCTGGTGGCTTGCAGAACCCGGCAAGTTAGCCCCGAGAACAAGCCACTGTTCCAGCAACACCGTCCCCTGAGGAACGAGAATCCAGACGGGTAGTTTAATGATGAATAGGCACCAGGACGAGTGGAAAACACCAGGTGTCACTCGAACAACTGTTGGTGACTGTCCTTGAGGAAACAAAGTGAGAAGCATCATCTTAACAAACACTGAAGATAAATTAAGAAGGGACGTGAGGGGCTGTGCTCAATGACGAAGGGACAAACACAACCCTGGAGCAAGAGACCAGAAACGTACGGAAAAATCCCCGCTGGAACTTGGGGCACACGAAGGAAGGACACGGAGAAACACAGGGAGGAAAAAGACGCGGAGCCCCCGTGGGGACCCCCTGCTCCGGGCCGTCTGCCCCCTGCCCCCAGCCCCTTGCTCAGCCGTCCTCCAGGGGCTCATCTTCCTCACTTTTACTCCCTGGTCCCTCGTCTCTGATCGACTCCAAATTCCCTGTGCTTTTTCCACACAGTGACAGCGCGAGGACTGATACTAATAAAACAGGAAGGGTCTCCTGGGGCCTCCGTCCTTACAGATCAGGCTCCACAAAGGAAAGGCGCTGAGGTCTGCTGGCCAGTGGGCTGTCGGACTTGGGGCAGGTCAGGGGGATTTGCCAACCCTTCTGGTCTTCTCCTCACCAACCTGAATCTAACAATACCTGACATTCACACACGCTTCCATCCTCTGGGGAGTTTGGTCCTCATGCATCCTGGACACAAACATTTAGCAAGAGTGAGAGCTGGCAAACACATACCTGGGAGAGATCCTCCAGCAGAAAGCTTTACTTTTCACTGCAAAGGATGGAATCCACCTCCCGGCACTAATCTGATCGAGGTGAGTTTGGGTCATTAACATGGTTTTCCCAAGATCGCATTACTTGTAGGAAGCCACCCTTTGAGTCTTCTGACCAAGAGGCCTGAGAAACAGCGTCGACCTGAAGACTTTCCCGATCTCTCTTCACCTCAACTCTGCCACGTGTGTATCTTTACTGCGTTCTCATATTTCATGTTTCATCCAAAATGTTAATACAGTGTCTCCTGTAATGTGTACTCACTTTCACAGTCTTGAAATCTATTTTTCTACTAAGTAGGTAAAAAGGACACTGCTACACAAATGAATAGCCACAACCTATTAAAAAGGAAAAGCTTAACCTGCTCAAATATTGCAATGTATTTACTTACTCATTAAAGCAGGCTCCTGAATGATATATATTCAGCCACGCTTTTACTTATTCCCACTTGGAGTGCAGACATTAAAATTTCATTTCTATAAAATCACTCAATAGTCCAGAACGCTTTTCAGTAATTCAGACTATTGTTTCTGTGTGTGCATCTGTAATTATTTCAGAGTAGAGTCTTACCATCTCCATAACTTACAATCCTTCTAAAGTGAACAATGTGAAAATCTGAAACGTCACCTTCAGTCTGTCATCTAATCTGTTCACAAAAGTCTAAGGAGCAAATCTGAAACTCAGCTCCGATGACGCGCTTACATTCGGCACAAAATCTACATGAAAAGCTTCTGGGTTCAGGCATTTTTCTTCTCTGTTCAAAGAAGCTGAGTCACCAACATGCTTGCCTCTTTTCCTGAACATCAACTTCCAGAGAAAGGAGGGGATGGTCCGAATATTCACTCAGTGCCGGTTACACATTTAACAACCAGGGCAACTCATGTCACGACATGATCACAATCACTTGTGATGTCAGAGCAAAAGCTTGACTAACTCCCCAAGGTCACAAAGTTGAACACAAGTCTGTTTTGCTCCGGGTTAAAGCACGGACCCAAATCCACACGTGCTGTTGACGATTCGGCGTCTCAAGTAAGCTAATTACGTGCTCTGAGCCTCTCGGTTCTCAGCAGAAACCAGGGATCGTGGACCCTGCAGACGTGAGTGAGGATTAAAGGACACCACACGAGGGACCCAGATCGATGTCCGAGCCCAGAGGCCCCCGTGCCAGTGGTAACAAACACACCGAGAGGAGACGTATGACTTGCGGCAGGATTTTAAAGTGACAAACAACAAAATAAAAATAAAACAGCAGCAAACCCATCTGAACCACGGTCTATGTCCTTGAATGACAGACGTAAAGTCTGCACCTACTTCCTCCATTCTCCTTGGTACGTGCGGGCACGTGGTGAGAATTCTGAGGCCTTGACAGACCTTCACGTTCCAAGTTCAGAGTTCCTGCCACTTCCTTAACGAGACTCATGGCGCCTCTCCGTCAATAACTCCCCAAAGCGCTCGGTGAGCCCCAGCGGCCAGCACAGTGATTTTCAGGGAAGCTTTAATCCGTTTGTTGATGAATTGATTGGTTTTACCATGTGGGAAGGCAGACCTCTAACTGAAATTATTTTGCAAAATTCACCAGTAAACAGGCTGTTCTTTACCCAAGGGAACATGGTTCTAGGAAGCATGGCCTGAAAAGACTCTGCTTGCACAATGGTGATCAGTGTGAGGGTCACTGGGGTCTTCGGGGGAACTACAGGGTTTCCTGGAAAGTGGGGTGACCCGCAGCCAGGAGCACCCAGGTTCAGGGTGGGGGGAGGGTGCAAAATGCCGTGACCCCTCAAGCCACAACGTCAGACGAGCTCTGTCCAATCCCTTTGCTCCATTCCTTAGACGATAACTCTCTGGTCACTTTCAGGTTTAGGAAGCCCTGTTTTAGAGGGTCCACCTTGAACCCGAATGCCCCGTCCTCTCCCACCCAGCGCTGGCCTCATGGTTCTGAGAGAAGTGCACGGCTTGACCTCCTACTGAAACCTGCCCTCCTTCCATGCATCTCTGCTGCAGTCTGAATGCCTGTGCCCCCCAATCCAGAGGTTAAATGCTAACGCCCAAGGTGATGGTGTCATGAAGGGGGACTTCGGGAGGTGACAGGTTCACGAGGGTGGGGCCCCCGTGAATGGAGTTACTGGCCTTATAACAGAGGCTCACCTCTCCTCTCGCCTCTGACCTTGGGCACAACCAGGATAAACCTCCAGAGACCTGTGGGCAGCAAGGGGCCAGACTGAACTCCCCCTGTGAGCCCCGGGTGGGGCTTGGGGCTGAGAGCTGCTCCTCTAATGGGTGGGAGGGCTTGAAAAATGGTTTTCCATCCTCTTGTTTTTTTATGGTTTTGCTGAATCTACCTCCATATGTTCAGCTGTTCTAGAAATCTGGAAATTCCAAATTAACGTTGCCATGATTAGCACATCTCAGACTTTGGGATGGCATCCCCTGGAGATGATTCAGCGTGGACTCCTGGGACCACCCTGCAGGGTCCGAGGCTTTGGGGCAGAACTTGTGAATTTCTCCTTGAAACAGGCTCTCAGGTGACACCAAGACCCCCTTGGAGTTCAAGCACCTGGATCCAGAGGTTGAATTGCACATTATGAGGTATTTTAGAATAAACTCCCACGAGCTATAAAAGGTGAGTCAAGATATACCCAGAAGAAGGTCCCTCCTTGTCTGGGGTTAGAGGAACTGTAATCAGATCAGCAGAGCAGCATATACAAGCCCAGACTCCCAGTGGTATGTTCACTGACCGGCACTGGGAAAGCCCAGGAAGGCAAACCATGAGAGCAAGCTTGGAAATGCCTGGCATTGTCATTTCTCTTCAAATTACCAGGAACCTCAGAGACAAGATGTGCCTGATGGCTTCTGCTGCTCTCCCCGGGCAGGCAGCCTCCTTTCCATTCCCCCCGCGTGTAGTTGGAGTCGGGCAGGGACGCCCTGGGGTGGGTTCCAGAAGTCGCAGCCGCTCCCGCTGGGCTCATCGAGGGAGGCATCTTCATCAAGAGCAAATCAACTCTGCACACTTGTCTTTCTAATGGTTTAAAAATCAGCCCTGAAGTTAAGTCACGCGCTTCCGAGCTCTGCACTGCAATTAGGCATCGCCCAGAGGCCTTGCAATTATTCTAAAACTGACAGGCTCACCAAAGAAAACCTCAAAGGGCCTTTCTTCCCAACTTCTCCACACAACTCAGGGCAGAGCGTCAAGCCATGTCACACACCCAGTGCCACCTTCAGCAGAGGAGGCTGGACGTGAAATCGGCTCTGGCCCCGCCCCGTCCCCGATCTGCGTCACCAGCACGGTCGGCCCTGGAGGGGGGACTCTGCTCTCTGAAGGCCCAAAGGGGACCCACCTGCTCCTGGGGGCTGACCCGAGGCCAAGTGCGAGGACCCTGGAGGAAAGGTTTCCTACCGACAACTAGGAATCTTCCAGGAAGGGAGCAGGTGATGCTGGTAACAGAGACTCATGGATGCTCAGTCCTCAGTCACCCATCTCCTTCCCCTAGAAACAAAACCTCAGGGAGCAGAGATGCTGAGAGTGGGAGAGCTGCCTTCCACATGGAAACAGCTCGAGTAAAGCCCAGTGAGGAAGGAAACGATGAGGCCCCGCCAGGCAGGGGCTCACCCTCTGGGCACTCTAAGGCTTCCTACGTGTGAGGCCAGCACAGGGGTTCCTGTGGACAGTGTGTGCCCCTGCCCCGTCACCTGGGACACATCCACTGCCCGGTGACCAAGAGTTAGCCCCACTGTGTTCTCCATCAGCTCCTATTCACCCAAATCTGTTGGAACTGCACGGGTTTAAAACACTTTTCATAAACCGTCCAGCACAACGTGCGAATTCACTCGTCGTGGACAGGAATTTCCTCGCCGGTTCATAGACGTGGGGACTCCGAGTGTCTTTGTTTCTTTCATCCTCAAAGTGTGTTTGTCTACCGAGCATCCTGGGTCCATGTCTGCCGAGTGGGTCGGTCACAGGGACACCAGGCAGGGGAGGGGAGGCAGCACGTCCAGGACCTGGCTCGTCACACAGGAGATGCAGGGAGGTGGCCTTGGCTAGGACCGTCACACGGCCTCCCGGGGTTCTTAAAGGTTGGTGAGATCCTTTGAGGACAGACACAGGGGCTGCATTACGGGCTCAAGAGTCAGTGGCAAGGAAGACACGGGGGCGGGGGGCATCGGGAGGGAGAGAGGGAATCGTTATGATAAATAACGCAAGTGTCGTCAGGATACCACGCGATGCACGTCCGGTCCAGGGGCGCCTCGGGCTGAGGGAACCAGGAGGACGGGGCACCTCTGCAGGGTCTGGAGGCTGAGCTGTGTCCCCAACACTCAGGTCCTGCAACCCTAACCGCAGGACCTCAGAATGGAAGTGGATCTGGGACGGGGCCTTAAGAAGTGATTAAGGTGAAATGAAGCCGTTAGGGTGGGTCCCGACCCCATAGCCCTGATGTCCTTACAAGAAGAGACGAGGACCCAGACACGCACAGAGGGGTAACCACGTGGGGACACAGGGAGGAGACAGCCTTCCACACGCCCAGGAGAGAGGCCTCAGGGACCAGCCCTGCGATGCCTCCCTCTCGGCCGCCCAGCCTGCAGGACTGAGGAGAATCAACGTCGCTGGCCTGCATCCTCAGGGGGGCCCCGAGCTGAGCAGAACCCGCACTGTCTCCTCTATCTCGTCCTCCTCTGGTCTCGCCATCAACAACTTCAGGTCTCACATTCCAATAGTCATTTCCTTGGCTACAATTCTGACCTCATGAAGATGACGACTTCCAGTGGATGGGGTGGCAGCCATCGGGACGAGGGCACGAGCTCCCGCTGGCTCACGATGAGTGATGCATCCCTGCCTACGTCCTCACTGTGTGGGACTCAGGGTCGACAGACTGAGGGCACGCCTTCACCTTCTCGCGTCTGCGAACCGCTGACCACGGGCCCAGCAGGGGAGGGGTTGCAGGACGAGTCGCCCCTCGGAGGTGAAGGGGCACTGAGGCCGCCAGGGGAGGGGACCCACCAGCGGGGCTCATGGCGGCGACGTCAGAGGCCTCCCAGCTACAGGGCCTGCAGTCCCTCTGTGAAAGCCCGGCCTGCTGTTCCAGGGACAGTATGCACCGACAGATGTGCCTCCAGTCACCCGATCCAGGCGCCAGAAGGCGGCAGTGGGGTCCGTTCCAAGCAGCTTTGGTCACGTGGTGATGAAAACACATTCAGAGACTCTCCAGAGGAGAGTTTCATGGTGTCCAGGAAACAGCTCTCACTACAGGGTGTGTGTGTGTGTCTGTATGTGTGTGTACGTGTGTCATGCATATACTTTTTTCTGTGCGGCTGTATTTCCACACACATACAACAAAATATTATCTATTTACAAAAGAATTTGAGATAATTTACAAAAACACCAAAAACAGAACACACTGACACACTGTTTAAAGGTGACCATCCATCAACAGTACAGAAAGTCACGTGGAGCGAGAAAAGCCAAGCATCGGGCCTGGCCGGTGGTGACGTCTGACTCCTGACACCTGCTTTCAGGGTGTGGCCTCACCTGGAAAGTTTCTTCTGAGAACTATTCAAAGAGAAACTGAGCTCTCTACTCAGTGTTGCTTCTTTACACCAGGCTTGTTACCACTGCGGTAGAGGCCCAATGGAGAAATCCAGAAAGGGAAGTGTAAGGTCGGATCTTAACAAACGGCACCGCGAAACACAGGAAGGCTTCAAGTGAGCTTTATTAGGGAGCGCTCCCGGGCGAGGTTCACTGGTCCGAGAGAAAGGGGCCAGAGAAGTCGCACCCGGGCGAGGGTTGGGCAAGATTTTATAGGGGAAGAAGGGAAAGGGGTGTGGCGAATCTGGGAGGGCGCAGGGTATTCCTTATTTGGTGGTCTTTTCGGGTATCCTGGGGGACCATTAGTCCCACCCCTCAAAAGGCGGGAAGGCTGGGCCGGGTGCAAAGTCCCCAGGTCAGTTCCTGGAACTGGGTGGTCCGGAATGTCTCCAGGTCAGTTTATGGAACTGGGTGGTCCAGAGAGTTTCGGTCTGATGCAACCTGTGAATCTGATTGTGTTCCCTTGCCTCGGGCCAGTTGGCCTTACAGGAAGTAAATACTAATTAAGCTGGAATAAAATCTTCTTGACTTACGGGAGAATCAGAAATGCCAAAAGCGGGCTTCCCTGGTGGCGCAGTGGTTAAGAATCCACCTGCCAATGCAGGGGACACGGGCTCGAGCCCTGGTCCGGGAAGATCCCACACGCCGCGGAGCAACTAAGCCCGTGCGCCACAACTACTGAGCCTGAGCTCCACAACAAGAGAAGCCACCGCAATGAGAAGCCGCGCACTGCAACAAAGAGTAGACCCCGCTCACCACAACTAGAGAAAGCCCACGTGCAGCAACAAAGACCCAACGCAGCCAAAAATAAAATTAATTAATTAATTTTTAAAAAAAAAGAAAAGAAATGCCAAAAGCCTCAGCTGAGAAAATGTGCCTCGTTTGGAAGCATTTTCACCAAATGAAACACATCCCTTCAAACCCAAGTGTCCATGGGGCCCCCATGTGATTCAGGGACCCTCACCCATCCAGTTCGCCTGTGACCACCTGAGGAAACGCAGAGACCCCCAGGCTCCGTGGCGCATGGCTGCACCCCCTCCGCACGGTCCACGCGGGATTCTTCCCGCACTTTCTCTCCGAGCCTAAAAACACAGCGAAGCAGGCGGCACCAGTGGATGACGACTTGAACATATTCATCTCCTGGGGAAGAGGAGAGGCCAGGTTAGGAATCCGAGGACCTGCTGAGCAACGCGGTCCCGCCCAGGCCGCACAGCTGTGACCACGGTACCAGCCCCTCTTAGCTCCGTGCTGGCCAAAGACGGACCGGCGTTCACCACGGGGTTACTTCTCAGAGTGAAGCAACAGAGAAATAGGCTTGAAGACGCTTCACGGAGAAACACATAAATATAATTGGTAATGTTTCCTCTGACTGGACAAAGCCCCTGCTTATTAACGCAGGAGGTCTCACCAGGGAGCCCCGGTCTCTCCAGCGTTTTGCTCACAGAGAGCATTCACAGACCCCCCCGCAAGGCCCCCATCATCTGCCACCGCCGTGCTCTCCCCCCGCCCTTCCGGGCAGCTGCCCAACATTCAAAGCCCAGGAAGCCCGTGCCTGCTCCAAGAAGCCACCCTGACCTTTCCCGTCCCCACTGTGTCCTCTGGGTCCCTGCACCTGAAGTGTCCTCTCCCTCCGTCTCTCTCTGTCCCCCTCCCTCCCCCCGCTGTGAGATGCTGTGAATGATTTCCTTACATGTCTGTCTCCCCTGCTGGACCGTGATTCCCATGAAGTGGGTTTGTGTTGGTACCCCTGCCTCAACACTTCAGGAAAACAGCTTGTAGAACTGTGAGGTTGACTCCAGGTTGCTAAAGATTTAAATCCTGTGAACTCTAAAATTTTAGTTCTATTAAAAGGACAAACAAATAACAACTTTCCTTAAGTCATCTGCAGAGGAACGCATGCATTTTTTAGGCTCCGTTGCAAGATCTAAATCTTCACGCCTCGCAAAAGCGACCGACAGAATAAAACAGGATGATAAATCCTTCCCCTCCGATGGGTGACTTCTGGCCACTGGTTTCCTCTCTTGTGAGTGACACACAGGACAGGTGACATGGCCGAGGGTGATGACAAAGGCCAGCCTGCCCTGCATGGCGGGCAGGGAACAGCCGGAACAGAGCATTGGCCCGTCCCGTGACTGGACACAGGGAGGGGCTCAGAGCCGCACGGAGGGTGCTCAGAGGGCAGACGGCCCCCGACCTTGGTTCTGGCCCGAGCACGTGATCGCTGGCCCGCACCCCGGCCTGGTTATGCCTCCCTGAATCTCGGGAGAGGAGCCAGGAGGTGGCAGTGCGTCTGCACGTCCACAGACCAAGGCCAGCGGGAGGACAAGACTCAGGGAGCCTCTGTGGGGACCTGGGGACATGTGAGGTGTCGGAATCCAAGTTTAAGGAAGAGCAACCGCTTCTCCTCAGTGCAGACTGGAACCCGGCTCAGGGCCCACAAAGAACAGCTTGCCACCCATTCAGAGGGTCCTCTCTTGCGGAACAGGAAACTCACCACCAGCAGCCTGCCTGCCGTTCCAGCAGCCGGGCGTCTCTGACCCTCACGGACACGGTATCCTCTCTCACGGTTCTCAGAACTTTCTGGGTCGTCTTGTTTTACCCTAAGTGGGCTTTCCCGGGCTTTCTAGACGCCCCCCCCCAGCACCTGGACCCCGAGTTATCTCCTCCCTCCCCCTCCGCCCCCATCTGTGGTCCAGCCTCCCTAGGTCTCAGGTGCCGGTGGCCCCTCCTTGCTGTCTCCGTGTCTCCCCCCGCCCCCCGTTCCAGCCTCACTCACTCCCCCCAACCCCGCCGGAACTGCCGCCTCGGGAACCCAAATGCCAGCTGGATGCCTGGCCTAGTGTCCACATCTCACCAAAGCTGACCTTCCCCAGGGACAGGCCTGGCCCTGTCCTTCCCACACCCCAGATTCCCGGAAGACGGACATCACACACCAGCTGCTAAATGTGTTCAAACGACCAAAACTACCGTTTCTTCATTAACAAAAGTAAAGCTTAAGCTGGTCTTTCCCTGACTGCCACAAATTCAGAATCGGCAGAGGATAAACGAACGTTACTTTATGGGGTCACACGTGCAGCGGAACGAAGGTCAGCAACTGTAAAATCGCCCATTTGTTTTGTGATGAACGTCTCTACTCCACAAATTTCTGATAAGCCAAACATCCTATTTAAACAGTCCAGTGTCTTAAATGTTATTAGCGAAGGACCGACTTCACTTCTCTTCACGCTGGAATCTGAGTCTCCACTGCAGGCTCCTGGGTTTCCAAACATTTATTATGTGTCGTCCTTGCTTTCAACACTGGCTGAAACTGGTTTGAACTCCAGGTAAAATGAACTCAAACAGCTGAAAATGTTCTGAAATGTGACACAAGCCAAGCGATCTGTGTGACTAAAAGAATATTTGGTGCCGTCTATATTTAGAGTTTTCCAGTTTTTTTTTTTTTTTTTAAGGGTGTGGAGTGACAAGTTAGTGGCTGCTAAGAAAGGTACATCCTGAGGACGCAGAGGGGACACGCCTGAAAGCCTCCCTTCTGTGCCGGGCAAGGGCCATCTTCCAGATGCCAACAGCTCAGACACCGTACCAAAGAGTTACAGTCTAACCACTTGCCAGAAAGGGAAGCAACATATACGTACTTAGTTCCCTCAAGACTGTTTGCAGCGTGAGTCACCGTGCCTGCTGGGAGGTGCTTTGAAATTCCAAAAGGAAAACAGCGCAGAAGCCTCACGTTATTACTGTCCCTGTTTTTCCATTACAGATAACACGTGGCCTGTGCTATTTTGGTGACACAATATCGTCTTCAAAGGTATTTAAGAGCTGCCTCTGCAGCTGCCTGGAGATTCGGAATAACTTGGAATCCCTCTCTTCCACTTCTGTTCCTTCACTGACTGCCTGAGCTCGTGTCCTTTGGTGAAGGATCCCAGTGTGAACGTGGGAAGACCCACGTTGTCCCTCAGATGCCATGTGGAGTTTGGACAAACTTTAAAGATGCCTGTCAGGGCTGCGGGCGGGTGGTGCAGGCTGGGCGCGGGTGCACCTGAGGACCAGGGAGGTCCCGCTGGTAGGAAGATTCAGGACGGACACGACCCAGGTCCCCCCCAGCTGCTCCAGAGACCCCCCAGGACGAGCTCAGCCCCGCATAGGGCAGGTGCGGGTGACGCTTCAGATCACCCCAGACAGCCATGAGACAGCCTCTCCTTGCTGTGTCTGTAGGATCAGAAGACTGCCACCCCCGCCCTCCAGAAAAAGGAATGACAGGACTTCCCTCTCAGGGTCACCCTGAAGTTCAGGCAGGGTGCGGGGCACAGCAGCGGCCACAGCGCGCTGAGCACGTGTTAGCTGTGGTCGCTGTAAGCCTCGGCGTGACCTGCACAAGGAACCTCCCGCTGGCCTCACCGTCCTCACAGCTGCACCACCCTCGGAGCCAGGCCCACCCGAGTTAAGATACGAAGGCACCAACCTACGGACGGCACCATTCTGCAGCTACACATATTTTCACCATGTTTCACATCTTGAACTAATAAACCCAAAATGCTTCCTACCTTTAGTTCATCTTGATTTTTAAAATTTCAAAGAGTATGTTTTAGAACGATGAATAAAGACTGGTAAAGACTCCTGAATAACTTGGACATATCAAATGGGTTTGAACAAATTGCCAATATACTGGATTTCCCCTATCCTGATTCTATGCCGGTCCATGTAATGTTAATATGAATAAAAGTAAAAACTTGTAGAAGTTTTCTACCTCCCAGTCATCACTCCTTACATATATTATCTCATTTCATGTTCACAAAATCATATGAATTAGATAATCTTATTCCTATTGTATAAACAAATAAATGGAGCCTCAGAGACGCTAAATAACTTGCCCAAATTTACACAACTTACAAGTGGCAGACGCAGGATTTTAGTCTATGCCTGGAGGCTTGAGAATTGTGAGATGTATCTGAGCTTTACGATAGCGTCTCCCTCCCTCCCACCCTCCCTATCCCACTCCTCCAGGCGGTCACAAAGCACCGAGCTGATCTCCCTGTGCTATGCGGCTGCTTCCCACTATCCACCTTACTTTTGGTAATGTATATATGTCCATGCCTCTCTCTTGCTTTGTCACAGTTTACCCTTCCCCCTCCCCATATCCTCAAGTCCATTCTCTAGTAAGTCTGTGTCTTTATTCCTGTTTCACCCCTAGGTTCTTCATGACATTTTTTTTGTTAAATTCCATATATATGTGTTAGCATACGGTATTTCTCTCTTTCTGACTTACTTCACTCTGTATGACAGACTCTAGGTCTATCCACCTCATTACAAATAGTTCAATTTCGTTTCTTTTTATGGCTGAGTAATATTCCATTGTATATACGTGCCACATCTTCTTTATCCATTCATCCAATGATGGACACTTAGGTTGTTTCCATCTCCAGGCTATTGTAAATAGAGCTGCAATGAACATTTTGGTACATGATTCTTTTTGAATTATGGTTTTCTCAGGGTATATGCCTAGTAGTGGGATTGCTGGGTCACATGGTAGTTCTATTTGTAGTTTTTAAAGGAACCTCCATACTGTTCTCCACAGTGGCTGTTTCAATTTACATTCCCACCAACAGTGTAAGAGAACACCAACAGTGTTCCCTTTTCGCCACACCCTGTCCAGCATTTATTGTTTCTAGATTTTTTGATGATGGCCATTCTGACTGGTGCATCTCACAGTTCTTAAGCGAACTCATGCTCCTGCGGTCTACACGCCCCCAGAACTGCCCCCGTTCCCTCCAGGGTCTGAGCTTCAGCAGCCACATCTGACAATCCTTCACTCTGCCAGGCTGGTCTGTCTCCTCACTGAACCCTCAACGCTTCTGAACTCTCCTCTGTCCCACTTGCTGACACCGCCCCGAGGTCTGGAAGCCCAGAGCCCACGTCTACCCGGCCCGGGTCACCTCTCCTTGGATTCTAAGAGCCTGTCCTGTCTCCAGCACACGTTGGGAGCTCATCACATGCTCCGTGGCTTCCAGCACTAACTTCTATCTTATCTGGCTTTTGATATTATACACATTATTTTCCCCAACTAGATTACAAGATCCATGGAAGATGGGAACTTGCCCTTCAAAATCTGTTAAAGAACAAAATAGTTCTTTACATAAATAATGTATATATATATATCTATATCTATATATATCTATATATACATATATGGGTTTTTTTTGTATTTTTTTTGTTTTTTTGCGGTACGCAGGCCTCTCGCTGTTGTGGCCCCTCCTGTTGCGGAGCACAGGCTCCGGACGCGCAGGCTCAGCGGCCATGGCTCACGGGCCCAGCTGCTCCGCGGCATGTGGGATCTTCCCGGACCGGGGCACGAACCCGTGTCCCCTGCATCGGCAGGCGGACTCTCAACCACTGCGCCACCAGGGAAGCCCCAACGTATATATTTTTATATATTATGTAATTATATATATACTATTATATATAATCATTCTTTATATAAATAATATATATTTCTTCACTTTATATAATATATACATTATATATATAAAGTGCCCCAGAATATTAGTTTACTTTCCCAGAATAATTTCTCAAGACAAGTCACCTGGGAGCTTCTAGGAGAGGTATTGTAGGTGACCTGAGGACAAGCTGGGTCATGTGCCCAATGCGGGCAACTAGCGTGAATACTGGAAAATCGCTGCGTTTTAAAGATTATTACAGAATGTGCGTCAAGTGTGCCTGAGTTGACTGCACTGGGTTGCGTCACCTGACATCACCTTGTTTACACATGTGGCCAAATACCCAGAGCCACCTGGCTTCAGAGCTGCCCTTTTCTGAATTCTGACTCAGCACATTTATATTCGGGTGCGTTCCAGTGTGCAGTCTTGTCTTAATAATTCTGTTAAGCATCTCTAGAACAAAATGGAGATGTGTGTTTCACTTCGTCAGCAGAAGCATCTGGCAGTTACATGCACACAAGCCTTATGTTATTATTTATCCTTAGGGTCCACTTCGTCTACGTGAGGAGGTGTTTCCAAATTATCAGTTTTCCCTTCTGTGATGTTAACTGAATGTGTCAACCTGCCTGGCCTTGAAGCGCCCAGACATTGGGTTGGGGATGATTCTGGCTTTGTCTCTGAGGGTGTTTTCAGATGAGATTAACGCTTGGACAGGTAGACTGAGTCAAGCAGGTTGCCCTCCTAAGTGGGTGGGCCTCATCCGATCAGTTGATGGCCTGAACAGAACAGAGAGCTGAGCCCCTCTGGTAAGAGAGGACTCTCCCCGCTTGACTCACTTCAAACTGGGACACTGGTTTCCCTGCCTTCAGACTCAAGATGAAACGCCGGCTCTCCCCGCGTCTCTGGCCTGCCGGCCTTCAGCCTGTACTACACCGTCGGCTCTCCCAGGACTCGGACTCGACGGCTCACCCTGCACATCTCGGGGCTTGGCAGCCTCCAATTCCTGGTTTTAAATCCCTTTCCATGTAGGTACAGTCACCCCTCCTATGGCTCTGTTTCTCTGGAGAACCCTAACACATCTCCAGTGAGACCAAGTAAACGTTCCACTTACTGTAGCTATTTGTTCAGGGCCTCGTGCGTGCTGGCTCCGAGATCCCAGGTCAGAACCCTGATTTCACGTCTCCGCTGCTCACGCGGAGCCAGCGCCCAACACCCAGAGGTGCGCGGTGCTTGGTGCCTGAGGAGACGTGGGCCTTGACCGCGGGCACTGTGTCCTGCAGACGACACGTCCTCTCGCTGTATTCTTCCTGGCCTTTGATAAGGACTCGATGCTGTGGAGGAGATATTCCCCACCCACCATCCGCTCCCCCCGCGTCAACCTGGTGGGACGGTCCAGGGAGCCTGGGAATGAGCTGGGCCAGTGCAGACAGTGCTCAACGCCAGCCTCTCCTCCTGAGCCGTCCCCCCAACAGCGAGAAGAGCCTGGACCCTGATCTCCATTCCCCCGGAGGAGCAGGCCTGGCTTGGAGGCTGCGACTGTGATGCTGTGGCTGCGGCCGCCCCTCCCCCAGCTCCGCTTCCTGGGGCAGTGAGACCCCCAGGGGAGGCCACACCACCAGCCTGGGGAGGCACAGGGTGCCCAGAGAATGACGGGAGCGATGACTGCAGAGCAGACCCTCGTATCCTCGTGACACAGTTCTGCTTGGACCACAACAACCGGTTCTGAATCAAGTCACACAGCAGGTGGCCTAATGCAGACGCGCACGCATGGGAAGGGCACTCAGCTTATTCAGCCACAAACAGGACCTCAGGTGACAAATGTTGCGAGTCCCTCTCGCTGGCACCCAGAGTGGGGAGGGGGTGATCGCCCTGAAGCCACCTGCTGGGAACCTGCACAGGTCTACCCGGTGCTGAGAAGACCACTAGACACATTACGCCTGTGAACAAAGCAGGGATAACGTGTAACTCAGCATTTCCTACAGAAAGTGCTGGATAGCAATGCTTGGAACAGAACATCAGCTCCTGGGTCAAAACCATCCATCAGGGGAATGGCTCTTCCGTCAGGCCATCTGCAGAAGGCTGCAACCTCCCAGGACGGGTTCCATGAAACTAGACCCGTAAAACTCCCGCTTCCCCTTCAACCTTGATTATTCTGCAGCATTTATGTTCACCTCGAATGTCAACTTCTATCAGCGAATCACGGCCAAGGAACAGGAGGCAGGCGGGCTGGGTGTGCAGGGCAGGCACGGACACCATCTGTGGCTGGGGTGGACTGCCACGCTCTCCTGTGCGACCGTCCGCCACCACGCGGCCCCTCGCGCCCACCGGCTCCCTCTGCTTCAGTGTCGGTGTTTACCCTGCCTTCGCTCTCCAGGACTGAGTGATGCCCTCAGACTTTGCACCCATTTCTCTGCAGCACTTAACGCAGATCCCGCAACGCCTTACACGCCGTACATGCGGCAGCTTCAAGACCTCACGTTAAATCACACTGCTAACCTTTGGTGAGAGACATCAGGAGAGTTTGCTTCTGGCGGCCAAGGCTTCCCCCGAAGAGCTGTGAGGGAACTTTCTGGGATGTGGACAAGTTCTCTGTCTTGACTGGTGCCCGAGCTACATGGGCATATGCACACCTGGTATGTGGGCATCTCCTGCATGTAAATTATACATGGATAAGACAAGAACAAACCTGGCTTTATGAGAGAAATAAATTATGATTTGTATCCTCATTTGTTCAAAAAAGAGGGCACTTTATGTCACTGGGAAGGCATATCTGCTTTGATTTATTCATTCAACTTTATGGAATCATTAGAAAGATAATAGGAATACTCAATAACCTCTTAGAACTGTTTTTCCATTCAAATAAAAACAAATGAGATGGGCTTCCCTGGTGGCGCATTGCTTAAGAATCCGCCTGCCAATGCATGGGACAGACATTTGAGCCCTGGTCCTGGAAGATCCCACATGCCGCAGAGCAACTAAGCCCATGAGCCACAACTACTGAGCCTGTGCTCCAGAGCCCGTGAGCCACAACTTCTGAAGCCTGGGTGCCTAGAGCCCATGCTCTGCAACAAGAGAAGCCACCGCAATGAGAAGCCTGCACACCGCAACGAAGAGTAGCCCCCACTCACCGCAACTAGAGAAAGTCCGCACACAGCAACAAAGACCCAACGCAGCCAAAAATAAATTAATTAAATAAATAAATTTATTAAAAAAATATGAGACTATGTCTTCACTTTAATTGGGTAGTATCAAACACCAAATATTTAATTGCATTTATTCAAACAATAATCCAGTATTTACTTCTAATGAAATGCTTTAATTTTCCCTCTGCTAGTCATTTTGTTTTCCCGTAATTATTTGTGCACTGCAGCTAGTGTTATATATTGAATATTTTTCAATCCATTCTCGGCAATCACTGGGTATACATTTAAGAGTATGCTATGAAGGGTAAAATATTTTTCCTGTTTAGCTCAAAAAATTATATTCACATTTATATTTCATAAAATAGTACAACTCTGCATAAGTGTATATTAATGTAGTAATTGCTACTTCCGTATCACTTGATATGCACATGTAGTTTAAACTATGTACACGGGGGAAAAACAGATTTATTGGAAACTACAATGCATAGGTGATGTGGAGAGTTCATTTAACTACTGAGTACCCTATTTATTTTACCCTCCTGAATGAAAAAGAAAGTTAGTGTATTAACTTTCAGTATTAATAGTACTAAGCAGATACAAAGGAAATCGTAAAAGTTTAGAGCTCCTCCGTCTGGCCACAGGCCTGTGGTGGGACGGGCAGTCTTGACGTGGATGCTGCTGAATGTGCCAGAAGCAAGATGCCGGAGGCTGGGAACCCAGGCCGCTTGCCTATTTCCTCTCTTCTCCGCGTGGCCCAGGGCAGCTCGCAGGGACCAGCAAGGCAGGGGCTGAGCCCTCGGGAAAGCTGAGTCCCTTCCAGCTCCACGACTAACTTCTCTGAAGCCCTAAGTCATCCTTTCTCCCAAACTGCAAAGTGGAAACAATGTGTGTGGATGTTCACTTTCTTTGGGCTCTTGAGGGATTCGAGAAATTAAGTCCATAAAACACTCCAGGCTCTTTGGTATTACACGAAGGTGTAGAAAACTTGCTTTGTATTTCTTTTTAAAACCTGTTTGTTGTGGAGCCCTACATCAAGGACACGGGACAAAAATCCCGGAATTAAAGGGGCCCCCATAGCAGCTGTTGCCATGGGCTCTTCTGACCTAAACGGGACACCCCACCCCACCCCCAACTCCATATTAGGCAAAATAATCACCATGTAGTCACCTTGTCGCATCCCGACCAATCACCCAATGCCATCCTGCCAGCAGAAATTTTCTTTGTCTTGAAGCTCTAAAAGTTGGCTACTAGGGCTTCCCTGGTGGCGCAGTGGTTGAGAGTCCGCCTGCCGATGCAGGGGACATGGGTTCGTGCCCAGGTCCAGGCATGTTCCGCATGCCCCGGAGCGGCTGGGCCCGTGAGCCATGGCCGCTGGGCCTGCGCATCCGGAGCCTGTGCTCCGCAGCAGGAGAGGCCACAGCAGTGAGAGGCCCACGTACCGCAAAAAAAAAAAAAAAAAAAAAAAGTTGGCTACTAGCTCACGAGCAAGGGGGTCGGCTCTCCCTGGTCTATCAGGAAGTCAGCCCGCTGTATTTGCAGCGCCCCTCACTAACTCTGCTCTTTGTTCTCCATAAACTCACTTTTCTAAAGTACTTTGTGTCTGGAAATTCTTCCTCCAACCTGCGCTTGGACCACGACGCCTGTGTGTGTGTGTGTGTGTGTGTGTGTGTGTGTGTGTGTGTGTGTGGTGTGTGTTGAAACTTAACTCCTGACATAAGCTGGAAGTGACAGTGGAGACACAAATTTGTAGGGATCTCGCGCAGGTGAGACGGAGACCTGGGCCGATCTAGGTGAGCATGGCAGGTTCAGACCCAGCTCCAAGGGCAGAGGCGGGGAGTTCTGTCGTTGTGGGATGAGCAGGCTGCTCCCCCTAATTAGAGGAGCCATCAGAGGCCAAGCAGGGTAGGAGGCTCTCCTGCTGGCTTTTCCCACAGCCGTGGAAACAGAGGTATGAGGTACCAATGGTCAGAAAGGTGACTGGGTACAGGACGACCCTGGGTCTTTCCCGGCATTGACAGAGCAGAGTCACAGGTAAGATTCTTCCTCAAAGTGGAAGAAAACCCAACCCTCACGTTGCTTAAGTTTCTACATCTCGTGCCTTTCCCCAAGAAGCAGCAAGGTGGGTTTGAAAGTTGTGTTGCATTTGTGCTTTAGAATCAGGGGATTACTCAGTAGTTCAAAGCTCACCTGGAAAAGAGAAAGAGAAATGCCTGACCTCACCTAAACGTCACCTCTCTCTAAATCCCACACGAGACCGAACGCTATGCTCATTGATGCTGCGCGAGGCCTGTTATCACAGCAAAGGTGTGACGGACAGTGGGCAGAGGGAACCGGGTACCAATCTCTGAGCTAGTTCATTACAACCTCGGGGAAACCCTCCCTACCCCCAGCTGCTTCCTGGGAGTGTAGGTTTTTCCCTCACAAGAAACAAGCAAATCACTGGCCTGCAAAGGTCAAGAGCAAATGCCACAAAGTGACGGCTCTGTACATCAGCTGGAGAAAGTGCCTGCAGACACACATGGAAGCAAACTAGTGTCTCCCTCAAATCCACCCTTCACGGCTTTCAGGTGGTCCTCCGGGAGGAACGACTCTCCAAGGAGGCCTTGGGCACCCCTCTCAGAGACCACAGGACACCCCTGTCCACCGGGCCCCCAGCTCCGATCAGCCCACCGCGACCCATTATACCCGCCACCATCAGAGCCTTTCACGATGGGAAGCACTGAAACATCCATTTCTGCTTCTTAGGGCTTTGCCTGTTTTCTCTACCTGAGATCAAAATGTAATGGAAATAAACATTAGCGAAGATTAAAGACACAAATCAACAAAGCCGCACAGCAAGAAACCAAACAACGCTGCTCTCCGTGATGCAGCGGACAGCCTGTCCGGAAGCGGGGTGACTCATGTGCAGACTCCAGTTTGCACAAACATCACGGGGAAGGCGAGGGGGCCTCTTGACAAGGCAGTGAGGCAGGGGTCCACGTTTTCTACGTGGAGAACCTGATAAAACACCCAGGCTCACTGATACGATTCATCCCCTGAGCAAAAAATACTGCAGGAACATATGGAGAAAAGATAAATAAATATGTGTCTTTGGCCGAGAATCCAAAATAAAGTGCAATAAAGTGCAATTGGGGCACAAGGCATCCACAGAACTGAGCTGTGGGACAGGCTCTAAATGCACCCATGGCAGTTCCTCACCTGCTGAGGGCTGACCGTCCTCAGGGACTAGGACCTCTGAACCAAACATATATCTGCAATTACATATGTAATTATCTAGAGAACTATCACACATTATACATGTAACCTAGCAGGACCCTCTGGGGCCTGCCCAGGGCAGAGCCCTCCCCCATGTCCTCTGTTGTAGCTCTTCTCTATCTGAGGTATCTGATGTACGCTTCCTGAGTTGCTTTTCAGATGCTAAGACCCCCACCAAGTGGAAGAAATTAACTACTTGATGCCCATGAGCACGTAGCCCTCAGACATCTTGGTGCCTAAGGATTGTGACCCCGCCCTGTGACCTCACCATCAACCAATCAGAGAATTGTGCATGAGCTCCTCACATACCCTGTGAGCCCCCCACCCATCCCGCCTTTAAAAATGCTTTGCTGAAACCCTTCAGGGATTTAGGGATTTGGGGATTTCAGGGCCATGAGCCACCCATCTCCTTGCGTGGCCCTGCAATGAACCTTCCTCTGCTCCAAACGCCGACATTTTGGTTTGTTTGGCCTCACTATATGTCGGGCACATGAACTTGCGCTCTGTGACACATATAAAATGTTGTATATTATACGTTTCATATATGATGACATATATGTAAAATGTAATTCTATGTTTATGTACATATACAGATGTTGGACTCTGTTGGCGCTATTGCTCTACACCAAGAAAAGTGTAATTAAAAACGTTAACGCACTAGCAGCGTGCCCCCCCAGGGTGTGAAGACCCCCGGCTCCTAACGCCGTCCAGAGCATGTATGAAGGCGCCTGTGGCCGAGGCCCGAGAAGCCTTCCGGGGCTGCCTGACTGCCCGTCCCTGGAGACATGTGGCCGTGTCTGATTCAGCAGGG
>NW_006794649.1:414006-415817 GCF_000442215.2 Lipotes vexillifer
GCCGTGTCTGATACAGCAGGACCGCATCTCTAGGTTTCACCTCTGTCATCTCAGGGCCCCATGGAGGGAGTACGGCCACCATGCCCGGAGCCTCCAACAGGCCTGGGTGACTCATGTGCACCCCGCTTTCTGCCCGTCTCGAGGACGACAAGAGGCAGAGCCCGGCGGTGCACCCTTGTCACCCTGGCTTCTGTCCCCAAGAGGGAAGAGGAAGGAAGCAAAGGGCTCGGCTGCGCTAGTGGGGCCACGAAGCCGTCATGTCCACGAGGAACCTGAGAGGGAAGACCTCCGAGAGCCGTCCCCCCAGCCAGAACCTTCCCCTGCTCCATCCTTCCTTCCACGTCTTGTTCAAGTACCGAGAAGCCGCCTGCAGTGTAGACCTCACAGGGCTGGTGGCACCAGCCTGGACCGGCACCAGCATGTAAGGGGCCCTGGGGCACTTCCCCTCCATCCCCGCGGGCGGCCGGGATGCTGAGAGGAGTGCTCACTCGTCCCGTGGTACATAGCCACGTGCGTGGAGGTGACACGCGTGGGTGAGAAAGGGTGGACTCAAGGTCCGAGGAGTAGTTCGCTTAAATCCAAACTCCTTGTACTCTATAGACACCAGCAGCCAAACAGCTGTCATTTGGGATTCACTTTAACCGCGAGGGGCCGGCTGCCGGGCACACTTGAGCACCACCAACTCAGAGCAGATCTAGTCATTCCTGAAGGCGCGACACGCAGCCACACACGTCGTCCCCAAGACTGGATGGAACCGAATCCCTGCACAACGCAGGGGCGTGTCCACCGCGATCCTCGCTCCTTTTCTCCGGGACAGTCTGGTGTTTGTCATGCCCCGGGGAACACACACGTCAGGGCCAGAACATCCCATCCCCGCTGGTGACAGCCAAAGAGACTCATGATAACACCTTTTCATAGCAGGAGTGGATCAGGAGATCACATTAGGGTTTCATGGTGGAGTTTCCTGTTTATAAGTGGACGGTATATCTGCTCACAAATATAAAGGTAGCATCATTTTCCCAGGTGAAGATACTCACCCAGAGCTCCTGGTTGATGTGCCAGAGATTCTCGGAAACCAAGCCCGCACAGGCGTGCAGGGCCTCCCCACGAAAGGAGCCAGTGGGCACGTCTCACCTACACGTGCAGTTTACAAGTTCCCACATGTGAGGATGGTCCTGTGCTCGCCCTGGGTTACGAGTAAGGGACTGTGTGGCCCACGGCACAAGTATCACCAGAACAATCTTCTCATTTACCACAGTAGATGCTCCCAGGTCTGGAGACATGAGGTGGGTCATGGGAGGGGAAACCTAGATTAATTTCATGGGAAAACTGAATTTATTTATTTATTTTTTGCGGTACGCGGGCCTCTCACTGTCGCGGCCTCTCCCGTTGCGGAGCACAGGCTCCGGACGCGCAGGCTCAGCGGCCATGGCTCACGGGCCCAGCCGCTCCGCGGCACGTGGGATCTTCCCGGACCGGGGCACGAACCTGCGTCCCCTGCATCGGCAGGCGGACTCTCAACCACTGCGCCACCAGGGAAGCCCCTGAATTTATTTTTGTACTTCAATCCAAAGTCTCTACTATTATCTGACTACTTTAGTGGAGGAAAACAATAGAATTTTCATTCTCAGAGGAGAAGACAGACATTATTTATTTACACTTATCCCCATAACAAGACAACAGGTGGGCACAGGGCCTCTCAGAGCTGCCTCGTCCCCTGCACCTGTGTCCCCCTCCCCCTGCACCTGTGTGCCCCCCTGCACCTGTGTCCCCCTCCCCCTGCACCTTGTGCCCCCTGCACCTGTGTCCCC
>NW_006794649.1:418994-420551 GCF_000442215.2 Lipotes vexillifer
GGCCTCTCACTGTCGCGGCCTCTCCCGTTGCGGAGCACAGGCTCCGGACGCGCAGGCTCAGCGGCCATGGCTCACGGGCCCAGCCGCTCCGCGGCACGTGGGATCTTCCCGGACCGGGGCACGAACCTGCGTCCCCTGCATCGGCAGGCGGACTCTCAACCACTGCGCCACCAGGGAAGCCCCTGAATTTATTTTTGTACTTCAATCCAAAGTCTCTACTATTATCTGACTACTTTAGTGGAGGAAAACAATAGAATTTTCATTCTCAGAGGAGAAGACAGACATTATTTATTTACACTTATCCCCATAACAAGACAACAGGTGGGCACAGGGCCTCTCAGAGCTGCCTCGTCCCCTGCACCTGTGTCCCCCTCCCCCTGCACCTGTGTGCACATCTCCTCCTCTCCCCCACGAAGG
Organism: Lipotes vexillifer; assembly: GCF_000442215.2. Lineage (NCBI taxonomy): Eukaryota > Metazoa > Chordata > Mammalia > Artiodactyla > Lipotidae > Lipotes > Lipotes vexillifer. The sequence continues at coordinate 419,412 of NW_006794649.1, forward strand.
ATTTCCCCACAGGCTGCTGCCCAAGGGAACTCTGACCGCAGACCCAGAAACCCCAGACCAGCAATACCTGATTTCACACTGGCCACCCTAAAGAGTTCCACCATCATAATTATCAAAATAAAGTTAAATTATGTTCACTCCAGTTTTAAGTATTAACTCAACCTGGGTCATTTATGATTGTCTGATCCTCAGGAAAGAGGCTGAGCTTCTGTTGGGAAGCCCTGGGGCTGTAAGAGGCTGTAATTTTGTTCATTCGCACGGAAGCCCCAGGAGCAACAGTCACAACGCCTGCGGCCCAGCAGTGGACGGGCTGCACCTGCTGCCTGACTGGACCCTCTCCTGGCCGGTTTCCTCTCACGCAGCTGCTCCCTGCGGTGCTAACCGGGCTGTGTGTTCCTTCCTTTCAAGATGAAAACTTCCCGGCCAGAAGTAAAGGGAGACAGAGAAGAGTAATAGTTTTAAAAGAACCATGCTCTGGGGTGCGTCTGGTCTGGACCTCGGGTTGGGGTGCATCTGGTCTGGGCCTCGGGTTGGGGTGCATCTGGCCTGGGCCGTCCGCTGGGATGTATCCGGTCTGGGTTGTGCACTGGGCTATATCTGATCTGGGCCTTGGGTTGGGGTGCATCTGATCTGGGCTGTCTGTTGAAATGTATCCGACTTGACCAAGCCGACACCTTCTCTCTTCCTTTTGAAATCTCTGTGGCTGAGGGGTTTGTGATAAACCTCATGGAACCAAAACCTCTGAGTGATTTATTCCTGCAAATTTGATGCATCTACCATTTTTGTTGTCATGCTGCTTTGTCACGTCAGGACCCTTCTGTGAATCTTGATTTTTTCCTTCAAAACTCATAAGCTACTTAATACCATTATCCCTTTGTGAAAAACTATGAAGCTATTCTTGTCTTTACCAGAGACCATTTATTTAACCTGAGAGATTAAATTTTTGTATGATATCAACAGGGGACTTAATGTTACCAGAAAGAAGAAAATAATTTAAACACGTGTGATTGCAAAGACATTTCTCATGAATGCTCTATAAAAAAATGTCAGCATAACAGGGTGATTCACGATGAAAACGGGCGTGAGACTATCCCCTCCCCACTAAATGGAACAGTGTCATCGAAGGTGCCCTGCTTTCCC
>NW_006794649.1:420603-456181 GCF_000442215.2 Lipotes vexillifer
CTACAGGTCCACAGAGGGAAAACCCCACAAGCGGGAGTCAGATCAAAGGGGGCATCACATCACCACACCCGCCACGTCGGGCCTGTGGTCCTGGCTGCAGGAGTGTCTGGGGGCCGGCACGTCCCCAGGGACACACGCTGGCGGCCACTACTTCTGGGGCCCAGGCATCTGCAGGGACGATGTGAGGCACTTGCTGAAAAACAGAAAAAGCCCTAAAACTGACAGATGCCAAGGAGGTCCAGGGAGAGAGGGCTGGGCACCCCGGCAATCAGGCAGCTGAGGGCCCAGGACTGGGGAAGCGGGGCCTCCTCGGTAGACTAACCCTGGATGACGGACGGTCACCGGGCCCCGAGGGAGCTCTTCGGAACATCCCCCGATCCAGTCGATGCCTTCCCAGTAGCGCCACAGGGAAAATCAACAACCACATAAACCTGACGATGGCTCACGCTACACAGACGTGTGACTGCTGAGCTACCCTGTGACTTTAACTCCAAGAAGTATAACAGAAAGACACACACAAAATTATGGCCGCCTTTCTCAGCCCTGATACGGAATTAGAATGCGTCTTCATTCGCAGTTCAGGTTCTTTACTCTCAACAGCTCGTATGATTCTGAGATTACTGTATTGGATGTGCTCATCATTTGAAACCCACTTAATTTCTCCTCTTGTCTCCATTCCTAATACAGCAAGTGAGTGAGCTGCACAGTTTTGTTCACCAAGAGGTACAGGTCGCTGTGACTGATTTGTTTGCCTTTACTGCAAGCAAAGCTCCTTTCCCGCAGGTAAGATCTCCCCACCATCAGCCTGGGTTACAGTTCGGCCACTGCTCGATGCACAGCCGCTAGAAACAGGCGTCCAGTGGGTTCAGACTCCGACCCAGAACCTGGCGCGCGGTAACCGCTACACAAACATCTGCTAAACGAATGCGTGTTCACAGCGGGTGAGCTGTGGCCTCCCCGGCATCTCCCACCTGCGTTGTGTCACCTGCACCATCCCCTCCACTCGGGATGCTTTCTCCCCTCTGTCTCCTCCTGTCCAATTTCCAACCCACCGGTTTACAAACCTTAATGAAAACAAGAAGTAACTAGGGCACTTGTTGCAGATGCAGATTCCTGGGCCTCACCCTAGCATTGCCGATCTCGTCCATCTTGGAAGCTGCATTCTGAAGAGCAGGCGCTAAGGGTGACTGTGATGGGGGCTCGGCACGGCGTGTCTGTTCCCGCGTGCGTCCCCATTGCCTGCACGTGGCCCGTGCCCAGGGGTCCTTCTCAGGAGCTCTCACTCCCCGCTGCGTCCCAGGAGCAGCTCATGCATGCTCTGTCGAGGCTTTGTTTACAGGGACTGTCTCCGCTGGACTCTAAGTAAACCAGAGACCCTCGGAGTCTGGAGTTTGGCCTCCAGAACGGCTTCCTTTCTGCAGTCACTCAAACCCCCATGGCCGCAGTGCCAGCAAAGAATCAATACCTGCTCCTGTTCCAGAGCGAGCTTGCCAACGAGCAGCGTCGCGAAGCGGGTTTCTAAGGTGGAATCTGCCTGCATCTCCGTGAGGAGGCTGTGCTCCTGTGGCCCGACCCTCCCGCCCTCACGCTGGGACCCTGGGCCGTGCCAGCCTTTGATCCCGGCTACAGAGAGGGCCTTTGATCGTGAGGCTCGGACGCTCAGGACAACCTGTCGCTCTGCCTGCGAACATTTCAGCCCATCTTCCCTCTGGCCGTCTACTCTCCAACGGAACTCAGTGAAAGCCTGCGACATTTCAGGCCCTGGGCTGGTGATGGTTGGTTTACACGTTTACAGATCAGTCAGTGTTCCTCTCCAGAGGGTTCTGTGCCTGGTGGGAAACTCAGACGAGCTTACAAAGAGCCAGAGTGCAAACTGTAAGGGTAGGACAGACCTTACAGTGACTGCCACTACTGATAATTTATAAGAGCAACCATACAGCCAAAGCTACACTCAAGGGCTGAGAATATTCTTTACATACCTTTAGGAACACATCAGATATAAACAGATCCTTTAAGATACTAGACAACTGTAGGTGCATTCAGCAAAGGTCTAATTTTGCTGTAACTCGGAGGAAAAATAATAATAATCTGTTAAGTGGAAAACCTGCAGTATTCTCAGTGTTCACTTACTTACCTGGTTGCTAGAATCAGGTTTCAAGAACAAACGCGACCAAACAGAAAACAAAATTAAGGCTGGTCTTCAAGATGGTGGAAAAAATGACACCTACAACGCTTCCAGGGAAGGTTTTGTCATGAAGGACCCAGGCGGGATGGCTTTGTGCTTTTAAATTTATACAGACTCCGCACCCCTCCTGTCCTAGAGCAAGCCTTCCTCAGCACAGAAATTTCAGTAAAAACCAGCACTGCCACCATCGCTTCCAGAATCTCTGTGTAAGAACTAAGCTGTTTCCTTGAAACTGGCAATCAGATGAACATGAGATCCAAAGCGAAAAGCACACATACTCCATCCTTCTCAGTTTACAATTAAAAAATATCACAAAAGATTCCCTTCACTGAAAAAACATTCAAGGCCAGAGAAAATCACACACACACACACACACACACACACACACACACACCCAGAAAACCTGAAGACAAGGACCAGTTCCTCCTGCCCTGGACCCGGGGGTGGCTTTCCTCCGACTTGGGCAGAGGATGGGTGACCCTGGACCTGCAGGTCACTGACTGCCCGGGGCACAGACTGAACCCAGCCTGGTCTGTTCACAAGGGTTTCCACCAACATGGAAAACTGCTCTGTTCTTACGAGTGTTCTCGATGCTACGCTGCCTACTTGTAAGTAACAGCCCAAAGTCTTACGCTGACACATATGCACGACACTGATCCGTTAGCTCCGGCCATGGAGGATGGAGGCTTCCTCATGGTCAGCTCACGGGCAGGCCCTTCTCCAGCAGCACCAGCAGGAGTGAGGCCGGGGCAGGACCACCTCTCACCCCGCACCTCACACCCCTGCGCCTCTCGGGGTCCCAGCACTAGGGGGACACTCAGTGCCGATTTCCTGTGACGCCTTCAGAAGGGAGGGGCCCTGCAGAGATACACCAGCCTCGGGACCGGGCCGAGCCGCCCAAGGTCATCAATGAACACAGAGAGTCACCACTTCTTCCCTGAACCCGTCACTAGAATTACTCAACTTATGAGTGAAGTTTTGTAACCACAAGTTCAATCTAACTGCACTGATCACATGTGACATGAAAACACACTTAAAATAGTCAAAGCTTCCTCCTATTTCCTTCTGAGGCACCTTAGACCATTGTAGGCATTTCATTTCTCTCGCGTAAATCCAGAGAGAACACTGAATACACCCAGGGTGTGCTGGTCAGTGAGTTAACGCGTACACGCCTCACCAAAAACTCAAATCTCCAAACACCTGAGGGCACAGGCCAGGTGCGGCGCCCTGCGCGTGACTGACTGACTGCTGTAAGCGATGCATCTCCGGAACCCAAAACGCAATTGGTTCTAGGGGCAAACCAGTTCTGGGTGGAAACAAGTTCCTAAAAGTCACCATCACTTTCCTGGTACCTTTTCCTCACATTGTTTAACTACAGCAGCTCCGTAAAGCATGAGAGAACAAGAGATGTTTGAGAAACACGAACCAAAAAAAATCCTTAAATTTACAGCAGTTTCAGAGGTAAATTTAGTGACCTCGACATTTTCTGTATTTTTTTGTATTAAATAACTTTTGATATCGTTTGTATCAACTTTTAAAAAACCATACAAATCCCTTAAAGAGATAGAGCGACAGTCTGCTTTCTTCCCCTGAAAGAATAAGAGCGGCCCGGCCTCTTCAGAAACAAACCACTCACATCAGAGTCAGCACGTGTGCCTCACATACCAGAAACACAAAAAAAGGCAAACGGGATTCAAAGAAAGTTCGTACCTTTGAACAGGGTCAGTCCATGCAAGTTTCCTTTGATTTGAGTCACTTTCAGTTCCATGTGTCGGGACCGACCTTCTACCCATGTGCTTTAGAAAATGCAAAGTAAGGGTTCCACTAAAGTCATCCCTAAAGTGATGAAATCACAAGAAAGTAAAGCTTTACGGTCGTCGGTGTGGATGGAATCACAGACACTCTGGGGGTTGGTGTGACTGTGGACCCCCGGCACCAATGGGCTGTTGATGCTGTTCACTCACAAAGGCAAGTCCGCCTTAAACAGCTGCGTGGGTACATAGGGGGCACAAGGTGGCCTATGGGCTCAGGCTACTTGGTGAAAGCGGAGCAGCTCCTACACGAAGCCAATCACTCCAGTACTGTCCAAAGTCATTAAGAGAGCAATTTCTACACGTGAAAATATCACATTTATAAAGTCACTCACATACCCCCTGAAATGTATAGTTATATCTTAGTCAATAATAACCCCAAATCATTCAGGGTACAGTGAAATTAATTGTAAATCACGTATAAGTTGGCATTCTCGGACATAAATAAATGAACATTCTGGCTCGCAGATCTCAGGGGAAACAATAGATTACATGCATGTATAAACACTGATGCACATGCATGTATGTAATGTACGTAATGAGATGATATCTGCTTATTTCTCAACGTAATGCAGCACAGTAGGGTCATTTTTTTTTTTTTTTTTTTTTTTTTTTGCCCCTTTTTTAAATTTTTAAAAATTTATGGGGTACCCCAACAAACTCATATATATTTACAGACATATATATATGTTTACATACATATATATGTTTACATACATATATGTGTTTACATACATATATATATATATATATATTTTTTTTTTTTTTTTTTTTTTTTTTACTTTGCCTCATTCTTTAAATTTTAGAAAATTATGGGGTAGCCCACAAAATAATTATATAGTTTATTTTAATTGGTAACTTTAGACTGACCAGGCATGGTTTAAGTTACATGAGCTTTATACAAATGGCTGTAAGTACACAGCAGCAGGGCCGATTAGGAAGAAAAAACACAGACTGAATCTGTGTTGAATCCCAGCCCTGCCCCTCCCAGCTGTAGGAACGTGGATGGTGGTTTCATGTCTCTGGGACCCAGTGTCCTCGTCTGTAAAATGGGCGTCTGTCTCCTGTGTTGTTTCAGATGTTACTGAAGGAACATGTGGAGAATGATGTTGAACCTCCCCGGGAGCCCAGGACGCGCCTCATACAGGGCCGTGGCGCCCCGGGTTCCTTCCTGAGGCCCCTCGTCCCCTCTCGGACACAAATACAAAGCTATTTTAGGAGATCTATCTAAGTCAGGAAGCGCCGGGCACAGGCTGGTGGCTGGCATCTACCATGATGCTGCCTTGTGCTATTTCCCTAAGAACTGGTCACGGTCACCAAAGAGGAAGGAGGACCCGGATCAGCCCGGGACAATGTCAGGGGCACGTGCTCCGGCAGCTGAGATGCTGAGACCCTGGGCCCTCCCGACCCCCAAACTCCGTCTAAACTAAGACTGGCCAACGGGCCCAGGTGGTGAGGGCCGCAGACCTAAGAGGAAGGAACAGAGAGTTTCTAATCATGGTTCCAGCACCCCTGGCATGTGCCCTTAGAAAGGGCATTCAGTTTCCAGGTAAACTTAAGGTCAGGATGTAAAACGTGAGGCTCAGGCTTTGGCACCGTGAGGATGAAAGGAACATTTGCAGGACACACAGCAGCCAGCCAGACCCAGGGTGACACCCATAGCAGAGGCCAGCTCGCCTCCCCGCCTCCCCCCCCAGATCCGCCCCGGCCTCTGCGCGGGAGGACCGCCTTCCAGAGATTTCCGTTCCCTCCTGGTTAAGCAAATGCGCGCCTGGACTTCAGCCTAATTGAAACTCTCCCCCGCAGGAATCTGGCAGAACCCGACACGCAGGGCTCCAGGCCAGAGCGGGGAGGCCTGGGAAACGGCCAGCCTGCGTGTTGAGCAAAAGGAAGAGGAATGCTGGGCCCTGACGTCCTGGACGCCGCCCCGCCAGGCACAGGCTCTGCGGACAGCCCTTCCCACACAGCTGCCGCCCCTCTGGGCAGCGCTCGCCTATTTCAGAGCATCCCTGGCCAACCGGAGGGAAGAGGGAAGTCAGGGATACAGACGGAAGCAAAGGGGCAGTGGTGGGGAAACACAGCCCACGTGAGCTCGTGAAACCAGGGCTGCGGAGGTCCATCTAGGAAACGCTTTCCCACTCACTCTCCCATCAAGACGGGGCCAAAGGGACCAGGTGGGGGTGAACCAGATGCCTAAGCTGACCTCCAGGACGTGTCCCCTTCATGCCGCCTGAGGGTCCTCTCACCCTCTGGCACCTGTTCCCTCCCAATTCTGGAACATTCCTCCTCTATACTCAGCCCATCATTTACTCAATCAAACACTCACTGAGGCTCGGCCCCAGGCACAAAAGACGCAAGCGCGCAAGGTCTAAGTTCTCAAGGAGCTTGTGTCCTAGAGCAGGATTCAGGGGCCGGGATGCCAGTTCCCTGTGTGGGGTTCTGAGAAGGGGAGCCCAGAGCGTGCACGGGTGGGGACAGAGGGAACATCCCATGCTGTAGGGTCTGCCCTGGAGGCGGCAGTGGGCACAGGGCAGGGGGGTGGGGGCTGCAGGACGGCGAAGACCCACATGTCTACTGCATCCTGCAGGTGTGAAGCCAGCGTGATGCTGGCGATGCACCGTCGTGGGGCCTTAGGGGCAGCACGGCTAGGAGGTCTCGGGCCCCCTCCCGTCATACTCGGGCCCCCTCCTGCAAGTAAGTCCCTGCCCTCCCCACACGAGAAAACGAACGGGTCCTGTCTTCCCACAAGGGCCTTACTGTGTCAAGGGCAGTTAATACGGAATGAATGTTTCCATCACCCCAAACCCATATATTGACTCCCAACCCCCAGTGTGACGGTGTCAAGAGGGGGGTCTTTGGGAGGTGAGAGGTCATGGGGGTGGAGCCCCCAGGATGGGATCAGTGCCCTCATAACAGAGACCCCAGGGAGCCCCCAGCCCTTCGCCCACATGGGGACACAGGGAGAAGATGTCTGTGAACCAGGAAGGGCCTCACCAGGCACCACATCTGATCCTGGACGTCCAGCCTCCAGAACTGGGAGAAATAAAGTTGTCTATGAGCCGCCTGGCCTGTGGTGTTTTGTTACAGCAACGCGAATGGACCAAGACCGGAGTCAACGTGGTAAAGAAGCCATTCAGGCACAAGCGTGAAGGGAGACATGTCCGAGGCCGCAGGGGCGGTGCCGGGAGCAGCCCCATGAAAGGCAGCGTGGGGCGTTCAGAGGTGGCGAATGGCAGGGTGCAGAATGAGAGAAGGAGAAACAGATAACTTAGGGGGTGCAGGGGGAGGCCTGGGGGCCTGACTCTTGGTCCGGGGACCGGCGGGCGGCGGGTGGCCAGGCATCCGCGAGCCAGAACCAGGACGGAGGTGAGAGGACGAGCTCACAGGGAGATGCCCCTGGGGCAGGTGCAGCTGGGGACAGAGCGGAGGGGTCCGCGGAGACTCCAGGGAAGGAGACTGAGGAAGGGCCTCGGGACTGGTCTGAGTATCGCAGACCACAGACAGGAAGCCGTGCGGGTGACAGAGACGCAGGAGTAGAAGCCTGTGTCACACGGGACAGCGGGAGCGGGGCAGGGGCCCAGGGGACCTCCTGGCCAGGGCCCGGCTCAGCCGCCGTCCCCTCCTTCCGAGCAGGCGGCCTCGCTCTCAGCCCGGCCTCTTTGCTACCAGGTTCCCAGCCACCCACCCCCGGGGCAGGGAAGCCCCATGCGGGCCCAACGTAAGGACACAGTGTCTGTGCCGAGGAGGCCCCCAGGCCTGCGGGGCGGAGCCCACTTTTAAATGCTCAAGAGCTTTACAAGTTGGCAGTTAAACAGCCATTCTTAAAAACTAAATTTTGTAAACTTACAGTCAAATAACTCATATTAAAGCAAAGGTGATAACCGCTAACATTCACCCTAATTACCTGACTACGTTTTCCTGCCCCTACACTCTCGAGGCCTTTGGCTTCCGTTCTGCCCACGAGACGGATGCACTCCAGCAGAGTGTTGGCCGACGGCGCGCCTGGGCTCGGAGCCGCGGTGCTGGCGGGAGCGTCCCCCAGCACGGGGACCGCTAGGGCAGGGCTTTCCCTCGGGAGCTGCTGCTCACCTCAGGCTTTAAGGGGCCAGAAGCCTTTGAGGAGCAGCGAGCCGAGAGGGTGCTGGGAGAGACTCCGGAATTTACAATAGCTACAACATTCAACTTCTATGACCTAGAAAAGGAAGGCCTGACAGGATTTCCTACTGTCCACACACAGAACCCCAGCACGTTCTAAGGCTGCTGGCAAAAGCCTCCCAGCCCTGCAGGCCCCATGGCTGGTGACACTTTCTTCCCTCTCAGCTCATTTCAGGCGCTAAGGGGATGCGGCCAGATGTGGTAGGACTCACAGTTGCCTAGCAACCTGCCTACACTGCATCCAGACCTGCTCCCTGAAATATCCTCCTGCAACAGAGCTTTTTTGGAAAGTTCCAGGGAACATTTTTAGAATGAGTTTCCTGAGGTTGACAATAGCAGGGCTGCAGGAGGCTGTAAGGACCCCTGGCAGTCTGCCCTGGAAAAGGCCCCAGGCCACACCCTCCCTCCTAGTCCCATGCTGCAGGGAGCCTGGACCGTTCAGAGGCGAGGACGCAGGTGGTCAATGCCCCCGGGAGGATGGGGCATCAGGATGCCCTGAGGACGGTTCACCTGCATGTGTATTAGTTCTCTGGTTCGACCCCCATGTGCCGGAAGGCTCACTGAGCTGGGCAGAGGGGATGCTTGGGACGCAGGGTGTGGCCAGCCTGCCCCACAGGAACCCACGGGGAGCCGCACATATGGCTGACGGGGCCACTGCTGGGAAGTGAGCGGGTGTGTGAGCCGCACAGCCAGGGGGCTCATGGGCCAGGGCATGGCGGCCAGCGGGAAAAGGCAGATCTAACTGAGGAGGGCCAGGGAGGAACCCGGGAGACAGTGGACACAGGCCTGGGGGTCTGAGATGTGCGGGTCTCAGGGGTCCCCAAAATCTCGCAAAGAGTCTGAGGCGGTGGTGAAGTTTGCACCTGAGAAACATCGTGCGCCACTGGCCAAATGAGGCTGTTCCCTTGCGAAGGCTGCTTATGAGCAAACACTCAATGGGTTTTGTCATTCTCCTTACCACTTAAGAAAGCCATCTGGATAATTTTGAAAGGTTGGCAAATTTCCCCTAAATGTAATGAAAATGCTTCTCTCTTAACCATCCTATCAAGAGAGATATTGCACAGGAGTGAGAATTCTGAGCGTTCGTGAAAAGGAAACTGTTCTCTGAGGCTCAGAATCTGGGCTCCGTTTCAACAGGTGATGGAGATCCTTCCTGATTTCCTTGCAGAGACATCTGGGGATGAAGGAAGTGGAGGCGACAGAGACGAAGATGAAGAATTAATTAATATTATTACCGTGAGGTTGGAGTGTAGGAGGAAAGCTTCCGGGAGAAAAAGAATTCGCTGCCAGACCCAGTGCCCCGGGGGTGGGATGCTCTGAGGACAGGCTGGTGTCCGAGCGCCAGGGTGGAGAGGACCACAGGGAGAACCGTCTGAGTGCCGGCCCGGTGGACCTGAATGCCCTCCTTCCAAGCAGGAGCCCCCGGGACGCGCCTGGGATCCGCCAGCGGGAGCCTGCAGCTGGGAGCCGGGCTCGTGACACAGGTGTCCCCCTGCCCTGGCCCGTCTCCCCGCACGAGGGCTCTGGGCCCAGGGGACGGGGGCGAGGACGTCCGCGTGAACTTCCCCAGCGGGCGGCTGCCCGCCTCTGGTACGACATTGGCAGCACAGTTGAGACAATTTAACGCTGGAGCTTCCTAGTTACAGATCACGGGCAAGAAGGTGCAGGGGTGCTTCTCGGCTGTGTCCCTTGAAACGGGAGGGGGGTGCCGGCAGGGGGCGGGGGGAGGAGGAGTGGGGAGGCTGGCTGTGGACGCACCAGAGGGGACGTGAGGGGCCAGAAAGACAGCGGGATGCACGTGTGGATGTGGGAGCCACCAGCAGGGAGGCCACGATGACAACGTGGCTCGGTATCAGGGGCAGCGGCAGAGGGAGCCCCGCAGGGCCACCTGCATTCAGGGGCCAGAGCCCAGGAGCATCCTCTCCCGGGTCCCTCTGCCTAAGGGCAGAGCCCGAGCTGGGAACAAGCTCTGGCCAGAAGATAAATGACACTTCCAGGGGCCCTGGCCACTTAGGTCTGGCCGCCGGGCTGTGAACAGGGATGGCGTGTGGCCTGTGAAAGCCTGTGTGTCCAGATGAAGGGTGCACCTTCGGGAATGTGGACACAGTGGCCACACAGCTCAGGCCACTTCCCAGCCGTCCAGACCTCAGGGACGAGGGGCCCTCCCAGGGCCATGGGGTAGACAGCTGGCAGCAACCATGGGGCCCCTGTCAACTACCCCACTCACACACACACCCGGGCCCCCAGACGGGTCTGTGTGCATGTGTGTGTGAGCAAAGCCTTGGGCCTGAAGATACCGTTAAATGAGCTCTCATCACGGCCGGCTGGGACTCACCACCGACTTGACTTAACATGTGTATTAGCTTAGTCATCCGGACATCTGACAACCCACCAACTAGCAAGCGTGAGTTACTATTTCTATCGCCTGGAATAGACGGAACTGACATCAAAGCTGCCCAAGACAGGTGGATGCCCCCAGTAAATGCTCCCAGTCGGGGAATAAATGCCAGGGTCGTGGGCGGACACCTGGGGGAATCCGGGCACCTGGCCCTCAGCAAACACTTCCTGAAAGGTCCGTGTCATGCAGTCATACAAATTAGACATGGAACACGAGCGTGCATGAGCATGACTGTGTGTGTGCATGTGTGTGTCTGACAAGTCAGCTGTCAGACAGAGGCCAGTGTGTCAGCTTAAATTCCCTCTGTACACACGGTCATCCAGGACCACGGGGGCTCAGGGCAGTCCCGACCTCAGCCTGCGGGCACTGGCATAGGAGTGGAAGGTAGCCGACTCCTGCCCCTTGTTCTCTGGTCAGTAGCCTGGGGACATGTTGGGGCCCAGGAACAACAGAAACCACCAGAGAATTCACCTGGGCACAGCAGTGAGGTGAGAGTCTTTCCTCCAAAACAGAAACTAAATTCAGTTGAAAAACTGCTCCCTTTATACGAGGACGACTCCTTGAACTCAGAATGTCAGGGGACACGCAGACCCTGACATCGCGCGGCACACACTTAATACACACTAGGAAACAGTCACGACAAAAACCAAATGCGACCCTCAACCTTTCAGGTTCAATCCCCTGCCCACAGGGCAGCCGTCCATGCAGATGGGGCCACAAATGTCCACTTAATCCTTCAGGGAAAGGTGAGAGACTGGTCTGTGTGATAAGATGTTTTCAGGTCTCCCGCCCTTCCTCACATGGTCTTAAATGTCCGACCGCCACTGAGCTTGTTCAATGTCTAGAAACGGCCACAGAGGCCAGAGGACGGTGTCCTACACGTGAACACCACGGACAGAGACGAATTCCCTGGCACCACCGCACTGGTAACATCACCCAACCCTATACAAGGCACTCATCCTGCCCCAAAGTGCGAGCTTTTCAAAGCCAGCACAAACATCAGTGCCCTTGGATGACCCCCCTGACAATAGGAAAGCTGTCTCCACTCTCAGCTGTCACGGTACAGGGTCAGCAAGCCTGTCTAGGGCATGCATGCTGTAGCCCAGCTTGGGCCACCCCGATCATGTGCCCAGAGCAGGGGAGGGACAGAGCCAGCTTCTCTTCAGACAGGACTCTGTTTACTCAACTTGTGTCCAGCAAGAACCACGTATCCTCAAGGTCCGGGAAAATATTTCCTCAAATTAGATAAGACTGATTTTAATAAATTTATTCTTTTAAGATTTTTTTTGATGTGGACCATTTTTAAAGTCTTTATTGAATTTGTTACAATATTGCTTCTGTTTTATGTTTTGGATTTTTTGTGGGTTTTTTTTGTCCCCAAGGCATATGGGATCTTAGCTCCCCAACCAGGGATCAAACTCCCACCCCCTGCACTGGAAGGCAAAGTCTTAACCACTAGACGGCCAGGGAAGTCCCCTAGACAAGACTGATTTGAATTTCACGCACTGGCCTAACTCCTGAGTGCATTTAGCATCACATACATGCCACACGGGGAGACTCCTGCCTTTAACTGCTTCCTTCTATTTTTCCCAGGACATTTCTACTTCCTGTGCAAACCGCCTTCATTCAACCCACTGCCCCAAGCACACCTGTCCCTTCATCTCTCACCTGCACCCTCTGCCATCCGGCTCCTGTTCACACCTGACTGTGTCCCATCAGAGGTGCGAGGGGAAAGGCAGCTGGACAGAAGCTCAGAGCATGACGTTTCCAGCCTTCCTGGGGGAGGAGCACGCTGTACTTTGGGGGCATCACTCTTCAGATGCAACAGGAAATAAAGCAAATTGGAAGGAAACTGATGTGAAGTAAGGGAACGACTAGCCAGGGAGAGGAATTAGGCGTAAGCTTCAGAGTAAGAGATCGTGATTCGTTAGAAACAGCAAGAAGAAAAAGCCACATCACGAGGCTTGTTTCCTGAGGACCCTCTGAGTTCAGAACAAAATAAAGCAGAATGCCAGCTGAAATCCAAACTTCAAAAGTATAACTCAAAGACTAACTAAACTTGTCTTTGCCATAAATATCCAGCGAGAGCCAGGACCCAAGATGAGCAGCCGCTGACAGCGCCCCAGCTCCCATCGCACTCCCCGAGGGCAGTGAGGTTCCTTTGACGAGGGCTGCCCAAGGGAAACACTGGAAATCTGCTCTGGGGTCCACCCTGTCCACCTTCCCAGGTCAACGTCCTCTCCCACCACCCAAGTCAGCCTAGTGCCTAGTTATTGGTTTTCTCACACAAACATCACATACTCAAAACTTAAATAACAAATGGCAAAATTTCATTCTTTTTTTTATGGCTGAGTAGTATTCCATTGTATATATATACCACATCTTCTTTATCCATTCATCTGTCGGACATTTTGGTTGCTTCTATGTCTTAGCTATTGTAAACAGTGCTGCTATGAACATTGGGGTGCATGTATCTTTTCTAATTAGTATTTTTGGTTTTTTCAGATATCTACCCAGGAGTGGAATCATATGCTGTATCATATGGTAGTTCTATTTTTAGTTTTTCGAGAAACCTCCATACTGTTTTCCACAGTGGCTGCACCAATTTACATTGCCACCAAGAGTACAGGAGGGTTCCCTTTTCTCCACACCCTCACTAACAGTTGTTATGTGTGTTCTTTTTGATGATACCAATTCTGACAGGTGTGAGGTGATATCTCATGGAATACTACTCAGCCATACAAAAGAATGAAATTTTGTCATTTGCAACAACATGGATGGACTTGGAGGGTATTATGATCAGTGAAATAAGTCAGACCAAGACAAACACCGTACAATAGCACTTATATGTGGAAGCTGTCTTTTATCATAATGTCTTTTATCATAATCTGTCTTTTATCATAATCTGTCTTGTATCATAAGAGGTCTCAGCCAACTACTTAGAAGAGTAGAGGGGAAATTATTTTTCCTCCCCTACAAGAAAAGAAATAGATATTTTCCTATTTTGCAAGAACCAGATCACAGAATACAATAAAAATCATTCAATTACTCACTGCTTCTGAGACTCTACTTTGTCCTATTTGAATATTTAATGTTGTTTCTTTGTGGTAAGATAATCCATTCAACCTGCATGCTAAGTATCCAGCCAATGAACGGTATGTTCTAAGGGAAAAGCTGAGCCTACATCACAATTTACGTATGTTAAAAATAGTATGTACATAATAAAAAGACAAAAGCCCAACTGCAAACATATCTCAAAATATAACAGAAAATGTTAGTAGCAACGTTATACAAAAAATTCTTAGAAAACATTAAGAAAATCCTTAACATTCTATTTGCTATGCAAAGTAGATAAAAGTCTGAAAATAAGACTTACAGAAGAAATGTAAATAGCCAGTAAATATTTGAACACACATTGTGCTCTCTAGGAAATAAAGGGATGAGAATTAAAACAAGATACAGCTGTTGCCTTTTAATTTGGGAAAGATGAAAACTGAACTGGGATTTAATGTTACTGAGATGGGGGTGAGAAAAGTATTCATAAAATTCTCACAGAAATATAAATTTGTTCAAACAATCAGAACGGTAATTTGCCTTTATATACCATGAGCCTTAAAAATGTTCCTAACATTTGATCTATAGTTTCACTTCTAATATTTATTCTAATGGAATAATCAGAAATGAAGTCAAAGATTTGTGTAAAAAGAGGCTTACAGCAATAGCACTAATAGTAGTTGTTAAAACCTAGAACAACCCAAGTGTTTGGTAATAGGGACATAGTGAAGTTAACAAAAATCCAATCATAGTGAGATATAAGCCAGTCATTACCTATGATGATTTGAAAAAAAATTAATGAAATATAAAATTGTTAACTACACAGTGCTGGATGAAAAAAGCAGAAAACCAAGTCACACAGATGACATGATACCCTCTGCATGTGTACACGTGTGTTTGTATTTTACACATGTTTACAAACACCAAAAGAAAACAACAGAATTAGATCAGACTGATAATGCTTATCTCAGAAAGTAATATTACACGTTTCTCATGTTCCTATTATTTTTAAACTCAGAAAAGTGTATCTGACAAAAAAGTGAGGTTTATATATTTAGACTAAGGATACTTTGTTTGTTGGAGTCTCACATAACTTTTCGGACCCTGACGCGGATGGCGCACTTCCATTTCTTATAAAGCGTGACATTCCTGAATCGTGTGGTCCTTCCCCGACATCAGAGTGGCGTGTAAACTGAGCAGCACCCAGTCCTGTAGACGTGCACAGATGGACAGAGGGCTGCCCTTCCCTCCTCGGATTTTCAGAAAGCCACGGGAGGTGAACTGGGATATTGAACAGCCACCAATCCTCATCTCTGGCCCAAAGGGCCTGTTAACAACAAGTGACAAACCCCCAGAGCCCTGCATCGTAGCCCCGCACGGGTTGCACAGGTGTGGGCAGGTACTCGCAAGTACAGTGGGAAGGCCTCAGCAAAGACGAAGAGAACATAGTAAAAGAAGCTGAGACGTAACAAGTAAGCAACGGTACATGATGACCTCCCAGTAAAACACGGAAAGGGAAAGACAGGGGTGACAGCACTAAAAAGCTGAAGGAAAATAACTGCCCAACTGCACGCCCATAGCCAGAGAACTCATTCTTAAAAAGGAAAAGGAAAATGAAGACAATTCCAGGCAAACCAAAAGGGAGGGAATTTGTTGCCAACGGATGCTCACTAAAGCCCAAACTGGGAGAGTTGTCAGAGAGAAGGACAATGACCCCAGACAGAAACAAGGAAACAGGAGAGTTGGTGACAAGCTAGAAAGGTGAAAATCAATACCAACCACACAGACAACAAGAGTATGGTCTCGCTGGGTTTACGAATACATGCTGAATTTACACAGAGGCCAAAAACAACACAAAGCAGGAGGCAAGAAAAGGAGATAAAGGTTTTAAGGTCTGGAAAGGGGTATGAACACTGCACGCACATCAGTTTCCCATAGCATAAGGATGACTACGTTGATCCATAGCGAAGCTACTAAAGCAACAGTAGTGGAAGCTGCAAATAACAAGGCAGGAGAGGAGAAGACGGAATAATAAAAACAAATCTTGATCAATACAACAGGAGGCCAAAAAGGAAAAACCCCAAAATATTAATGGATGTTACAAATAGAACTAGTAAGATGGGAGATTTAAACACAATTACATCAGGAATTACATTTAATAAAAATGGTCATACTGGACTAAAATAAAAGCAACTACCTGTGGGCTTCCCTGGTGGCACAGTGGTTGAGAGTCCGCCTGCCGATGCAGGGGACACGGGTTCGTGCCCCGGTCCGGGAGGATCCCACATGCCGCGGAGCGGCTGGGCCCGTGAGCCGTGGCCGCTGAGCCTGCGCGTCCGGAGCCTGTGCTCCGCAACGGGAGAGGCCACAACAGTGAGAGGGCCGCGGACCGCAAAAAAAAAAAAAAAAAAAAAAGCAACTACCTGTGTAAGGAATACAACTTAAATATACGAACAGAGAAAGTTTGGAAGTAAAATGATTGAAGAAGATGAACTGCACAAATATTAACCCAAAGAAAACAAGCTGATATATACTAACGTCAGATGACATGGATTTTAAGGCCAAAATCAATGAAAGAGAGAGTATTTCATAATGATACAAGGGTGAATTTTCTAGGAAGATATAACAACCTGATATATATGTGTCACTATATGACTTCAAAATATTAAGAAGCAGAAACTGGCAAATTGAAAAGAAAAAATAAATAAATCTAGATAAATTTGAAGGATTAAGCAGATGAATCAGAAAATATCAGTAAGGATTTGAAAGGCCTGAACAAGAGGGCTAATAATCTTGAGTTACTGATTTGTACAGAAACCTGAATACAAAAATAAGATAATTTTGTTCTTATAAACACACAGAACATCTGCCAAAAATTAGCCATATGCTGAAATTTAAAGCAAATCCCAGCAAATTTCAAATGATGGGAAACATTCAGAAAGCATATTCTCTGACTACAGTGGAATTGAATCTGAATTCAATAATGGAATAGATAACTAGTAAAGGACCAATTATTTCGAAACTAAGTAATAAACTTCTAAAAATTCCTTGTCGAAAGAGAAATTAAATGGAAATTATAAAACATCTTGAACTAAAGGTCTTGCAAGTATTGCATATCAAAACTCACAGGATGCAGCTAAGATTGAACATAAGATCTGCAGCCTCAAATCCATGCATCGGAAAAGATAAAAGCTAAACATCAATGATTTAATACTACTATACATCACAGGAAGTTAGAATAAGATTAGAAAATGAAAACTAAATAAAAAATAATAAAGATAAAATTAGAAATTCATTAAACAGAAAAAAAGGAACATAGTGTTGGAAAAAAAAGCAACAAAGCCAAAAAGTCGTCATTCTTTAAAGACTAATAAAATTCATAAACCCTTACTAAAGTTAATTAAGGAAATGAAACAAAAGGCCTAAAGCAATAATATCAGAAATGGAAAAGGAAAAATCATTACAGATTCTTACAGACATTATAAGATTTTAAGAGGATAAAAATGGTGATATGGGACATCCTTGCTTTGTTCCTCATCTTAGAGGAGAAGCTTTTAGCTTTTCATCATTGAGTATGATATTAGCTGTGGGCTGTCATACATGGTCTTTATTAGGATGAAGTTTGTTCCTTGTACACTCACTTTGTCAAGAATTTTTATCATAAATGCATTTTCTGCATCTACTGAGATGATCATACGCTTCTCATCCTCCATTTTGTGTGTTATCACATTTACTGATTTGTAGATGTTGAACCATCCTTGCATCCTTGGGATAAATCCTACTTGATCAAGGTGTGTGACCCTCTAATGTATTATGGAATTTGGTTTGCTACTACTCTGTTGAGGATTTTTGCATCTGTGTTCGTCAGGGATATTTGTCTGTAATTTTCTCTTTTGTGGTGACTTTGGTTTTGGAATCAGGGTGATGCTGGCCTTGTAAAATGAGTTTAGAAGCATTCTTTCCTTTTCAGCTTTTTGGAAAAAAGTGTGAACAACTTTTATATCACAAATCTGTAAGTTAACAAAAATGGAAAAATTCCCTGAAAAACACAACTTATAATAACTTTGACAAAAAGAAATTAAAAATCTCAGCAATCCTCTGACTAATAAGGAAAATCTGGAACCATAAACTTTCACATATAAGAATCACCAGGTGGGGCTTCCCTGGTGGCGCAGTTGTTGAGAGTCAGCCTGCTGATGCAGGGGACACGGGTTCGTGCCCCGGTCCGGGAAGATCCCACATGCCGCGGAGCAACTAAGCCCATGTGCCACAACTACTGAGCCTGTGCTCCAGAGCCCGCAAGCCACAACTCCTGAAGCCTGGGCGCCTAGAGCCCATGCTCTGCAACAAGAGAAGCCACCGCAATAAGAAGCCCGCGCACCGCAGTGAAGAGTAGCCCCCACTCACCGCAACTAGAGAAAGCCTGCACACAGCAACAAAGACCCAACGCAGCCAAAAATAAATAAATTTTAAAAAATATACCAATCAATATAACACCATATAAAGAATAAAGAATAAAAATTGTATAATCATCTTGATAGAAAAACTGAATTTTTTCAGTTTAAGCAGATAATTAGAAAAATTTTATCCTAATAAAGGATATATATACGTCTTATAGTAAATATTATACTTAATACAGAACTATTAGAAATTTCCCACCCCTCACTGAATTTAGGAATCCAATTTGGATGCTCAATAGCCTCACTTCTATTCAACATGTCCTAGAGGTCCTGGCCTGTGCAATATAGCTAGAAAAATGAATCAGACAACTAGAGAAAAAACTGGCATTTGTATCCAACTTATTATGGATGTAGAAAGTCTAAAATACCTACAGAAAGAAAACAGAATAAATTAGCAAATAAATACAGCAATTTTATCAGAACAAGTTTAATAAAACTACTATTTCTATATAACAGTAGTAAACAATCAGAAAATTATGTTTAAACTATGTCTTCAATAAATTGCCAATCAAAGCCTAGTGAGTTATTCTTTGTAAAAACTAAGACAGTGATTCTAAATTTCACATGGGAATGCGAAGTGGCAGTACTATAAAGCCGATCTCGAGAAGGCAGGACTCAGTTGGAGGACTTAAATGCCAAGACACAGTAACAACAGTAATCATGGCAGCATGGTACTGGCCCAGGTGAGACAAACCCCCAACGCTACGTGCGGGCAGTGCAGGAGAGGCGCATGAGTGTGGCTCCCTGGGCCAGAGCAAAGGCTGCAGTGCAGTGTGTGTGTATGGCGGGGCAGGGCATGCAGTGCCCTTTCCATAAATACTGCTGGTTGAAGGGCAGCAGAACATACAAACCCGAAACAAGCCACTCTGGCATAAGATCACTTTTGAGCTGAAGGTAACTGAGAAGAAGCAGACACAGGAAAAGCTCTCTGCCCTCTCCCTGCTGCCGAAAAGCAGGACATGAACTTAAAAAGGTGCCCCCTGCCCTCTCCACCGGGAAAGACAGAAGCAATCACTGGAGACAACCCTGGACCCTCATCAGCCTGAGACGGCACCGGAGGAAACAGACCCAGCTGGAACCACCCTGTTTACCACCAGTTCCTATATATATGCCTTCCCACAACTTGCCACCCTAGAAACCCCAAGTCCCTTTCCTTTGTCTTGTCACTTCCGTACGAATTCCCCGTTCTTTGTTCAGACGCCACACGAGCCCAAGTTCTAACCACCCTCTGAGCTCATCTCCGTGTGCTCCCATGAATATGCGAGATGCACGTGTTAATAAACGCCTA
Source organism: Lipotes vexillifer (assembly GCF_000442215.2). Lineage (NCBI taxonomy): Eukaryota > Metazoa > Chordata > Mammalia > Artiodactyla > Lipotidae > Lipotes > Lipotes vexillifer. Next base: position 439,955 of record NW_006794649.1, read on the forward strand.
TATGTTTTTCTCTTTTGAATCTGCTGTCAGTCTAACCTGCAGCCCCGTCAGAGGGTAGAAGGAAAAAGAACTGTTTCCTCCTTGCACATCTGCCTGGTCCTATGTTACGTGTCACTGAGCTGGAAAACAGATCCTCACAGCAGCTGTGCCAGCGTGTCCTCAGTGACGGGCCAGGGGACGGGCACTTGACAGGGTGTGGTCCGGTCGCAGCAGAGCACAGACGGGCTGGAAAGAACAAAGTGCAAGAGGAAGGCACAGAGGAATTCAGAGTGACTGGGGTACAGGATGCATGAGCAAAGCAGAGGAATGGGGGTGAACAGGTAGCACAGGCCACAGTCTGGGCCGTTTTAGATGCTGAGGAACTGCAATGTCCCAGGCAGAATGGAGAACCCAGGACTCAGATTATTAATGACATTTAATTTGGGGGATTTTGCTGAAATCAACTGCATACTTAGGTTCTTTTTCCAATTTCTTAATCATGGTTGCTCTAGACAATGTTTGTATCCTGTCAAATGCATGTGTTGAATCCTAACCCCCACGTGATGGGGGGGCAGTATGGGAGGTGATGAGGACATGAGGGTGGGGCCCCCATGAATGGGATCAGTACCCTCATAACAGAGACCCCAGAGAGCCCCCAGCCCTTCCTCCATGTGAGGACACAGACAGAAGACGTCCTCTGTGAACCAGGAAGCCCAAACCAGATGCAGGATCTGCTGGCGCCTTGATCTTGGACTTTCTGCCTCCAGAATGATGAGAAATAGATGCGTGTTGTTTAAGCCCCCAGCCTACAGCATTTTGTTATAGCAGCCAAACAAACCAAGATAACAGTGCTCTAAGAACTCCATAAATATCCCTTCTATAGCTTTTGGAAACGAAATTGTGAAGCAAACAAATGAGAGTTTGATAATGATATTAAGTGAAAGGAATGAGAGTGGTGAAATAAAAAATTAAAAATGTTAACACAGAGTTTCGGGAGAACATTTTCATTACAACCCATGTCACAGAGAAATCCTGCTCCGGGTGGCCCTGTTTTGTGTATGATTCACATCAGTTTATAGAACCTTTCTGTCCTTTCAGGCACTTTTAAGTGCGCTTTCATTTTATTCTCAGAATAACTTTGTACAGAGAACAGGAGAGATTATTTTCCATAAACGAGAGAGCTTTGGCCTAGAAAGTGGTGATCTGACTCCAGTCAAAGGGCCGAGTGGTGACAAGGTCTTGCCTGCAGGACCCCAGGCTCCCCTGGCAAGACCTCTGCTGATTGCCTCAGGTCCCGCAGGTTTGTTTTGAACCAAACCTCCAGAAAACAGAGCTTCCCTGGTGGCGCAGCGGTTGAAAATCTGCCTGCCAATGCAGGGGACACGGGTTCGAGCCCTGGTCTGGGAAGATCCCACATGCCACGGAGCAACTGGGCCCGTGAGCCACAGCTACTGAGCCTGCACGTCTGGAGCCTGTGCTCCGCAACAAGAGAGGCCGCGATAGTGAGAGGCCCACGCACCACGATGAAGAGTGGCCCCCACTTGCCGCAACTAGAGAAAGCCCTCGCACAGAAACGAAGACCCAACACAGCCAAAAATAAATAAATTAATTTTTTAAAAATCTCCAGAAAACAGACCCTCATTCTTATACATTACCACTCTTCTCTGAGGGAAACTCTCTTACAGAGAAACAGCTTGGAACAGAAGCAACGGGCCCGCGGTGCAGGGTGGCTCCCCGCTGACCACCTTCCCCTTTTTAGTCCCGGGCATCTTCACGCACAGGTCTGGGCCTCCACAATTTCCCACTTCCTGTCTCCTATCTCCCTACACACATCCTCCTCTGCCTAGAAACTCCCCGACTCTAACTGCACAGACAGGAAAGTTCTAAGTCCCCTTCCAGCTCTGGTGAAAGCAATTCCGACGGCCAAGGGAACGGCCCTTATGCATTTTCTACTTAAATGGCTGCACTTCCCCCAGAAGCCCTTTTACACCAGGTCTCTAAGGAAAAAGCATCTTATAATATTTGCCCTTTTCAGTTCTTACAAGCAGAAATGCCATGCTTCAGCTTCCTTTAGAACTTTTACAAAAGATGTTCTTCTATGCTACCCCAAATAATTCATAAATACCACCTATCAAAGTCCTAAGAGATGCTGGCTTTCCTTCTGATATCTCTTTATATTTGGACACTTGATCAACTTGCTTTCTTATCCATCTCTAGGTCGAGGGATTGCTGAATAAACCTACTGACTCATTTTTTATTAGAGTTTAAATTATGTGGCATATACTGCTCAGAACTCATGGCTTATTTATTGCACATTTTTTCTTCAGGAAAGAAAGAAAACTTTATATAACCTTTCAATTCACTGATGAACCACCTTATAAGTCTTAATTTTCTTATCCAGTTAATACACACAAAAATCTCTATAGCAACCCCCCAGAACTTCAAAGATCCTCAGCTCCTTAAATAAAAAAAAAAATCAAAGCTACTATTCCCAATTTTTGAAAAGATTCCTTGTGAAAGCCAAAAATCTCCAGAAAACAGACCCTCATTCTTATACATTACCACTCTTCTCTGAGGGAAACTCTCTTACAGAGAAACAGCTTGGAACAGAAGCAACGGGCCCGCGGTGCAGGGTGGCTCCCCGCTGACCACCTTCCCCTTTTTAGTCCCGGGCATCTTCACGCACAGGTCTGGGCCTCCACAATTTCCCACTTCCTGTCTCCTATCTCCCTACACACATCCTCCTCTGCCTAGAAACTCCCCGACTCTAACTGCACAGACAGGAAAGTTCTAAGTCCCCTTCCAGCTCTGGTGAAAGCAATTCCGACGGCCAAGGGAACGGCCCTTATGCATTTTCTACTTAAATGGCTGCACTTCCCCCAGAAGCCCTTTTACACCAGGTCTCTAAGGAAAAAGCATCTTATAATATTTGCCCTTTTCAGTTCTTACAAGCAGAAATGCCATGCTTCAGCTTCCTTTAGAACTTTTACAAAAGATGTTCTTCTATGCTACCCCAAATAATTCATAAATACCACCTATCAAAGTCCTAAGAGATGCTGGCTTTCCTTCTGATATCTCTTTATATTTGGACACTTGATCAACTTGCTTTCTTATCCATCTCTAGGTCGAGGGATTGCTGAATAAACCTACTGACTCATTTTTTATTAGAGTTTAAATTATGTGGCATATACTGCTCAGAACTCATGGCTTATTTATTGCACATTTTTTCTTCAGGAAAGAAAGAAAACTTTATATAACCTTTCAATTCACTGATGAACCACCTTATAAGTCTTAATTTTCTTATCCAGTTAATACACACAAAAATCTCTATAGCAACCCCCCAGAACTTCAAAGATCCTCAGCTCCTTAAATAAAAAAAAAAATCAAAGCTACTATTCCCAATTTTTGAAAAGATTCCTTGTGAAAGCCTATGATCTAAGTTGTGATACCACTGCAAAAGAGTGACGTATGTAGGCAGAAAATACAAATTTCTACATCCCCTAGGAAACAGCAAATACCTTGAGATATATTTTTCAAATCTTTTCTTAAATAAATGAAAATAGGGCTTCCCTGGTGGCGCAGTGGTTGGGAGTCTGCCTGCCGATGCAGGGGACGCAGGTCCGTAGCCCAGTCCGGGAGGATCCCACATGCCGCGGAGCGACTGGGCCCGTGAGCCATGGCCGCTGAGCCTGCGCGTCTGGAGCCTGTGCTCCGCAGCGGGAGAGGCCACAGCAGTGAGAGGCCCGCGTACCGCCAAAAAAAAAATAAATAAATAAATAATAAATAAATAAATGAAAATAAACTAATTGTTTATAAATTCTTCTATATGTAATTTTTATAAAATGCTTACTAGTTATAAACTGAATATGAATTCTTTTTGGAAAATTTGGGGAATATTTTAAAAAGAATAAAGAAACAAAGAAATGATCTAAAATCCAAACAAAAGTATCAGTCTTTTGTATTATTATTTATATTCAGCCCTGAAGCATGTATCTTTCAGTTATCTTTATATCTTAAGAATTTTAAATATATTATTTAAAAATATAATTGTGGTTGCCAGGCTTTGGTACATGACTCATTTTATCATTCTTCTATTTTAGAATTTTAAGGTTATTTCCAAACTCTTGCTAATATGTATATAATGTGCCATGTTGATCATATCCACAGAAAAAATATTCTAGAATCGGTATATTCTCTTACAAAGGTCAGAGCTAATTGGATTCCCATTAATCATATAAGAAAGATCCCATCTGACCATATCACTGATAATTTCTATTGACTTTTCCTTTCTTTTTCTAATATTACAGACTTTCTTCTAAATACCAGCATGCTTTGAATCTGTGAGCTCTGATTCGTGTGTCCATGTACCAATCTTTATAAACTATAAAAGAAATCAGGTCTGATTGGATATTTTCAGCTGAAATTCAGTTTTGCTGGGAAATTCAATTGTGAGATTTAAAAATGATTTAATTAAAAATATACAGTTGTCCCTCAGTATCTGAGATGGGTTCCAGGACTCCCTTCAGATACCAAAATCCATGGATACTCAAGTCCCTTATACAAAAGGGCGTAGTATTTGCACATAACTTATGCACATCCTCCTGCACACTTTAAATCGTCGATGACTTCTGTAACCTAATACAATGTAAATGCTATGTAAAGAGTTGCCATTGCAGTTTTGCTTTGGGGAAATTTCTGGAATTTTTTTTTTCCAAATATGTTCAGTCCTCGGTTGGAACCTGCAGGTACAGAGGTTCCGCTTTGTTCAGTTTGCAAGGCCCATTAAAATGAACCTCCCCTTGGGCTTCCCTGGTGGCGCGGTGGTTGAGAGTCCACCTGCCGATGCAGGGGACACGGGTTCGTGCCCCGGTCCAGGAAGATTCCACATGCCGCTGAGCGGCTGGGCCCGTGAGCCATGGCCGCTGAGCCTGCGCGTCCGGAGCCTGTGCTCCGCAACGGGAGAGGCCACAACGGTGAGAGGCCCGCGTACCACAAAAAAAAAAAAAAAAAAAAAAAAAATGAACATCCCTTCCCTCATCCCAAGTCCGGCTCCCTCCCTCCTGGTCACTCCTGGTCCACGCTGGGGCCCCTCACACCATATTTATGGTCATCGACCACCCCCAAGATAACTGCCTCTCTCCAGGTACAGCCACAACCCCATCACCCCTTAAAAACTGCCTGCTGGGATAATGGGGAGCTTCTGCTCCGGGGCATGGTGTGGGCCGGGCAGCTTCATGTGACTGTCCCTAGACCACCCACACGGCCACGAGACGGTGGGGCAGGCCGCACTCATTGATGTGGCCCCACCAATAATGAGACACTCTGGTCCTTGCTCACTTTTATGGTTTGGTGGGTGCCATGGACTGAAATGCACCCCTTGAAGCTCATATGTAGAAGCCCTCCCCCCAGTATGACCGTGTGTGGAGATGGGGTCTTTAGGGAGATTAAGGTTAGATTAGGTCACAGGGTGGGACCCAGTCTGATAGCTCTGTTGTCCTTATAAGGAGAGGGACAGATGCCAGAGATGCAGGACACAGGGAGGACCCTGCGAGGACAGCTGTGCCTGGAGGCTGCAGCCCCATCTCTCACCAGCCCCTGCCCCTAACAGTGATTCACGTGACACCTGACTTAGGATTGTCCTTTCATAGCTGGAGACACTTCAGATTTTTAAGACCTTGAGGTGTAATAGCTAGTAAGTGGGGGTCCAGGCACTGAGACCATCCCTGCAGAAGTCCAAGGCCGGGTCGGAGGGCAGCAGGACCCAGAGGGTCTTTGGGGGTGGTATCTACGGCTCACAAGTGAGCCCTCCCCTGCAAGAGGATGGGAGAGGGTCCTCAGATCACAGCAGTGGGTCTTTATTAGCAGGTTGGGGAAAGTTGGTCCTGAGCCCAGAAAGGGGATGAGACTTCTAACTTGAATGAGGTTTGATTCTGGAGGGTCATCGGTTCCACGTGTAGGTGGCAACAGGCAAACAGTAAAACAGCTTCAGTCCAATTTCTTACCTTCCAAGAATGGTCGCTTGTGATGAAAGGACCCACCTCTTCTGCCCTGACTCTCACCAAGCCCGGCACTGGCACCTGGTTCATGGTTTCACCTGCACTGACATCTCCGCAAGAGGACTAAACTTGTGAGTGGACATGGCCGTTTTCCGAGTCTGGACTCGTGTACCCGCCCTGAGGTTTGGCTTTTGAACCAAAGGCTCACATCTCACAAGCAGCTCCTGGAAAGGACGCTCTCCAAGCTTCTCTGTGCTTCTGTCACATCCCAGTGGGAGGAAGAAATCACAGCACCAGAGCATCTCGGGGTTCTGCACTTCAAAGCAGACTCCTGTTCTTTTTTAGAGTCTCACACTTCTCAACAAATGGGCTGAAAAAAATACCCCTTCCATAATCCAAGGTGAGGAATTTACAAGGAACTATCTCTTCAAGCCTCCCAGAAACCACTTCAGACTCTCCATCTATTCACGTTGACGGCTGTTAAGGTTGTTCTGGGCTCACTTTCTCTTCACGTAACTGAGTCCTATAGCTGCCTTTTAATTCTTGCAATTGGTTTTGGGGCTGAAGGTTTTACTTAGATACCCCAGAATATGCTGACTTCAACCTGCCCATTCAAAGACCAAACCAAAGCAAAAAACCAACTTCTTTGACAAGGGGGAGTGCCGACACTCAATTTTTCCCAGCTATATTGACGAATACAATTGTACGTATTAGAGCGTTCAACACGATGATTTAGTATGCACATGCACCTGTGAAACAGTCACCACAATCAAGTTAACTAACACCCCATCAATTCAGAGTTACTTTGTTTTTCTTTCTTTTTTTTTTTGGTGTGGTGCTTACACTTAAGACCTACTCTTCTAGCAGCCTTCAAGTACATATTTCAGTGTTGCTAACTAGTCACCACACTGTACGTTAGATCCCAGTACTTATTCATCTTCTAACTGGAGGTTTGTGCCCTTTGACCAACATCTTCCCCCAGCCCCCAGCCGTTGGTAACCGCCACCCAGTTACTCCCTGGTTCTGAGTTCAGCTTTTCTAGATTCCACGTGTAAGGAGATCTTACAGTATTTGTCCTTCTCTGACATCTCACTCAGCATAATGCCCTCAAGGTCATCCACATTGTAGCAAATGTCAGGGCTTCCTCCTTTCTCATGGCTGAATAATATCTCACTATGTGTCTATACCACATGCCTATGCTTTTATGTGCCCAATACCAGGAATAAAACTGTAAAAGCATCCAAGGAAGCTATACGTGTGAAGGTGCTAAAGACATTGGGGAGGGATATTTTTCAGTGACTGGATCGGAGAAAATGGAGGTTTTTTTCCAAATTAAAATGAAGGGTAATAAAATCATTTTACCAGAAGGCTCTTTGGTCCTGAAAAAGCATAATCAAAGTTCAATCAAATAGAGTGCTTTCCTTTCCTTTGATTTAAAATCCTATTTTAGATTACTTTAAATTACCTTGTTCACTTTAATGTGGTTAATATTAATGTAAATTTGTGATGCCAGCTGAACTAGAGTTTTGATGCTGGAATAAAATCTGATACAAACCACATGACTTGTAGTCAAATGAGTGGGTCCAGGCCCTCCTTAAACCCAAATCAGCTTTATAATTTGAGAAAGACAGTCATAATCCCCAAAATCTATTTTTGATAAAGTTGGACTTCGTTTTTCCAGAAAATAAATAGCTATAAGGTGTCATCTTAAATCTCTTCTAAAAGAAAAAAAAAAAAAACATGATTTTTTTGGCTTACACATGTATATCTCTCATGATGATTTATCCTCCCAATAACCTACAGAATGTTATAATCCCCTAGTTTAGCTTTCTGGTTTTACAGAAAGATGAATTTTCTTTATAATCTTCTAAGCACAGTTTTCTACAGAGAGCTATACATATATCTGTTACAGTAAACAAAGGTGTTGCCAAGAAAAACCAGCACATCAGTGCTGATTGCTGAAAGCCCAGAGGGGTTTGTTTGGTTGGTAATTAACCCTGGACCCCTCCTTTAATCCCCAGGACGGTCGAGTCACCTGGTATAACACAACAAGAATCGAGAATTCCACCGGCCTTGCTGGTCTCTTGTTCACCCACCGGGGCTCCACACAATGGTTTGTAAGGTGGAGTTTTCGGCCTGGGCTACGAGTAAGCCGATTATATAAGAGACTGTGTGATAAAAACTACCAAAAGGAAAATAAAGACTCTATGGAATGTAAAAGTCAATTGCCAAGAGCATCCCTTTGTGTTTCTACAGTTTACCTCTTTTGGATACTGCAGCATCTTTCCACTCCAAGGCAAAGAGCCTTCACTTGTTGATTTTGCAATAAACACATATAATGAAAAAGTTGTCATTCATTTCAAGAGATCACTGCACTACCCTTCCAACATTTTCTGGGAACATTCACGCTATTCTTGTTTCAGTCCATGTTGACAGTTAAATACAACTGGCATTCTTTAATATTTGGCCAAGCTTAAGATACAGCTGATACTCTCAGATTCATAACAATCTGGCTTCTGAACAAATATGCAAAAATTCTAAGTAAGATATTCCTCCATCAAATCCAGTGGGGTATTAAAAGAACATCATAATCAAGTAGAGTCTATCCCAGAAGGAGATGAATGACTTGGTATTATACAGTGTAACAGCATAATTAATAAATCAAGGGGTGAAAACGTAATTCTTATACTAGATGTCCCCCAAGCAGCATGACACTCAAAATGTATTCCAGATAAAAACTCTCTACAACCTAGAAATCAAATGTCTTTAAAATAAGGACATCTTACCAGAACCTCACAGCAAGCATGATATTTAATGTAAAATGCTGGCAGCTCATTCTCCTGAAAGCCACAGGCTTTCCTAGACACGCACGCACACACACACACACGTACACGTGTGCACCACCCCTGGCTTATAGCAGTGGTTGCAGAGAGGGCCTCTGAGACCCAGGGGAAGTAGGTAAAAGATTCTAGTTTTCCCCTCAAAGTCTGGATCACTGCTTTTATTCTTTTATAATATGAATGCATTTTATATTTCTTAGGTGATTAAGCATAAATATGAAAATTTTCTCAAAATTAAGGAAACGAGTGCACCTCCTTTTTAAGAAAATCAAGCGCCCACGTAAACATGTGGGGGTGAAGGTCCTTCCAAGTTCAGATTTACTCGGGCTCCAGTGCAGCCTGGGGGCACTTCCAGGACTCACAAATCCATCGAATGTGCCCTGACAGCCCCACTACTGAGGGAGGGGCCCCTGCAGGACGCACACAGACCCTCCCCATGGGAAGTCCATCTCCAGCCTCCGGGCTGGACCTCCACAGAGTCCAGGTGCCTCCCTGCCTCCCCCCAGGACGGCTGCACTTTGATGCGAAGCCCTCAGCCTCTCGGACACCCGCCAGAGAGGACAGTTTGGCAGCTGATTGCTGTGGTTACGAGGTGCTGATGCACGGTCTGGCCCTGCAGCACTTTATGGCTCCCGGTGAAAACCCAGTGGGGACACCCCTCCTCAGGCCCAGGGGTGGCTGCTCCCCACAAGCCCGGCACCTGCTCTTATTGAACGGACACTATCGACCCTGGGATTGACCCTCTGCCCGTTTCATCTGGCTGCTCACACCTGGATCGAGACGCTCGGCCGTCACAAGCCACCACAGCGTTTCATGTTGTTAAGTCAGGTCCCTTCTGTTCCCTTATCTTTCAAATTCTGCTTCCCTTTGAACGTGAACTCCTATCGGTGAGTTGCCTTTTATCATTTTTTTGAATTAGGACTGATTAAAAACTAAGTAAACACGTACAGCCACACGTGCATAGAAACACAATAGAACATTAAAATTGTCATCACCTGAAAACTTACTTCTCCAAATCACTCTATTTAAATCAGAGAGAGGTGGGTACTGGCCCATTATAAATTTAATCACAGCTCATTAACTGAAGGGTTACTGTGTGCCAAGCACGCGCCCCAGGTCACCTCCCTGAGTTCACGGGAGCACTGAGATGTGTCAGCTGTGACTATCACGGGAGACCCTGTGAATGGGCATTATCACCTCACTTAACACCTGCAGGGTCTGGGGCTCACAGGGCTCGTGGTGGGTTGATGTCAGGGTCACTTACGGTCTGTCAACTTTCAACCATAAATCTAGACTGTTCCAATGAAGCATGTCTTTCTGCCACAAAGAATGCCTCTTTCCTATCAAAATAGGCAGGATTATTGTTATCATGTTAAAAAGTGTACACACACACACACGAAACACGAAGCATGCCAAAAATTAAATCTAACTGTATTCCCAGTTACAAACACAACAGTTCAGCTAATATGAGGAAATGAAGTAAAAATGAAATCGACAGAACAGGTGTCTGTCTACCTCTGAGCACCCACAAGGCAAGGCTTGCTCGGTGAAAGGACACTCCCCAGTGAAAATATTAATGAGATATTTCCCCCCAACATTTTATGGAATTTCATTAGACTTATAGCAGTAAATGTTAGTGATGCTACTTTCCTGAGTTCTAAAAAAGCATATCATTGCCTTTAATTTTTAACCCATTTTACCTTTTTAAGACTGTCTTAATTAAACACATGACTCCAATTTTCACGTCCATACACAAAGACAAGACAGGTCCACGAGCTGGAATTCTGTTTGCTGTGATCTGCTGATACTGAAAACCCTTTCCTATCAGTGGCCAAAGCATTTAGAATCGCGGCGGAGGTGTCAGCGGTGCTGACCCTGCACACGTGGGCCAGCCGGACTCACAGTATCTGATATTTTTGTCCGAGTATAACGTGCATTATGCTTCCAGAATTTATTTCCAACATTGATTAATCAAAACTACTAAAGGTAGATTTCCAATTCTCTGAAACCAATTAGCTCTTAATACTCTTATCAGAGGATGATTTGGGCATGTTGCATAATTTGGGACACTGGAAAAAGTTACTAAATTCTAGTATTTCGAGATTCAACACATGTTCCTAAGTGTGGAAAATAGCTAGTCTCTAAATATTTTTTGGCCATTCCTTTTTAAAAAGGCAAAAACATCAAAACAAAGAAACTTATTTTTAATGGGAGAATGATGCTATTTTAAAATATTTTGTATGCTTTCTGCATTACTAAAAGATCCAGGAAAGAATGCACATCTTTGACTCGGCTCAGATTCTCTGTAAGCCTCCTGGAACTGTCAACCTATCAGCCACACCTGAACGGATGAGTCAGGGGACGTCCACGGGGGCCTGGCTTGAAAATGCCGGGCTCTGAATCTGCAGGACGCCCGTGGACACGGAGATGTGGGTTCTGAATGGAGCTGTGATGTGCTGTAGGTTTTGTTGTCTTAATCCAGCAGCAGGTGTGAGGACGGTGTCCTGACCTCGTGTGAGAACGTCAGGACATACCCAGGCGCAGGACTGCGAGACAGAGCTTGGAGCCAGAGGTGGTGTCCTTGCAGCCCGTGCACGTGGGCATCCCCACCCCCTGCAGGTCTGTACTCCTTAGAGCCAAACACAAACACATGCTTCTACGTGGGGACAACTTCCAGAGACCTTCATATTTTAAAAACCAATGTATCTCTGAGCATGAAAGGCACATAGTGTTGGAAATTCATAGCCAGGCAGGCACAAGCGGCCACCCATCCGTCTAAGGCAGAATCTACCATACCCTTCAGTCCAAGGACTCGCCAACTTGGTGAGTAAAAGACCAACGCTGTACTCATTGTTTCTTGGCTTTAAGGCATGTGAAATAAAACCACAGCCTGTTAGAGCTGGCAAAGTCCACGGAGTGAGCAGAGCATTTACAGGAGGGAGCGGAGGAGACAGGATGCTCGGTGCCCACGCGATGCCTGACTGTCCTGCTTCACCTCCCGCATCCCTCCCTGCACATCCTGCCCCGCCCGCCCCGGCCTCAGCCCGGGCCACGCAGCCCAACCATGGTGCAGCCTCAGCAACCTCAGCCCGGGCCACCTAGCCCGACCACGGTGCAGTATGCGTTCCTCTGCAATGTTTTGCTTTCAAATTTCCAAACACCTTCTATTTCATAAGTTACGTATGAGTCAAAACATGCAGGTCTAAAATGCACAAATAAATCAAATTGCATGTGTACTAAAATAGCCGTTCTTTTACGATCTCTAATTAAACATAAATCAACAACTTTCATACTAGGTTTGAATCCAACTAGACAGCAAGAGGGAACAGCCCCTATTTTCAAGAGCTGAGTGGGCTTCATCTGTATGATGTAATTGGAAATAAGTGGTTACACCGAATTCAAACAAAATCTAGGGCTATTTATTATTACATAGTTCCTAGTACATGGAGACAAACAACTGTAGCACCTAGAATTAGTTTGAAAATAAGTGTGATGCTATTATAGGAAATTCCATTTCAGGTAATGGAAGAAACTCATTTTTCCATGAGAAAACATTTGCTCAAGAGCTGAGTATTCATCAGGGGTGTAATGGAATTTCAATTCCAAAGCTCTTACATAACGTTTGGGAGCCTTGCCGTCCCAGGTGAAGGACATTCATGTACCTTTCTGGGGGTTTTGTAAACCAGATACCAGTAACAGACGATGCTCCCGGGAAGCTGTCAGTAGCTCCTCTGTCACATATGAGGCCGTGAGGCCGGGAGCCATTTACAGTCCATCTTGGGACAATGGGCCCCGCCTGCCAGAACTCAGACACTGAGTGGTTTGGGAAACTGGAATATAGATCAGAAACTGAGAGGTGCTGAAAAGATTAATGATAAGAAATGGTCCTTTGGCAGGACTGTCAGAGGGCAAAGAAACGGCAGCTGTCACTGAGAATTAAATCTGGAAATCAGGGGCCCCATTCCTAAGGGGCCGACCTCACGTCAGAAAATGAGAGGATGTGACCAAAAAAAGGAAAATCTGACCTGGGGGGCTGCATGTGGACATTCAGATGAAACCAATGAAACCTACGAGATACTATCCATATTTCAAAAATAATGCAAACCACACGCTCACTGATGGCAACAGCACAAATTAGCTCAAACGATAGGTCAGTGAAGGTTCTGTGGGGTTTTCATCAGCTCTGGGCGGTGACACAGTGAGATGAATGGTCAGAACATCCAACCCACAGTGATACGTGACAAATGATGAGAAAGAGAAACATATAAATAATTGCTGAATCAATGCAGCTCGCTTTACAGGCCTAACTTTTTCAAACAGGTGGAAGACCCCTATCTCCCCAGAACCCGGGGAATTCCTCAGTAACCAGGACTGACCCATCTCTGCCGCCCGTGGGCATGCCCCACCCGAGTCTCCTGTCATCGGCTGTGGTCCCGGAATGAAAATGTCCCCAGTTTGTGCGAAGGATCAGAGGGCGCACTGGGGACAGCCAGCCAACAGGTGTGCCCTGGGGTCAGCACTCAGACAACGATCAGATGAGGGTCAGAAACCTTTCCTCCCACTGGTGATACTGACTGATTTCTCAGCAGCCAGAGGAGACTAAGAGCTGATTTTTTCTTTTAACGTCATGGTCCCTCACTCCAAAAACAAGACAAGAAAGACGGTATCTTCTCTGCTCTAACGAGTGGCTTGGGAGCATATGGTTAGTCATTACACATCCTTTGTTTCAGAGGAAAGAAGTCTCTCGTAAAAATAATTCATTTTATACAAGTGGGAGAGAACAGAGCCTGTATACAGAGGAACAGGTGATGCTAACCCTTATCACTGCTACCAGTGAATGTTAATAAATTTAGAAAGTATTGAAGAGAAATTCATTTTAGGTTGTGTTCAAAAGGAGTGTGGGTGGGGAGGAAAGAGACAAAGCGAGACAGAGACAGAGAGACAAAGAGAAATGGACCGAGGGGCGAGGGGAGGAAAGAGAGAATGAATACCGTACTACTCCCGTTATCTTTTTCTTTAGGGAACAAACAAAAGACTATTTACAAGTTACCTGAAAGGCCCACTCAGCTTTATGATGTACAGTTTTTCCAGGTTTTGGTCCAAATATGTGACACTTCAGTGTTTTTCCTCTAGAATCACCAAAGATGACAGGCATCTCCCAGTGTGCGCGCTTGGAAACCACCCTGGGTCTGTGCACCAAGCCCTGGGGACCTGCTCTGACTGCAGGACGCTTACCATGAAGTCCCAGGTGTGGCTTCAGGAAGCTCAATTCTATCACCCGCCCCAGGGGAGCAAACATAAAAGAACCACCGTGAGAGAGTCAGAGTAATGGAAAGCATTGTTCTTTGCTTTTTCTTTATGCTTTGGGATACAAATGACACTTTGAATTGAAATTGCTGTACAAGTAGATTAATGGGGATGCCTTTTGGTTCATAACTCACAAAGCGGTCAGAAGTGCTCATTCCAAGATCCCAAGCGGATGCCGTTTTTCTGTATGGTGAGGTGGTCTAGACTGAGAAGTGTGCATAGTTATCCCAAGAGCTCTGGAAGTTCGCAGGTCCCGACCAGGTTAGGCTGTGTGAGAGCCTCTCAGGCAGACAGTGAGTTAACGACCCCTCTGACCACACTACGTTGCTGAGCATGTAACAACCCCAGGTGAACAGAATTCTTGAGAGGTGCCGTCACGCTCAGCCTGGGGCTCGTCCGGTTCAATTCGGAGCCCGAGAAACCTCTGCTATCAAATGTGAGGGAAACCGCTGGTCAGGGGAACGAAATGCTGTTTTCAAGACTGAATTAAAAAATAAGGTTCCTGGAAAAAAAAAAAAAGAGGAAGGAAGGAAGGGGCGCTTCCACTGTATTTATCTACTAAAAATTCTCCAAAGACAAGTGTCAACTTGGCGAACACGAAGCAGGCAAAACGTACGTGAATGTATTCACCATCGAAGAGCGTGTTTACTGTGATAAAACCATTTCAGATAAGGAGGAAAAATTCTTCACTGCAATCAAATAAACAATGTTTTATGGGATGGGGCTACGGTCTCTCTGTGTGATAGACCATAGGGGAAGATGGGTCCATTCTGGGGAGAACAATCACCTAACAGATGGCATCTATGTCACCAGTGACCCCAAGGTTTTGCTGCCCAGTCCACAGAATTCCATCTGTAACCTGTGAGGAGAGCCCAGAATGTCACATTCTGCGGTCAGAATTTCTCCAAGGAGGCGCCCACGTCCTCTCTTTGTGGAGAACGGCTGGCCTGTATCTGTCTTCAGCTCACACGTGCATGAAAAGGGCATGAGGCAGGTTTCCCGATGTCCTCGAGGCCAATCCATGTTGTCGTGGGAATAACTCACTCCCCCTCGAAGCCACGCTGACGTGGTTACACGAAAAGCCGAGTGTCTCAGTGCAGCTCTGTGGCCTTGCTGGAGGGAGGGAGGCAGGGATGGGTCCATCCACTGACGTCTCCCTTGATGCTCTCCGGAACTTGAAGGCAGCGACCCTCCAGCCACATGCAGATCTATAGCAGGTGTTGGCACAGAGCGCGGCAATGACCCCAGGGAGCCGGGGTTCTGGCCCGAAGTGGGAGTGGGGCCAGGAGGGGAGCAGCTTCCCGCCCCCGGAGGCTGTGTCTGGTTTCAGCACAATTCAGGGCCCACGCCACTATGATGGTTCTGGGGGGACGCCCACCGTGTCCCCTCGGCCACTTGGATGCCTCCTCATAGAGGAGCCCCTTCCTCCCACCAAGGAAGGCATCCCTCCCTCGTCTGGCTCCGGGGGCCCGTGTAGCTACAGAGCCACTGAGGACGGCGGTGCTGGACCAGGACAGCAGTGACCCTTCCCAGGTCAGCCCCAGCTCTCCCAGCGCCCAGTTTGCACTTCAGTGTGTTCTGTTAAAATCTTGGGGCTGAGCACCCTCTTCAGCAGAAGGTCCAACAGCAGCTTCTAACACTGTGCTGAACACAGAGGCCGCTGCCTTTCACCCTCGAGACAGTCTCCCTTGGGGTGTAGAAAACGGGTGTGATGTTATCGGGGAGACTTGAATTCAAAGGTCAGTCACCAAGCCTCTCATGTACATATTGATATAATATCACGGGGGCCCCCAGCCAGTCTCCAGGGAAAGCAGATCACCGTGCGCTGCGACCGGAGCTGCGACCTGGCCGCAAGCCCGCCACTCCAGCCCCGGGGCAGCAGGCCGGCTGCGTCACGCCCACGAGGAGGTGGGGCCGAGGTCAGCACGGGTTTACTGTCCACTGAAAACCCGAGGGGCACACGACCCAAGAAACACCTGGAACAAACCTGCGCACCCTCAGCACACCCGGGCCCAGACGCATCCGGCCGGGCCGCAGGGCACAGGGTAGGGGAGGCGGGGGAGGTGGAAGATTCTTTTTAGTCAAACGCTTTTTTTTTTTTTTTT
>NW_006794649.1:456394-469468 GCF_000442215.2 Lipotes vexillifer
TGTTGCGGCCTCTCCCGTTGCGGAGCACAGGCTCCGGACGCGCAGGCTCAGCGGCCATGGCTCACGGGCCCATCTGCTCCACGGCATGTGGGATCTTCCCGGACCGGGGCACGAACCCGTGTCCCCTGCATCGGCAGGCGGACTCTCAACCACTGCGCCACCAGGGAAGCCCGAGTCAAACACTCTTGATACTAAAATACTGTGCAGATGAACAAGGAACTTACGTGGTTTCAGTAACTGTGGCCTAAAATGAAACCATTTCTACCAAAGATCAGAAACCCCCCTAAAATGTATGGCACACTCTATAAATTGGATGCCTCAGTACAGAAAGGACATGGCATTTATGCCGTTAGTGCAAAATAACAGTTATTTGTAATTTACCAATCCGTACTTAAAAAAATTACACATTTTTTAACATGGAACCAATTATAAATGGTCAGGAAAACAGCTCCTGGTAGAGTCGCCCATTACGTAAGAACACCTAAGCGCGGTCATTCGCATTCATGTTGACACAAAACGATTAACCCACTCAATTATCCTATGCAGATGTAACTCTACTCACAAAATAAAACTCACCTGTTCCTCCAAGTCTGAAGTTTCTGGGGGTGTCAGTGGCATCTCAAGAGCACAGATTATTCTGAAGATTTGGTTATTCAAGGAAGCGGCTCCATGATGGACCCTCCCGAGGACCAGCTTTCTTCCATTTGACACAGTTTAAGTTCAAAAGGGGTGTCGCTACATAGTCCACGTACATGCACCTCAGAATTCCTTAGGTCCCCAGAGAGAGAATGACTGTTCTGAAGGATGCTCCAAGTAACGGCCGACAAACCGAATCCTGTTCAGCTGCCCTTTCGCAATTCCCGTAGGTTCTGCTGGAACTCAGACCCACTTACACTGACTAAGGAGCAGGAGAGGCCGCGCTGGGCTCCAAGGGCACAGTTTAGTGCCTTTTCCTGACGCTGCTCTCCGGCTATAGGGAAGCCGTATGTCCAGCCAAGAGTTTGCCCTGAGATGACTTAGGATCTTCTGGATCCTGAGGGAACATCTGAGCCGGGTGAGGGATGCACGCTCTCCAGACGGAGCCCGAGAGGGGGGACCACGTGCACGCCGCTCCTGGAAGCCCTCACCCCAGGGCTGACACCCTACCTTGTGTCCCGAGCTCCGGCCGGCGCTGCTGGCCGCCCACTGGCCTGAGCGATCTCTTCTTCAAAACACACTCGCACAGCCCACGTGACCTGAGCGCACGAGAGGACACGGCCCGACGCCTTGGACCTGCGGCTCAGCTCCCGAGCCGGCGGCCCCTTGCTCCCCGGAACGTTGACGAGCTGAGATACAGCGCTCGCGTCAAAACGACCGAAGACCTAATTAATCCATAAACTTGTCCAGGTAATCACGATTAGAGAATCCGCTTTATCATTTCATCAGGTCTATTCCACCTGGAAAAGGGCACATACCCACTCATCTTTTAAAATGCTCTCTCCATGCTTGCGCTGTTGATATCGATGTCTGCTTTTCTAAAAATTAATTTGAGAATCTGTGAACAGTCGCGGCTAAGTGGGGAGCCTGGGAGGCTCTGAGCCCAAACGGACCTCATGTAACAATGATGAACACCTGGCCGCCCACAGGTGCTCTGCATTGGGGCCGCTTACACACGCTGCTCGCCTGCAGGACTCCGGGCCTCGCGCGCTAGGCCACGCCCGGCCTCGCTCAGCACCGCCCCCCCGCCCCCGCCCCCGCTCGCCCCGAGGATGCCACGTGTCATCCGGGTTCAAGCTCAGCCTACTGGCCTCCATCCAGAGAACACGCCCCTTCGCTCCTTACTTATCCTACTCTTTACTACTCCTCCCCCCCCCCCTCCCCCCTCCCCACCTACGCCCATCCTCCTCGTGCTCTGGACCTGACAGGTGATCTTCCAAGATTTATTACTTGTTTTCAACCTCTGGCCTCACTGCAGAGGGCGTAGTGCACAGTAACCGCACCTCCTGTGGTGGTACCTCCCCAATCAGGATATTTTCACATCTCTGCTCAAGATAATGCCAACAGCTTCAGAAATGGGGGTGCTCAGGCAGCCCCCCTGTGCTACGGTCTGTGCTTTGCCCTCAGGCCTCCGTCACAGGGCAGCTCTAAGAGACGATGCTGGGTCTTCTAAACCCTTAACGATAAGCGTCCAGGAGGTAAACTGGTTGTGGGGAACTTTTGAAGCCCCCACCCACCCCACCCCACCCCACCCCCCCCCAATCTTTCCGACTCTGCAGAGCAGCTCTGGGTTTATTTGGGAACCGTACAGCAGGTTTACCTTTCAGATTCGTTTTGGCAAAAGAAACCCTGGGATTTCCCTTCCGCCTATTCAACCGAAAGCTGTGGGCCGCTGCTGACTTTTTGCTTTGGTTTCTGCGTCTTCCCAGCAAGCGTGTTTAGATTCAAGCCCAGCCCATTTTTATTCAGTTCCCACCACGTCCCACATATTGTACTGGATGTACTCAAGTGCATTATCTGCCCGGTTCTCACTGCGAGGGGGTACGTACCATCACCCCACTTTACAGACAAAGACGCTGAAGGAACAAGGAAACGGCTCTGGCTTCTGGAAGGCTGCACGGCCCCCACGGCGTAGGATTTTTAAATTCACACCCAGGCTTTCTGACTCTACGTCTTCGTCGCCCCAAACTGAAGCTGACGAGGATGATATTCCAGATTCCACAAAAATGAGAGCACGTGGAGCGTGCAGGCGAGGCTGCCCGACAGCTGACCCTCGTGGGCACCCAGGGCCACACACACATTACGCACCTCCGCGTGCGAACCCCCGTCCCCCAGACCTCAGGAAGCAAGGTCACCTCTCCTGTCCTTCCACTCCAACCCGTGGAGCCACAGAGGAGACGGAGGGAGGCCCGCGGGACTCAGCCATCATTTAGTCGTTCGACAGCTCCCCAGACCCAACGCACAGCACCGACTGGACCCAGAACGGGAGGGTCTCCTCCCCCATGAGTTCAGGCCCAGGCGGGGTCCGTGGGCTGACCTCAGTCACAGCCACTGAGTAACAGACACCTACTTGAGGCCATGCTCTCCGACTCCACAGAGCCCTCCCAGGGCTGCACCCCAGGGTCCCAGGAACCTCCGTGGGCCCCACACACTCCTTGGGGGGGCGAGTCTGTCACTGGGTGGAATGGCCCCCGAGGGAGGCCCACAGTGACGGCTTCCTGGGACTGGGGCCCGAGAATGACACACCCCCACGTCCTCTGGGGAGCTGGGGCTTGTCGCATCCTGTCACTGAGCACTCAGACAGGTTCAGCACACCTGTACCAATCCCCGCAGGTGATGGGGCTGAACAAGGGACCAGAAAAGGAGCAGAGCTCAGACCCTCTAAGCAGAACAACAGGGGCGTGTGTCATTTTTGTATCCTGAGATTACGGAGGTGGACCACTGGTTTGAATTCCTGTACAAAGAGCACCGGCCCCAATTTTAAGGGAGCCAGTGGTCTCACTGGGGGGGGGGATTCTCGACAGCACAAACATTTCATCGTTGCAACTTCATTTTCTTGATTATTTGGATCTTACCATTGAGTAGAAGACGGATTCCTAAGAATTCCTTCGTAGTTACGCCAGTTAAGAAACTCTTATGGCCTCTGCAACACGTTAGGTGCTGTCTTAGCACTTTACGAATAGAAACCCTTTCAACCCTCGTAACCACCTTATAAGGCAGCATCTTAGTCTGTTGAGGCTGCAGTAACAAAGTACCACACGCTGGGTTGGCTCATAAATTTATTCTCCCAGTTCTGGAGCCGAAGCCTGGGATCAGGCCACCAGCAGAGCACCTGTTCTGGGCTCAGGCTTCTCACTGTGTCCTCACGTGGAGAAAGCGGCTGAGAGCTCTGTGGGTCTCTCTTGTAAGGACACTGAACCCATCATGGGGGCCTCACCCTCACGGCCTAATCACCTCCCAAAGGCCCCCCTCCTGACACCATCATCCAGGGCATTAGGGTTCAAGGTGAATGTTGGAGGGACGCATTCGGTCCATTGCAGGCAGTGACTTAGCACTTTTACCCCCATTTTCAGATGAAAAGTCTGCATCACGCAGAGGTTAAGGAGGTTGCCCAGCTCGCACAGGAGGAAACTGTGACCCCCCCCACCAAGGGGCATGGCCAAGAATCCCAGCCTTCGTTCCACACTGTGCTGTTTCTCCAGAGAACAGACGGAACAGGTTTCCGTTATCATCCTGGGGAAGCTGGTGGGCACGCGGACAATCGGACAGAGGGAGATCCAGGCACCAGCCCCCTCCGGCTCTTTACCCTTGGATCGTTTCCAGGATGCGGTCACTTTTGCATCCGGAGCGCCTGTGATGAATGTGCTGGGCTCTGGTGCACAGGCTGGGGGGGGGGACCCCCGCCCCAGGGGCTCGCCCTCCAGAAGGCGTCAGACATCCAAGCCCGTGTCCAAAGCAAAACACACTCTGCTGCCTTTCTTCTTCTCAGACCAGTTTCCCTGCAGACCAGGAAAATCCTCACCTGGACTCATTTGGGAGCCGCTCTCTGGAAAGTCTGCAAACACATGCAAGGACGAGACAGGATATCTCAGCAAAGTCGTTGCCTGAGAACTCTTCCAGCCCCTTCCTCATACCCAGGACGTGACTCTGCACACGGCTGTCATTTATGTCCTTTCCCCCCATTTTCTTATTGTAGTAAAATGCACACAACAAAATAAATAAAATTTAAAAATTAAAAAAATAAATGCACACAACATAAAATCCCATCTGCACCATGGTTAAGTGCACAGTTCGGGGCACCAAGGATGTTCTCGATGTTGTGTGACCATCACCACCATCACCTCCAGGGCTTTCTCATCCTCCCAGTGAGATTAGGGGGCTCTGTCCCCATTAACCCCTGACTCTTCCCCCCTCCCCCAGCCCCTGACACCCGCCACCTACTTTCTGTCCCTGTGGATCTGAGTCCTCCAGGGACCTCCTACATCACGTGGCCTCCTGGGCCTGGATGATTTCAGGGCCACAACGTCCTCAGGTCCATCCACGCTGGAGCATGTGTGTCAGAATCCCTTCCTTCCCCGGGCTGAACAGCATCCACTGTGTGGATGGACCACGTTG
Source organism: Lipotes vexillifer (assembly GCF_000442215.2). Classification (NCBI taxonomy): domain Eukaryota; kingdom Metazoa; phylum Chordata; class Mammalia; order Artiodactyla; family Lipotidae; genus Lipotes; species Lipotes vexillifer. The sequence continues at coordinate 461,486 of NW_006794649.1, forward strand.
GTTCATCCACGATCTGCGGATGGAGCCTCCGCGGCTTCTGTGTTCTGGCTGCTGGGAACGTGGCTGAAACTTACGTTCTTCTCTACCAGTTGAAACAAAGCCGTGAAAATAGGATGGTTTCCTCAAAAGACAACAATAAAAAGCAAACACAAGCCGAGCTGGGGTTTACGACCCTCTTCAGAAAAGTCTCAGGATGAGCCCGTTGTCTGCGTTTAGGGGAGAGCTGAGGCCACTTTAACTGCAGGAGGACAACCAGGGGCTGAGCTTTATACAAGCAGGGCAGGTAGCCCTGCAGGCTACACCTGAGCCCCTCGGGGCTGACTGTCCTCACGCAGGCCCGCCTGGGAGGGGGCTTCCCCCAGAGCCCAGCGGGGTGGGGGACAGGAGATGCTGCCACTTGAGCAGGAAGGGAGTGGTGTCCTCGCACAATTAAAGTGAATATGTGAACGTGTATGATTTATAAGCAGGCTCTACTGGAGGAAGCGAAAAGGAAAAGCAGAACCAGAACCCCCCAGAACCTGTGCAGATGCCCATATAGCACCGAAGGCCACCGGCTGGCAGGTCCCACCTTGGGATTCCGCCCCAGCTAAGGGGGCAGGAGTAGTGCCGCAGGCCAGAAACACCGCCCTCCCCGCCCTGAGCTGTGGCCCTCCAGTGACCCCCATCCAGGTGTGATCCACAGGGGACACGACCAGTCACCCAGTGGGCCTTCCATGGGACAACCTGGGGGTTCAGCCACTCTGGTGAGTTGAGTGCACCTCTGCCCGAAGACCCGCACCGGCCGGCCTGCTGGGCCCCCCAGGGCACATGTCCCCAGGGGCATGCGTCCAGTGGGCCCTCCCCCAGTGCAGGGGCTCCAGGCTCAGCACCTACCCTGTGCCCCATCCACCGACCAGCTGCCAGGAAGCCCGCTGGGGATACCCCCAACTCAACTCACGGATGCACAGTCAGCCTCCAACCAAAGCCACAGAACAAGTAAGCGGCCAGCCCTGCTCCCTTCACGGCACCCCCTGTAAGTATGCCCCCAGTTTGTATTTTTGATGCATGTGTGGTAATTTCCCAACCTGACCAGCACAAAAGTCCACATTTTATTAGGATGGAAAGTCCATTTTCAGTGCATTTAACACTGCCTTCTCGACACAGTAAACAGATTGGGTTTAATAGACTGTCTGCCCTTGTTCTGCTCATTTGCTAAGACTCTTCCCAGAAGAAAATGTGCCTGAGACGTTAAAGAAAACCTGCTTCAAGGGCCCGGAGCAGCCCGTTCACTAGGGAGCACAAATGGCTGAATGTCTGTCCTTTAAATTCCCCCTGACGCAGCTCACCGCAAGGCACCCCGGCCCGGCTGGAAGAGCCCCTTCAACGGGAGAAGCTCAGCCGCAGGGATGTCTGCTTATGGCTCACACGTACCTTCTGCCCAACAACCAGCACAACGCTCAAAATCGGCCTCAGCAACTTTGCTCTTTCCAGAGCCCCACAAACAGCAACGGAACAGAAGCTCCCCAGTGGACAGGACAACTGTCTTCACGCGAACACTGTGAAGACGCCAGGTGTCTGTCCCTCTGTCCACACCCTGGAGGATGCCCGCCCGGCAGCCACCGAAGCTCCTATAAAACTGCCAGCTCATCGCACATTAGAAAGTCCCAAGCGTTATTGTTCTGAGGTCCCTGACCCTCGGGGGGTGATTGGATTCACTAGGTCATTTTCAATTAAGTTTTATTCTCTATCTAGAGAAAATGTCCCTTAATCCCATCAAGAGTTGGGGGGACCGTCCTCTCCCAGAGCCACACAGGGACACGGGGGCCACTCAGGCTGCACTGTGGCCACGAGGATGGCTCCCCCGCGCCGAGCAGCAGCTGGGAGCCATGCGAAGCCACAGACCAGATCTGTTACACGACGGCACCGAGCCCTCACAACGGTGCAAGGTGCCCCTGAGCGCCCATGGCTCTTGGTGGCTGGTCTGTCCGTGGCAATGCTGAGCTGGGGCCCCGGGAGTGCCCGGGGGACCTCGCCTCCACCCACTGGTCTTGGCAGGTGGTGACCAGGATCAGGGTCTCCTGGTTCCAGACCTGTATCTGGGGCGGGGGTGGGGGGAGTCTAAAGCGGCCCAGTGCCCGTGGAAGCACGAACACACTGAGGCCGGTGCTGTGACCTCCAACACCGCTGCCACTGTACTTTAGTTAGTAAAGGCAGGCCGGCACCATGGAAAACATGGGGAACAGCATTTACCAGACAAACTACCCGCTCACTGGATTCACGTGGCCACGAGCGGTCCCTGCAGCTCTGCAGCCCAGCCCTGTGCTGACTGGCCCAGGACGCCCTCCTGCCCTGTGCTGTGCTCCTGGGACCACAAAGCACCGGTACCCCCTCTGTGTCCAGCCGGAGTAGGTCCCTGTGTGGCAGGACCCCTGCTCAGCACACACGGCGCCCCAGGCCCCTGCTCTGATTGCAGGCTTTGCTCCAAGCACAATGGTTCACTTACGAGCAGCTGGGGTTCCTCCAGTGAGCGGCCTGTGCTGTTAAGCCTCGGGGTTCAGCACCAGCGAGGGCCCGAGTGTGGCCCTGGGGACACCGTCCCGCTGTCACCACCCGGCCTGGCTGCAGGTGCACTGGCAGCGGGAACCCTCTGGGCTGCTGTCAGAGACCTCCGATGAGGCAACGTCCTGATGTGACGCCAGCCTCCCCGGTGGGGATGCAGCCAGATCACGGTGATGAACCTGGCGGCAGGCGCTGGTGGTCCTGAGGCCACCCCACCACCAGGCTGGCGTGGCACAGTAGCCGTGTGGACCTCTGACCCCACCCAACCCCGGCCTCTCTTCCTCTGCAGGTGGGTGTGGGTGTCCCCAACATGGTCTCTGGGACTAACTGAGTCCCCCTGCAGAGCCGTGCATCCACCACTGGGCTCACTCAGCCCTGGGCACTGGCCCCTGCTGCACATCCATGGCTCGTGTCCCTGATCAAGTGTCTCTGCACGGCAGCCCACGGGGTTGGGGGCTGGAGGGCACCATCCAGTCTGCAATATTCGTTCCTGGTCCCGCTTCCGCACGGGCCCTCCCGAGGCCGCGGTGGACCGGGAGCCGGGCTGTCCTGCTGGGAACCGCCCACCTGCCTCGGGCATCGGCCCCATCACTGGGCTTTGGCCTGGCCGCACAGTGTGGCCCCGGGACAGGCCGGGACATTGTGTCCTAGGGTTCAGCCCTGGCTCTGAGCAGACCAGCTGCTCACGTTCTGCCCCAGTGAAACACGGACTCCCGTCCCCCTCCCCCAGCACCCACAATCTACTTCCCGTCCCCGTGAATCTGACAAGTCCAGGGACCTCACAGAAGTGGACTCACACAGGATTTGTCCTCAAGGTCCATCCGTGTCAGAATTTCCCTCCTTTTCAGGGCTGAGTAACATTCCACTGACCATCAAGACTGGCTTCTAACCCCCACTGACAGGCATGGCTACGTTGTTTTCTTTCCCAGTAAATGAGAACCCACTTTGAAAGTCACTGACATTACATTTCAGTAAAAATTCTTTCAAGAGGCTTTAAGAGGAGGCAGAGTCTTAAGGATTCATCCTCAGGGATTTCTTGCTAAACGAAGAGCATTCCCACTTAATTATTCAGCAAGTACAGAAGCACAAAGCTCCCCAGGTTCCCTGTGCCTGTGGACGACTCTGTACATCCAGTCCTGTTGGGTAATGCATGCGATATCCGCCCTACCCCCCAGCAGCGCAGTCGTGCACATGGGCTCAGGATTCCAGTTCACTTAACGTCTACACTGTGCCCCCATATCAGGGCAGCCCCATGTTAGGGACGTGCAGGCGGCACATGGCTCTCGTGGGCCCAACACCCACACACAGAGCCGGCACAGAAAACTGTCACACCAGCCCCATCACTGGAAATGACACAGGTAAAATAAAACATAACTTGTGTTGCTTAATTTTAAAGCATATTTGACATGGACAGCTATCAAGCATCTGAAATGCTTCAGTTAAAACGGGATTGCGGGCTTCCCTGGTGGCGCAGTGGTTGGGAGTCCGCCTGCCGATGCAGGGGGGGCGGGTTCATGCCCTGGTCTGGGAGGATCCCGCGTGCCGCGGAGCGGCTGGGCCCGTGAGCCGTGGCCGCTGGGCCTGCGCGTCCGGAGCCTGTGCTTCGCAGCGGGAGAGGCCACAGCAGTGAGAGGCCCGCATACCGCAAAAAAAAAAACAAAAAAAAAACGGGTTGCTTGGGGAAGTTGATTTTTAACTGCAATCACCTGTAAGAAATTTAAATCCACTTTTCAAATTCAGTCTATTTCTGCAGAGTGCCTCTTCCCAGTTCCATCCTCCTGACGCCACCACACGTGGACAGCGGATGGGGTCAGGGCCCAGACACAGAGCCCACCGAGACGGGATTCCGCGCGCTTGGTGCCTGAGAACTGTCCTCCTGACTTACTCCTTCACCTTCATTTTCTTATAAAAGCCTACGACAGAGTACTAGCAATGTTGTTACTGAAATAAGGGTCTTCAATGCACATCTATACGTATTAAGAAGGAATCATGTAAGTGTGAGTGAATTATCTTCAGAATGCCAAAGATTGGGTAAACATATGTGCTACTTTTTTCTTTTTTAAAGATTTCGTTTTATTTATTTTTGGCTGCGTTGGGTCTTCGTTGCAGTGTGCAGGCTTCTCATCGGGTGGCTTCTCTTGTTGCAGAGCACGGGCTCTAGGCCCGTGGGCTTCAGTAGTTGTGGCACACGAGCTCAGTAGTTGTGGCGCACGGGCTTAGCTGCTCGGCAGCATGTAGGATCTTCCCGGACCCCACATGGGCTCGAACCCATGTCCCCTGCATTGGCAGGCGGATTCTTAGCCCGCACCAGGGAAGCCCTCAAGACCTGTGCTACTGCTAAATACTGTAGCCACCAATTACGAATGTCTAAATGTCAGGCCACTTTCGGCGAGTCTACCAGTTGACTTCAAACAAGCTGTCTGCTGAGTTACTGCGGGAAGCCCAGTGGCAGATTCCCCCTTCGACACTACACATGGAGACGGTTCTTCCTCAACCTTCTGGATTCCAAGGCCAGAGTGAAGCCGCGTCGCTGTGGCCACTGGACCATAAGCTGAGTCAGCCTGGATCTGCTCCCAGGTCACCTCCTAGGGGCTCAGAGGCAGACAAACCGTTTTAGAAACGATCAACCCCTCATGCTGGCATCTCCACAGAGCACACAAATTACTCCTTGCTTTCTTTCTATTGTTGTAAAGTTTCTCGAGCTGCTAACAGAAAATATTAATTCCCAGAAACGCTCTGGAAGAATTCATACCATACAAATTCAAACCTGTTTGTATGAGTTCTAAAAAGCAAGAGCAAATCCAATGAAATTTCAAGGCACATAAGAGCTTTAGAAAGCTAGATGCCTGGAATGTAAGCAGTGCTGAGAACTTAGGTTTTTCTTTCACTTTTTGCCTTCAAAGAATCTCTTTAAGATGTCATAATAATAATACTTCCTGGGACTTCCCTGGTGGCGCAGTGTTTAACAATCCGCCTGCCAATGCAGGGGACATGGGTTCAAGCCCTAGTCCAGGAAGATCCCACATGCCGTGGAGCAACTAAGCCCGTGCACCACAACTACTGAGGCTGCACGCCTAAAGCCTGTGCTCGGCAACTAGAGAAGCCACCGCAGTGAGAAGCCCGAGCACCGGAACGAAGAGTAGCCCCCGCTCGCCGCAACTAGAGAAAGCCCGCGCACAGCAACAAAGACCCAACGCAGGCAAAAATATATAAATAAATAAATACATTTATTGAAAAAAAAAAAGTAGTATTTCTAAATGGACATTAGCCCCAGAGGAGATGGCCCTGAAACGTTGCCCAACCCCAAACAAAACAGCTGTTGAAATGCACACCTCTCCCACCTAGAAGGCATATACAGTCAACAGTAACACATTAAAATTCATGATTTCTGTAACGTCCAAAGCAAGAGAAAAGGAAAGGGCCAATCCAGGGACTGGTGGCAGATCGCGGCATCTGTAGGCAAGTGTCTCAGTGCCTCGGGCCAGTTTCCCAGAATGGCCAGCAAACAGCTTGGCCGCATCCCAGATGGTGCCTGTGCCTTGGCAGGAACCCTCAAGTTTGCCCACAAGGTTGTGAGGGTCCTTGCATGAGCCGCCCTTTGAGAAGAAAGGTTAATCCACAGCCATCTAGAGGCGGAGGCCAGTGAACGTCCTGTGGGCGTCTTATTTACTATCTCACGTCTGATGTGATTCATTTCCAACTGAGTCTCCAAATTTAAAGTCTACTTTTGGAAACAAATGGGCGTGAGGACAAGTTTCCGTGATGTAAGCGCAGAGAGCTCTGAATTTGGCCGTCCTCCGGAGCCGTGTGCCCCAGGGAGGGAGGTGCACCTAGAAAGTCCCCCACAGGACGGTCAGTTTACAAGAGAGCCGAGCTCCGTCCCCAAGGGAAGCTACTCCCCCGAGGGCCTTTTCTGATCAGCATGGTGAGCATGCTGAGGGCGGCAGGGGTGGGAAGCGAGCACAGGGGCAGCCCGGAGGCCATTGCTCGCTCAGGGCCCAGCAGATCTGCACATCACGAGCGTCCGCTGTGCTGGAAGGATGCTCTCCAGGACGAGGCCGGTGGGCATTTGGACTGTCCAGCACGGTGTTGCCCAGAGTCCCTCAGGATAAGCGTGACCCAGATGCGCTTTAAACACTGCATTTCTGACCCCAACCCAAACCTATTCAATCCAAGTTTCTGGGGAAGAAGCATGAGCCGAGGCTTAGCAAAATCTTTTAATCTTTTAACAAGGGTCCCAGGTGCTTCTTACGATAGGAGTTTGGGAAATAATCAGTCTCTCTGGCAACTGAGGAAAGTCGGCCGTAAGGCAGAGGGCAGACACGGGTCCAATTTTAATCCAGACGTGCCTACGGCACGTTTTGCGTGTCTACGCTCTTGTAATTGGAAAAAGATTCAGGGCGACATTGTTTGAAAACAAACCTGTTTTGTTAAATGTTTACTTTAAGTCTTTTTTTCATTTAACAGCTAGACCTTGATCACTGAAAAGTAAACTTTGTTTTTCAAGATATGCAAAGTACCCTAAAATCGTTCGGTGTTCTTGGTGTCAAATTCATCTGGAGCACTTTCTCCAGGGAAAGGCAAGCAAATGTGTACTCAGCTGACACTTCTTAGGCATCTCATGCTTAAGATCCACGTTGAAAAATGAATTAGCTCTTATTAATGTGTGCAATTGCTTTATTGCCCTTTCACTTTGGATTCTAGAATCAAAGCGGTTTTTTCCGACACTGAAAGAGGAAAACATGATGTAAGCGCAAAGCCTCCCGAGTGTTTCCCTCCTCAGCTCAGGACCGTTTTGCCCCAAGGCCTGATACAGGTGGTGACAACACCAGCGACTACAGATCACTGTGTACCTACTATGTGGCTAAGCGTGTTACATGAGGTTGCTTTCCACTTCTGACCTTCACGACTATATTGAAAGGTGACCACTCATATCCCATTACTAAAGTTAAATAAGACTCCTGGAAGTAACAAGAAATAAACTCCAAGTGGTTTCTTATTCTATATCCCCTGTGCTGACCACAGGGACCTGGAACAGTCCTCACCCAAGACCAGCAGCCCCAGTGGACGCCCCACAGCCCGAGGTGCTGGAGTGGTGAGCACAGGGTCTGGGCAGGAGAGGGGGCCTGTACACTAGTTAGTGATGGGCCACCTGTCAGTGAGTCCAGCAAGGGCTGACAGAGGACGTATGTGGCCCCCTCCACGTGGGGACACACTCTCGCAAGACTGTCCCTTCCTAAATTTGGTCCAAAATCATCCCAGCCTCCATTCCTATGCTTTTGTGCCCATCATCTTAAAAATGCCACGAAAAGGACGACTAAAAGATCCCATCTTTCTGCTGAATGGATGCCAAGGTTATCACTGAAGACTGAGTGTCTGTGTTCCCCCCCCCCACCAAAATCCATATGTGGAAACCTAGCCCCAATGGGATGGTGGGGGGGGGGG
>NW_006794649.1:469478-483046 GCF_000442215.2 Lipotes vexillifer
GGGGGGGGGGGGGGAGTATGGAAGGTGATGATGTCATGAGGGTGGGGATCCCATGAACGGGGTCAGTGTCCTCATAACAGAGACCCCAGAGATTCCCCCAGCCCTTCCTCCACGTGAGGACACAGAGAGAAGATGCCGTCTGTGAACCAGGAGGGGCCTCACCCGACATTGAATCAGCCAGCACCCTGATCCTGGAGGTGCAGCCTCCAGCACTGGGAGAAGTAAGTGTCTGTTGTTTATAGCCACCCACGCCGTGAATTTTTGTCACAGCGGCCCAAGTGGACTAACTTGGTCATCTACAGACACCCGAAGGGAAGATGATTCCAGATCGGAGCAGACTGGCCCCCAGAACTTCACCAGAGTCACAACGGAAGAGAGATTCTATTTTCTATTCTACTCCTTCCCGGGTCAGCTCTTTCCACACGCACACACACACACACACACACAAAACAAAGCCCACACAAAACAACATGGAAAACAAACACAAAAGAAACAGTCATTGGCAGGGTCAGACCTCAGGTTGGATGAGCCTCTGTCCACCGCCTGTCACGCCCGCCCTCCTGAAGTGGGCAGCAGTGTTGAGTGCCATGAGTGCTGGGAGAGCAGGCAGGTGGCTGCTCCATGGAGAACATGTGTGCAGACACAGACACTCAGGTCATCCGACACTCAGTAAACATAAACCGGAGAGTGGTTCTGAAGGCTTTGGATAAACCCCTAACAGAGTCTCATATTGTGATGAACCAAAGAACTCAAGCTGCAGTTCATTGGTGTCTCCATAGAAACAAGACATACTGGAAGACAGGATATTGCCAAAGGACTGAAAAATTTAAGGCTCAGCAGAAAACAGAGAAATGTACTTGCAAGATTTTTTTTTCCTGGAAAAACAAAATTAATTATTTATTCTCTGTACTGGAAGCATGTGATTTCACGGTAAATACTTGATTCTCCGTCCCTGGGATTTACTGTGGACCCTCCTGACAACCTTCAAACACTGTTAGTGGACCAGGAAGGAAACATTTTTACAGCATAATTAAAGTTAAAATGCCTGAAATTACTCAACCTCCAGTTGAGCAAGGCTTTCGTCATGTTGAAGACGCTTACCCTCCTGGCTCACACTGAGTTTCTGCCCCTGGGACCCTGGGCTGAGGCCGACCTGCCCCATCAGAACCGTGTCCCCAGATGGGCCCCTCGGTGGGGAGACCAGGCTGCCCCCCTACCCACCTCCTCGGAGCTCAGACCTGTCCACTGGCACCTGTGGATGGAGAGGAACAGGCTGTGGGCCCCCTTCCCCGACATCAGCGTGGCCCTCAGCTGACGCAGTGTCCACCTTAGGCACCACCGGGCTGCGAGCTCACTGAGGCCCGCATGTCCAGGAAGCAGAGAAAGCGCCTGCCTGGGTAGCTGACCGTACGTGTCAACTTGGCTGGGCTGTGGTATCAGACATTTGGTCAAACACTAGTCTACGTGGTGTAGTGAAGGTATTCTTAGACGGGCATTGCACTGAAGTTGGTAGACCCTAAGTCAAGCAGATTGCCCTCCGTAGAGGGGCGGGCCTCTTCCAATCAGCTGAAGGTCGTGGTAGAAAAAGGGTGAGGTCCCCGAGGAAGAGAGAACTCTGCCTCGACTGTCTGTGAATTTCAGCAGCAGCAGAAGCTCTCCCCGGGGCCTCCAGCCATCCGTCTGCCCTGCAGATTTCAGAACTGCCAGCCCCACAGTTCCTTCAAGTAAGTCCCTTAAAACAAATCTCTCTCCGTGTCTGTCTGTCTTTCTGTACACACCCCCCCCTTCCAGTCCCACTCTGCCCGCGCTGCACAGTGAGTGGCCCACTTGGCCGCACCCCTCCAGGAGGACACCAAACGCACACTGATGGGCAAATGGCACTGCTGGGCTCCTTGCTCGAAGATAGCTGAGAATTTCAGGTGACAGCAGAGCCCCAAACCAAGGGAAGGGCCCTTGGGCGACTGCCCAGCACAGGTGACCTGACAGAGGTCAAGTGGGCACAAAGGGACACGTGTGTCGGGGCAGACACCAGCCCACTCACAGCAGCTTTTCTCTGACGGAGCTGGCTGTGCGCATCCCCAGGGAGAGAGACGCTGGAGCGCGGGCGGGCACAGTGCCTTGGAGACAGACCTGGGAAGGGAGGTCCCCTGGGGCGGCCAGGGCTGGTCTTGGCCTCCCATGGCCATTGGAGGCAAGAACATGGAGAACAGGGGAGTACGGGGGAAGGGGGAAGGCGGAGGGGCTCAGAGCTGAGCCGGCGGGGCTGCGGAGGGGCACATCCAAGGAAGAACACCCGACCTCAAGGCCCCGGACAAGAGTGGCTGACACACCACGACTCCGGGGTCTCCTTCCGACACGGAAGGTCACAGTGCTGACATCAAAGAGAAACCCCAAACAACGGCAAAATGCCAAGATTGTTGTTAAAAGGTAAGTGTGTGGACATACGTGTGCATACGAAGACTCCAGATCAGAACGTCAGCGGCCTGGGTGGTGGAATTATGGATGGATGATTTTTCTTTCCTTTTCCTATGAGTTTCATTATTAGTTACATTTTTAATAATTAGCTTGTGATTACAATCAAGAAAAGGAACAAGGCCTCTTCCCTTAAAAAAACAAGCTTTTCCCATTCCCTCCAAAAACTCCAAGTTTGGTGGATACACGTGATAACGCCTGTGTGCTCGTTTCTGACTCTGTGCCCGTGGGTTTGGCTCCACCGAGCCCCACCACCAAGCACGTGCTCTGACCCCAGTGGGCCCGGGCTCTGGTCTGGTGCCCTCGCTGTCTGCAGAGGGGATGCGTGCTGGCTCACAAGGGGGGTCCGGGCCCCATTTCTTCCCTGCCAGCCCTTTCTCAGAGGACTGAGCCCCAGCCCCAAGCTCCCTGGCACAGGCTGAGTCTGAGATGCCAAGCGAAGCCAGTTGAAGGCCAATCCTTGAGGATGAAATCAGAGCCTGGGATTCTGGTAAACGGAGCCTGGGATTCCGGGGAGAAACGTTTTTCTGAAGCAGCTGGTTTAGCGCAGGACCCCGCCACCAGATGACTCATTCTAAACTGACATCCATCGCAGCAATGATGGAAACGATTTCGGCAGCAGTGTGAACAGATTCCGCCACAAATCCCCGTTAACACGAGCCCTCAGTGAAGGGAACTGTGCTCCTTATTTGGCTTTTGCACAAAAAAATAAATCAATAAGCCTCTATTGGGGCAAAAAACTGGAAACACAAACCCCAAATTGCCAGCCTCCGGGGGTACCCCGTGTGCCCTGTCTCCCTGTGCCAGGCCCCCACCTGACCCCTCCCCGGGTACACTGACTGGGGACTCTTCAGCCCTGTTCCAGGCCGCCGGGCCTCCACCAGACACCGGGCAGCTGGTACAGAGAAGGATGGTCCCAGAAAAAGCAAAGGCAGATGTGGGGGGAGACCCCTCCCTTCAGGGGCCAGAACACCCCTCCCCCCATCCTCCCAGCTTCTGCCACCTCGGCCTCTAGGATCGCCCCTCGCCAAGGACCCCAAGTCTGGCAGACGGTCGGGGCTCAACGACGATGTGGGATGAATGAAGAACTGGCTTGTCGCAGGTGTTTCTCCGACGTGCTCCAGAGGGAAACACCGCTCACGTTTTGGTTTGCTTTGGTTTGGGGGATTTTTTGGGAAAATATTTTTAATTGGCCATGAAAAATGATACAATCCGAGACACAGCCCAGTTCTCTTCTGGGTCCTCTCTCTTCCTCATTAGATTAGCTAGTTTAGTGTAAATAAGAACAGCATTACCTGGCCTGGAAATTGGTACAAATCTATGACTCTTCAGCACATTTGCAAAATACCCAGTTCCAACCCAAACGGTGAGCCGAGGCCGTGGGTGCTCCGGGCTGCACCCAGGGTGGAGGGCACGCAGAGGCTGCAGAAACCTTCCCCGAGGCCTGGGTGGTCGGGGGGCGGAGGGGGGCCAGGAAGGCAGGGGAAGCCGGGGCGGGGCGGGGGGCAGCGGGGCGCGGGCGCTGGCGGAACGTGGAGGAGCCGCAGCCGGGCCACAGGTAACGGGCAGGGCAGCCTCCCCAGAGACAAGGCGCGGGCCGCTCCGCAAGGGAACAGGACACGCTTGTTCTCACCACGAGGTGTGGCGCAGGCCGCCCTGTGCAGATTCGGAGGACAGAACGAGCGGGGAAGACAAAGGGGACCAGGGCACCTTGAGAAGCTCCTTTATTTTGAGTGAGAGAAGGATCCGCCCACAGGTGACTTGATGACTAAAGGACACGCCCGAGGTTGTCCATGACGTGGCCGAACCCCACAGGAGTCACACAGAATTAGATGGTGGGCGCAGCCCCTGAGAAGCAGGTGCAGGCTGACGTGTAAGGGGGACGGGGTCCGGCAACGCCCCCCGAGGGCGGAAGGTAGAGGGCTCAGCACATCTGTACGTTGAGAGAAGAGAGTGGGAACCGCAAAGATGGAGAACGTGGGACCCAGATCTGGATGAGGCAGGGCAGAAAGACACGTGCGCCAGCGGGTGGGGGGTTGGCGGGGATGCACCCGGTCCTTCAAACAGTCTCGTACTCACGGTACCGTCAGTGAGATCCACACATCACATGCTGGAAACCAGAGAGACTTTCATGAAGGAGAAATGCTGCTTTACTTTACAACTAAATAAGATGCCTTCACCATGTGCTAAAATCATGACTCGTAAGACCGGGAAGACAGACCTCTCGAGCCTCAGGATTTTGCATTTTGCCAGGAGCTCACTCCTTTATAAGAGAAGGTGAGTCACTTTCTATTTTAGGAAGAAATTCATTGTGGTGCAAATTAAGACTTTCTTTTTTTTGTGAAGGTACATTCATAGTTCTGACTTCTAACTTTCAGAACCCGGTGTAATCGCTGAGTGGGGACTGGTGCTTGCACAGGAAATTAACGCTCTTAAATTCTCTTTTTAATGATCTACTTTAGAAACGTGTGCCCTAACAAAAGAGTAATAATTATCACATCAATTGTCCCAGTTCAGTCAACCATTAAGATCTGATTCTCAACGATTCATGATACCAGTTAGTACAATTATGAGGAAAAGGGCCATTTTTAAATTCATACTTAAAATATTCATAGAACATTAATATATGTATACTTTATGGAATGACTGAGCTCAACAAAAAATATTTAGAATATGGGCTTCCCTGGTGGCGCAGTGGTTAAAAATCTGCCTGCCAATGCAGGGGACACACGGGTTCAAGCCCTGGTCTGGGAGGATCCCACATGCCGTGGAGCAACTAGGCCCGTGAGCCACAACTACTGAGCCTGCGCGTCTGGAGCCTGTGCTCGGCAACGAGAGAGGCCACGATAGTGAGAGGCCCGCGCACCGGGATGAAGAGTGGGCCCCGCTCGCCACAACTAGAGAAAGCCCAGAAACGAAGACCCAGCACAGCCAAAAATAAAAAATAAATAAATTAGAATATAAATTTGGGTAATGAAGTCAATGTAAGCTTAAACTTCATAAAAGAGCAAAATCAACTTCAAAATCCCCCATTAGCTGGTGTTTGCAAAAATCAAATAAGAAATAAAGAATCAAATAAATCAGAAATAAAGGGGCTGAGAAGACTCATCACTGAAAGCAGAGGCCATGTCTCGGGGTCACTGCAGGGGAACGGGTGTGAGCAGATGGTGGGGGGGTTGCTGGAGTCCAGTCCCCAGTGTCCTCTGCGGAAAACTCCTTTTAAAATTTAACATCCTCCTCGGCCTCATTTGAGGAAGAGTTTTCTATACTTGACCACATTTCTTGTCGCCTTGACCACAGTAAACCAGGAGTGAAACCTCATAACTAAGATCAACGGTAGCCGACATTCTTCCTCTTCCTTTTCTATGAATTTCGGCAGTATTTTGAGAGGTACATTTTGATATAATTTATTTATAAGCCCATAATAGACCCTTTTAAGGAGAAGTTTTGGGGCTTCCCTGGTGGCGCAGTGGTTGAGAATCCGCCTGCTAATGCAGGGGGCACGGGTTCGAGCCCCGGTCTGGGAAGATCCCACATGCCGCAGAGCAACTAGGCCCGTGAGCCACAGCTACTGAGCCTGCGCGTCTGGAGCCTGTGCTCCGCAACAAGAGAGGCCACGATAGTGAGAGGCCTGCGCACCGCAATGAAGAATGGCCCCCGCTTGCCACAACTAGAGAAAGCCCTCGCACAGAAACTAAGACCCAACACAGCAAAAATAAATAAAAATTAATTAATAAACTCATACCCCCAACATCTTTAAAAAAAATAATAATCATAATCAAAAATCACTATATTGTCCTTACATCTCATTGGCAAAATGGACTTTGGTTGAGCATCCCAAACCCTGTTGTTACACAATAAAGGAAGAAGTCTTTAAAAAAAAAAAAAAAAAAAAAAAAAAGGAGAAGTTTTATTTTTAAAGTTTTAAATGAATAAGACTAAGAAATAATACCTGAAGTCATTTACCCCATCTTCATTTTAAATGGTTTCAGGAAGAGCCTATTTTGAGTTTCTCCTTTTCCCACATCAAACTAGTCACCACTGATGATCTCCACAGAGCGCCACTTGGTTCCTACCAGGTTTTGTAGTCCAGGTAAAATCTTACAGAAAGGAAAGAGCGTACAGGCGCCTCTCACATGATGAATACCACTGGTTACCTGGCAGCCCTCAAACAAGCCACTCTGATCTTTCTCTAGGAGACAGCCCACGGATGGGGGCACCGCCGTGCTGAGCCCGGCTTGTACCAAATGTGGATTCCTTGGCAAGTGTGCTGCACACGTGCGTCTCCTTCTGAGTTGAATCATCCAGGAGTGTGCTATTAGTCTACCTCTGAGAGCTACGGTGCCCTCCGTGCGGATGCAATATCTCCTCCACTGGTACCCCAGATTTGCTGTTCCCACCCTTAACCAGAGCCAGACACTACTATTACCCTCCAAACACAGTATTTAAAAAACACAGAGAGTATGTAGGAATGCAAAAGCCAAAAAGAGTCAAATAAGGAAAGGAAGAAATAGTCTGAAAAATGTTTTTTGTTTTTTGCAAGAAGTCCATGAAACTGTTTTTGAATTCTCAACACAACATACTTTAAGTATAGTTAGCAACCTACTACTTGAGTTCTGTCTCCAAAAGATTAAAATAAAAAGTATCAGGAAGATGTCTGTGTCGACAGCAGGCACCGTCCCATGAAGAGGAAGGGGACTCACATCTCTGCCTGCAGGGAGCCCTGACCTTTCACAGAAGAAAGAAGGTCTCCCTTCTCCTCTTTCCTTTGGGGGATTCCTCTTCTGATTCAACCCAGAGCTTAGGGGACATTTTCACGTCACCTGATTAGGGCTGGAAAGACCAGGGAGACACCAGCGTCAGCTCCGAAGCCACTCACTGCTGCAGAGATGGGAACATTTTGCCTCCTCTCTCTGACACTGCAGATGACGTGAAGTTCGGAACACGTGACAGTGTTTCCAGTTTTACCAAGTTCCTAGTTCAGGGGGTGACCTGCACTCAGGGAAGACTCAACCAACCGTGAAAGAGCAGAACTGAACCAGAAAGAAAAGAAACACACTGTTGATACGTTTCTCCTAAAATATCTTAGTTAGCCCATTACTAATCAGACATTTAGTAACAACAATAGCAATGGCTAAGCATGACCCATGTGCGGGAACCTGTTAGGGGTACATGTGGGTTAGCATTTTAATGTTACCTAAACTCTAGGAGGTAGATGTTATTGTTATTATTACTACTCTGGCTGTTACTATTATTTCAGGAACTAGCAAACATTAAGAAATGTAGCAGGTTTAAACGTTATTATCCAGTTGTTTAAAAAAGTGGAACAATGTGTGAATGCAAATTTAATTCAATTTTGCAATCATCTCCAGAATAAAGCCTTATTTTAAATGTTAGTATACCAAACATAATACCTGTGTATGCAAATGAGGTAATATACATATAATTTCATATTGTTAAACTATCAAGATCTCCATGGCTTCCTCATGTTCAAAAACATTCTGGATCTATGTATAGAATTCCAGGCACTATTCTACCCTCTTAAGGCAACGTTTAACACAATCCATTTCCAGTACAACAGAGTCAAAAGGACAACTCCTCAGAGCGCCATGTAAGTGGATGTGACCTAGTATGGATTTACCACTGATGAGTTTTTTTTTAAACTTGATAATATGAACATCTGTGACTCATAACTGGGGCTGAGGAAACTGGTTCCTTTGCGACCACTTAGATGGGCAAGATCAAGCATGTGCTTCGGGACCTCGGCTGAGCCACGGTGCAGTCAGCACCACGGACAGAGCTCAATGGGCGCGCGCTCCCTCTCTCTCTCTCCCTCTCTGTCTCTCTCTGACTCTCTGTCTCTCCCTCTCTGTCTCTCTCCTTGTCTCGCTCCCCCTCTGACTCTCCATCTCTCTCTCCCTCTCTGTCTCTCTCCCTCTGTCTCTCTCTCCCTCTCTGTCTCTCTCCTTGTCTCTCTCCCTCTCTGTCTCTCTCTGACGCTCCATCTCTCTCTCCTTGTCTCTCTGTCTTTCTGTCTCTCTCCTTCTCTGTCTCTCTCTGACTCTCTGTCTCTCCCTCTCTGTCTCTCTCTGACTCTCTGTCTCTCCCTCTCTGTCTCTCTCCCTCTCTGTCTCTCTCCCTGTCTCTCTCCCTCTCTGACTCTCCATCTCTCCTTGTCTTTCTGTCTCTGTCTCTCTCCCTCTCTGTGTCTCTCTGACTCTCCGTCTCTCTCTCCTTGTCTCCCTGTCTCTCTCTGTCCCCCAGCCCCTCTCCTTCGTAACAAAACAAGTTGACTTCCTTACTATTGACCGCACTCTGCTCAAGCCTGAGAGCAGAGGCTGCTTTCCCAGGCATGACTAGTTACCTTTACAACGCGCACCTTGCACGAGGCCCCCAGGCTCCAACCAGGGCAGAGGAGACCAGCCCCAGAGGGAGGAGGCCCTGCCCACTCTGTGCCTGACAGCAAGCTCGGCACTCAGTGGGAGAGAAAGCCATAAAAAGTTCTAATGTGGAGGTACACATATGCTGCATCCTAGCGCCAGCCCACACGGAAACCCACGAGCCACTCGGGGTCAGGCCCTCCCCACACTCAAGTCCAAGATGCAGGTTCTCACCCAGGCTCTGTCTCCCACCAGCCCCGTTCGCCCGTCTATAGGACTGGGACCATCACAGCGTCACAACACTAGCCACACACCAGGAAGGATGATGCAGAGCACGCGAGGGGGCGGTTAGAGATGACAGGCATTTGAGCATGTGTCCAACCGTCCCCTTAACCACATCCCAGCCCTTTATGTTGCCCGGCAGCTGCCGGACGCCGCCCCACTGTCTGTCGGCTGGAAATGACTTCTTCCCATTCTGGTATAAACATCCCAGCTGCACTCCGAAGTCCAATCAAAACCTACTCCCTCTGTAAAGCTGTCACTGATCCTTCAAACGCAAATCAAACTGACTTCTCATCCGAGGTCCCCATGGCACTGTGTCCATGACTTCTCAGGAAAGCTGCCTCGTCTGCCCTGTGTTGATGCTCTTTAGGTTGGTGACCATCTTCCCAACTGGATTATAACCTCATTCAATATGTGAATCATGTTTTAATTGTCTCTGTATCTCCAGATCCTACGAGCCTTCCTATTCGTGGTTCACAGTCAGTACATGTTCATAAAATAAATGCATGACTATAGAACCTACACCCTTGCTGGGGAACCTAGCTATGTGAGTAAAGCTACAAAAGACAGAGTAAGGTAGCAAGTAAAGGTGAAAAGAGTGCTCAGCACAGCATCTGCTAGTCAGCAGGCCAGAAGATATACATTACTTAAAAAGATACACCTATGTCCTCATATGTATACATATATGTTTACCGTATATGAAAATAGTGCTTAAGAATGAAAAGGCAAGTCAGACAGAAAAATTACCTGCGAAGCACATCTCGGATAAAAGACAACGGGTACACAAAGAATTCTTAAACTCAATGAGAAATAAACAACCCAATCAACAATGTGCAAAAGACTTGAACAGACACCTCACCAAAGAATGTATACAGACAGCAAATAAGCACATGAAGAGACGCCAACATCAAACATACAGCCGCTCTGGGACACAGCGCGGCAACTTCTTGCAAAGCTAGACACACTCTTACCATACAACCCAGCCATCGCACTCCTTGGTGTTCACCCAAATGAGCTGAAAACTTATGTCCACACAAAAACCTGCACTCAAATTTTTATAGCAGCTTTATTCACAATTGTCAAAACTTGGAAGCCATCAAAATGTTCCTGAGTAGTAGGTATGTGGATGAATAAACTGTGGTCCATTCAGACAATGGAATATTCAGCTAAAAAGAAATGAGTTATCAAGCCATGAAAAGACGTGGAAGAACCTTATAACTACATGAAAGGAGCCAATCTGAAAAGGCTACAGAGTGTATGATTCCAACTGTATGACATTCTGGAAAAGGCAGAACTATGGAGACGGTAAAAAAGATCAGTGGTTGCCAGGGGGTGCGGGGAGGGTGGGGTGAACAGACAGAACATGGAGGATTTTTAAGGCAATGAAGCTACTCTGCATCATATTATAATGATGGATATATGCCACTATACATTTGTCCAAACCCACAGAATGGACAACGCCAACAGTGCATCCTGAAGTAAACTATGGACTTTAGTCAATAATCATATACCAATACTGGTTCATCAGTTGTAACAAACGCAACAACAATGCAAGATGTTAAAATAAGGGAAAGTTCCTGTGGTGGAGGGGGGTACTTGCTGCTCAATCTTTCTGTAAACCTACAACTGCTCTTAAAGTCTATTAATTTTAAAAGGATGGCTCTAGCGGCTGTTCTTTCTTCACTATTAATATTATTCTAGACAAATGGATGTTCTGAACTAGGGGAAAATCCTCCGGGGAGCCCGCGAGTGGAGGGAGCCGGGAAGGGTGGGAATCCAGGATCGGTCCCATTTCAAAGTTCAGGAAAATGACGGGCAGGGGATAGCCAGTGCAAGGACCCAGAGGGATCCAACTTCACCTTGGCTTGACCTTCAAGTGCATAGTCCAGAGCTGGAAACAGCCACGAAGAATGCGGCCTGAGGGCCCCTCTGGGTCTGGGAGCAAATGGAAACAGCCCTCGCCCAGGGCTGCTGCTGGGAAGAACCACCCAAAGGACTCCCCTCCCATGGAAGAGGGTGATCTGACAGGCTGAACGCCACCACGGTGGGTGACTACGGGCCACGGCTTAGCGGGGACTGCTCTTGTCCTCGAGAACAGCTGGGCAGCAGAAATATCTTAAAGGTTTCATGAGACAATTTTTAGTACAAAACTCAGATGTGGAATTCTGGCAGATTTCCCAATAAATGTGGTATGGCAATTGTCAGTGTAAAAATCCCTAAGCGTACATCCTCCCAGGCCTCAGGTGAGCATATGAGTAGATGTCACGGCGATCATTAGTCTACAGAGAAATAAACATAGGCCTACGACAGAGGACGTGTTCATCCTGTGCTGTAAACCCTGTCGACCGCGGAGTGGAGAATGGAATCGAGTTTCCAACGATCTTGTGCAAAAAGTGCAACATCCCAGTGACATTTAGAATCGAGAAAGGGACTCACTTTAGTAGCAAAGGCCATCACCCCACCACTGTCACCATGCTCCCCAAATCACAGAGGCAACAGCATGGTTGCACCCTAAGACCAGTTCCTACCAAGGGTTACCTGCTGACCTGTGCCCCTCCCACCAGACTCATGGGTTGGGGTCCTGACGTGACCTTAGACGTGAACTCATCTGGAGACAGTCCTTGAAGACGTGGTTCATTAAGATGGGCCCCCCTCTGAGCCCCAGTGTCTGGACCAAGAGAGGAAGTTTGGACACAGACCCTCCCCTCAAGGGAGACCACCTGGTGACGGTGAAGGGCAGAGACTGGGGTGATGCATCTACGCTCCCGGGGAGGCTAATGATGCCAGCTAAGTAGGAGGGAGGCCTGGAACGGACCCCTGAGCCTCAGGAGGCCCCCGGGACACGCTGGCCTTGGATGCCCAGCCTCCAGACTGGGAGACCACAGATCCGGCTGCTCAAGCCCACGTGCAGTGCCTGGTGAGAAGCCCAGGAGCTCGGCACTCAGAGGTCACTGGCCTGTAGCTCCGAGGACAAGACTTGTTCTTTCCCCAGATCTACAGATTTCAGGGAGGAGGGCAGACACGGCTCACGCGTGAGAACGGGAGACGGCGGGGCCAGGACAAGAGCCGGGGGGTGGCGCTGCGGACAGGGGCACCCAGCCCCCCAGGGTGGCCCAGCCCCTCCATCTACAGAAGGGGCAGGACGCAGGCCCAGCCTTTCTATCCACTTGAAGGTTTTCAAGAGAACTCTTTTCTTAAAACACCTCTTCTATCACTTGCTATTTGTAGGAATCACTTTTTCTCTCTGAAAGGCACACTTCACATCTGTCCTCAAACCACTCTCTGTGGATGAGGTAATCACGTTGAGGACTCGGTCCAGACTCTGGTCCCGGCTACTTTGACACAGACTGTCCAGAGCCACGGGCGCTGCCTGCACAGACGCTTGACTGGAGGGAAGCTCTGTGCCCAGTGACTGAGTTCACGTGCAAAGGCCGCAGACCACAGCCGCAGTGCACCTGCATCTAATGCTGTCCTTGTGCTCGGTCTGTGCGCAGAGCTTCTGGTGTTTAAATGGCCCCTGACCCCTCCCCACCGAGGAGAGGACTGGGCAGGAGGAGGTGGGCTGGACGGCAGCCGCCCCAACACCCAGGGACACGTGCAGGTCGCTGGGGAGGAAACGGCACAGCTGCCAGAAGCCGGCGGTCCTTCCCCGACGCTGTGCACGCGTCTGCCCGTCGTCACCTGGCTCTGCCCTCGAACCATCCGTCTGGAGGCTCCCCTCCCATGAGTACGGACGCAGAGTCCACCTTTAAAAGGCAGCTTGACGGGTAAGCCGGGCGGAAGACACCCCCAAAGCTTTGCACAGCCCCACTTGTTAGAAAAGGAAGAGCTTTCCACTCGGCCCGAACAGGACTTTCCCTGGGTATAAAAAACCAAGAGGGGGAGAGAGAGACAGAGGGGGAGGGGGAGGGGAAGGGGAAGGAAGGAAGGAAGGAGGGAGGGAGACAGACAGGAGGTGTCCTCAAATCAATCCCTGGACTATCGTCTTCCGGGCCCAGCTAGGAAGCACAGCCTTTGCAGAAACCAGCCCTCCTCACCCCTGGGTCTCATCCTCAAGGATGACCTGACCTCTCTCAGCCCTGAGGCACTATCTGAGGTGGGAGGAGGGTTCACCTGAACTGGCTGTCATGGGAGCCATGGCCTGTGCGGTCAGCGCTCACTCAACTGCCCCGAGGGCTTCGTAATCGCACACCTGTCCAGTCGCTGGGACTGAGCACAGCCCTGCCGCGCTGAGTCCAGGCAGGACCTTGCTGGCAGTACCAGTGTCCACTGGAGGCTGGTGGTCCCTTTGCTAAGTGGTGTTGAATTTTCTTGGGTAGAACTGCATTGAGTTTATACAACCCCAAAGGATAGATCAGATGACGTCTCAAAAGTCACCCCATATCTTAATCATCTGATTATGGGACAGATGAGTGGTGGGGACACCTCTTTCCC
>NW_006794649.1:483159-491063 GCF_000442215.2 Lipotes vexillifer
TCTTTCCCTTTCCCCAAAGTTTAACACCCATAGCCACAGGAATTAAGACACTGAGGCAGTTTCTTTTACCAGAAAACAAACAAAAAGATCTTTTGAAAACTGAGAGAAATAATATACGTTATTTATTTGGGGCCAGTTGTGTCATGTTTAAAATTCTGAGCACACAGGCTGGTTTTCATTCTTTGCTGAGTTAACACATGCCCATCTATAAGTCTAACACTGATATACAAATATTTTTATTATAGAAATTTCTACAGACAAAGGTCTGATACGCTCCATGGCCATTAGAGAGAAGTACACTCTCAGTGGCTGTTTCTCCCTGGTTCCAGCTACAAAACTTCCTAGTTCCAGACTATTTAATGGCTGTTTTTGCTATATTTTAAAACTTTATTATTTATGGTAAATTTACAAAGGGAATGTGAACTAATGCACTCCAAAGGCAGGAGAGAAAACGATCTCAGATGTTTTCATGGGGTTTCTATTCAAGAATCGTTTTGGAAGGTGGAAGACCCACTCGCTTCCCAACCATGCCCAGGGGTGGGCATCAGGGCGGACCTTTCCTCTTTCAGTAAAGGAAGTGCCTTTCTTAATGATCCTGGTGACATCAGGGCAGAGGTGCAGTGGGGAGATAATTAGTGGGTTACAATTAAAAATCACAACGTGTCACACGGGAACTCCCTGATTAAATGAATACGGTGACAGCGGCTTCCCTCGGAAATCATCACAATCTAGTGAGCAGGGAAACCTTCCAAGTCAGCATGTGGGCAGCATCCAGGTTTTCAAGAACATCCTTATGTTTGAGGATGGGAAGATTTCAACAGATCGAGTGCACACTCACGAGACACTCAGCGCAACAGTGATGAACCACACACGTGAGGCACTAACGGGCAGAAGCTCTTTTCTTACATGAATTACAGCACAACCTCTAGCGGTCAGGACGGAAACAGAAGCAGTCAGAGGAAGGGCAGGCAAACGCGTGATGGGGCCCCCACCCCCGTGTCCCTAACGTCCTGCTCTTGACACTCACCTGCCCACCAGCCCTGCTCCGAGAGCCCCACCACCCCGGACAGAGATGCAGCTCCAGGCCAGGTCCGTGCCACCTCCACGTCCACACGCACGGGGCTCCTAGAACCTCACCAGACATGCACACTGCATCCTTGAAGAATTCCTTCTTTGAGTCAATAAGTGGGTGATAAAGGATATTCATTTCACCCACATACACACACACACACACACACACACACACATATGAAAAATAAATTAAATAAAAATAAATTAGGAAAATAAATCTAAACTACATGCACGCACACATACACCTGGAAGCTGCATGCCCCAGACGGTCCTCGTAAGTTGGACGCTATCACAAATGCTTTAAAGAGAGTTGAATTTTAGCAACTAGAGTGAATGAAAACCAGGAGGGATGAGGAAACCGGAAAGTCGGGCACAGAAAGAGGCGACTGAAGGGCAGCAGGATGCCTGTATTTTGCAAGAGGTGTGTGTAATGGAGCATCTGCACGGTGGCCTCCCCTCGGATGCCCCAAGGCCAAGGTTTTGCTGAATCAGGTCCCAGGAGAGCTGTGCAGCCCTCCCTGCTCCATCCCCACAGGACTGGGGGTCAGCCCTCCCCCCTCCATCCCCACAGGACCAGGGGTCAGCCCTCCCCACTCCATCCCCACAGGACCCGGGGGTCAGCCCTAGAGCCAGATGGGGTGAGGCCCAGGTCAGAGCCGTCCAGTCTTCCTCAGATGGAGGTAGATGCATGTCCCAGCTTAGCAACCAAACCACAGGAAATGGCAGTACAGGGAGGCAGCAGGGCCTGGGCCTGACACAGAAGGATGGTGTCCGT
The DNA here is from genome assembly GCF_000442215.2 of Lipotes vexillifer. Taxonomy (NCBI): domain Eukaryota; kingdom Metazoa; phylum Chordata; class Mammalia; order Artiodactyla; family Lipotidae; genus Lipotes; species Lipotes vexillifer. The sequence goes on from NW_006794649.1 coordinate 485,006, forward strand.
GGCCTGGAACAGAGGAAGCCTGCAGGCCCCACGGGAGTTCCGAGTGATGACTGGAACACAGCTCATCCAGGTCCACCGGGGACCTGTCGGGTGACAAGTGACCCAGACCAGCTGAGCCAGCCTTCCTGGCTGCGGGGACCAAACATGCCATGTACGCAGCCCAAGGACACGGAGGGTGCGGGAGGGTGCGTGTCCTGTAACCTCCACCCTCACAAGGGGTCCCTGTGAGCACAGCTGTGCTGACACCCCAGAGGCCACTGTCCCTTGAGGCCTCTGGGGCATGACCTGAGGAGGGTGCCCTTGCCCCTCTCACTGGCTGAGGAGGTGAGTGACAGCCCAGGAAGCCCAGCAGCTCGGGAAGGCCCTCCGGGGCCTCTGGGTCCAGCTCTCCAGATGGACCGGCCTATGGGACTCTCTGGGGACATTAGCGATTCAGATCCTCTGTCCGTGAGCTGCCCACTACGCAACCACACACGTAGACGGGAGAACCAGAGACGCAGGCCCCAGGGCTATAGGGACCCTAAGGTGTGTCCTAAGAACCCAGTGAAGAGAAGGGGAATCAGACCCGTCCCAACCCCATGGGAGAGGCAGACGCTGGCCTCTGCTGAGTATCTGTCTTCAGTGAGAGGAGCTTCCAGAGGGTCAGCAGCTCACTTTCCAGAAGCCCCACTCCTCACCCAGCAGGTTTAGAAGCCAAACACTTTGTGCTGTGTGATACGTGACGAAAACGAAAGATTCCCACCCAAATACGTCACTTTCGGGCCCTGCTGAACGCGGCACATTTTTCACAAGTACGTGTGGACAGGAAAGCAGTTTCACAATAACTATTCTCTAAATAGAAATGTTCTGACTTCTTTTCCCCTGATGCTAGTCAGAGGAAGAATGCTAATTTTACTACCAGTTATTATCTGGAAACAATCATGAATAAAATAAGGACCTGATGATCAAATTTCTGGCAGCTGCTATGTCTTTGGAAATAACGTACCGAGTCAGAGTTGAGACACCAGCCTCCCAGTGTGGGTCCCTGTGCACAGTTGCCTGGAGGGGGATTTGTTTCACAATAATATTCTCTAAATAGAAATGTTCTGACTTCTTTTCCCCTGATGCTAGTCAGAGGAAGAATGCTAATTTTACTACCAGTTATTATCTGGAAACAATCATGAATAAAATAAGGACCTGATGATCAAATTTCTGGCAGCTGCTATGTCTTTGGAAATAACGTACCGAGTCAGAGTTGAGACACCAGCCTCCCAGTGTGGGTCCCTGTGCACAGTTGCCTGGAGGGGGATTTGTGTTCAAATGGGGACGAAGGCCGTCACAACGAGCGTGGGGGGGGGGGTGTTCAGAAATAACCCGCACACGTTGTGCACCGGGTTACAAGCTCACAGAGTGGGGGCGTCTGGTCCCATCTGGAGACCCACGCTCCGAGGAATCCGTAGATGCACAGCAGCCGTCAGACGCCCTTCCTGTGCCTCCCACGACAAGGGCCCTGAGCGCATGCACTCGGCCTCTGCCTCCTTAAAAGGGTCTCTGCAAAACCAGGGGAGGGTGTGTGTGTGTGTGTGTGTGTGTGTGTGTGTGTGTGTGTGTGTGTGATGGGGCAGTGGCGTTTGTGTGTGTGTGTGATGGGGGGCAGGGGTGTGTGTATGTGTGTGTGATAAGGCAAGTGTGTGTGTGTGTGTGTGTGTGTGAGAGGGCATAGGTGTGTGTGTGTGTGTGTGTGTGGGGGTGCAGGGGTGTGTGTGTGTGTGTGTGTGTGAGAGGGCATAGGTGTGTGTGTGTGTGTGTGTGTGGGGGTGCAGGGGTGTGTGTGTGTGTGTGTGTGTGAGAGGGCATAGGTGTGTGTGTGTGTGTGTGTGTGTGAGAGGGGGCGGAGGGGTGTGTGTGTGTGTGTGTGTGTGTGTGTGTGTGTGTGTATGGTCATTTTCTTCTTCCTAATCAGCACTGAGGTCAGTGCAGCATGCAGTGGACTCAGAGGAGAAAGGAAAGAGTCTCAAACGCTCCTCGTATCAGGCAGAGCCCAGCGTGTGGACAGTCCCCGTTCAGCCTGCGTTGAGTCTGTATTTTTTAGAGGATGTCAGTCTGATCCGCTACTGTAAAAACTCGCTCGTTTAGAAAAAGAAAGCTATCAAATTAAATAGTATTTAAATAAAAGTGATGTTGCTTTAGAAAACAGAAAAGCGCTTTGAAGTTACTAATGCCGGTTTGATCAAACCAGAGCAGAGAGCTAGCGTTTACCCGCCAAACGCACACCAGCCTCCGAGGGCATCTCTGGTTTGATTGTAGAAGGTCTGCTGTCTGTCACATTCAACGAGCTGGGTGTGCATCTTGCAGTTACAGTTTTCCAATTTGAACAGTGTTACTATACAGACTTATTTTCAGGCTATTCATTATTGTTCCGGCCATAAACAGATTGAAATGAGTTGCTAAAAAAATATGCGACACTCATTACTTGCCAACACTTATTGTTGAATTACTGCCGCAAACCCAGGCTGATGTCACCTGCTCTCCGGGTGGGCGTCTGCTCACACCTATGCCCAGACCTCCCCACACATGCATTTGGTCTAAATCAAACTCTCTGCATGGCCCCGAATCCCACCAAGGCGCCTGCTCCCTAACTGCCCCTCTGGGGACCGTGTAGGGCCCCGCTTCCATGAGTGACATTCGTGATCAGTGATCCTGGGCCAGCACTTGTTGCTGAGAAAAAAGCATGATTCACAAACCAGAGAAAGTCCACTGACTCGTTCTGCTTCCTGGACGAGCTAAAGGCCACAGAATACTCCATGGTGACACGGAGCCTGTGCGTGGAAATGCACCTGAGCTCTGGGGACAAAATTATGAATGAAACAGTCAATATTCTTCTAAATATGGGCAAACCAGTAACTGCTTCTTATTGGACGTGCCAGCTTCTGCACAGAGTATAACATCTACATAGAAGGCATCTTGGTCGTTTATAGCAGGAACTTGTAAAACCAGTTCCCTAGATGCCTGAGTGAATAATAACCTCCCTAATCGACAGCCACTCCCGTTAGGAAGAGGTGGCTGCTACTATTTAGAGGGGGGCATATTTTTGCACAAGGTAAAGCAAAAGAAAAATGTCAGCAGAGCTGGGCAAGAAGAAACACCCTCAGCTCACTGCTCAAGGCTCGCCGGGCACCTGCCACCATGCCCCTTCCCACTGCCCTCCAGGGACCCAGTGAGCGGGGACCCTCAGCAAAGCATGTCGCTCTGAAACCTCAGCAATTCCCTTCACAGCCCAGCACCGCCACCTCTGCCAGGGCAGAGGACGGCTGCTCGGCCGGCACCACACACCGAAACCTCCTGCTTCTGAAGGGGTTTACAGCTTTCATGGCATAAACATAAGGCAGCGCTTCCCAGCATCTCCAAGATCTTCCCCCTTTTCTTTCATCCTATTTAATGCAGCTGCAGGGAGCAGTGAGGCTCTGGCTGCAGCAGGCATTACAAAGGAAGCTGTCTTCACAGGCTCCTCTCCCCACAGCTTGCATAAAAAACACGGGTTTTAATAACTGCAGGTCCCTGGACTTACTCGTTCCCGAAGGGATGCTGAAGCCAGCAGCCCAGCTGCTGCATCTTTGCTTTAACAAACGGAGAGAGAGCCAGAATAGTTCTCGCCTTACCCATCGCTCCGGTGTTCAGTGATTATTGGAATCAGGGTTAATTGGAGAATGAACTTGTCTTCTCAGAAAGACAGCGGTGTCGTTCTAGACCGCCGTGCCAGTCCTCTCCCCCAAACCCTCCACGGCAATTAAGATGCTCCCCGGCTGCTACCGCGTCTATGGAGAGATGAGTATTTTACTTATAAAGGCAGAGCAACGTACGGTGGGAGGACGGTGAGAAAACCTGGTGCAAAGTGCCGAGGGCAAGCTGCTCCCAGAGACTAACTAGTCGGGTGCTAATCGCTCCTGGCTGCCTGCCTGATGCCACGGCACTAGTGGAAGTACATCTGAGCTGGGGAAAGTAAGAGACGAGTCATCCTGGACTTACCGAGGCAAGACTCCCGCCGTGCTGCCTGCAGCGTCCAAATGCCAAGAGCAGGAGGCTTGTCAGCAAACAGGGGGACGTGCACTGGGAGGAAGGTTCAAAATCACTGCGAGAGAGCAAGGCCAGAGGCGACCCAGTGTGTATCCGGGGCCGGGCAGTCACGGCGTGGACCAAGCAGCCACGGGGCTCCACCAGACAAGTGCACTGCAGCAGGGTGGCGGGCATGGGATTGCGATGCATGTCCCATATATTCAAGCATAATAGAAAACACGGATCTGGAGTCGACTCCATGTGGATGCGGGGGCCGCCCGGCAACGAGCAGGAAAGGGAGGCTCCCCGCTCGTAATGGAATCAGCCACGGGGGTGGACACCTTCATTATGGTGCAGCCCGAGCCCCCGGGATATCGATTCCAGAAAGCAGGTGCCTGTGCCTCCTGTTTTTTTCAAAGAAACGTCTATAATTTCATTTCACAAATGATCCCTATTTAGACAGGAGCCACCTCTTGTGATGATATCATTTTAGCCATAAATGGGCAATTTCCTGGGGGTGTCACAGCACTGACGACACGGCCTCTGGAAAGTGAGTGGGCAGGGCGGAGGCCCCGCCACCCGGGGCAGCTCCTACTGCCCGGCAGGGCTCCCTGAGGTCTGAAAAGTTACAGCCCAGGAAAGCCCTTCACCCAGAGGGCTCCGGACAACTCCTCCTCCCGGGGAGGGGCCCCCTCCGGGCGGGAGGTGGGGGTCGGCCAGGGAGCGCCACACCGGCCTTGGCCACAGGACCCCTCCACCTGCCTCGTCAGGCAGCCCGCTCAGAGGACCTCGGAAATGCTTTCTGCTGACAGTGAAAGGTTGGGGGGCTTGGCGCCGCTGCTCCTTAAAGAGCTGAGGCCCCACGCCTGCTTCACCCACGCCTGCAGTACTCACTCTCCAAGACACCCGGTCGGAGGATGGAGGCAGAGCAGGGATGTCCGGGAGGCTGGGTCCCCGGCATCCGTGCAGGCAGCCTTGCCACCAAACCTCAGTCCTCTGTGCGGGAACACTGGAGTAGCCAGGGAGCTGGCATCTATTTATATCCACCTCTGTCCCATCATCATCTGTGCCCTAAGGAGAGGGGACGGTGAGGATCCAGGACGAGAGAAAGGCCGCAGCTGAGTCACCACGTGGAGATGGTAAGAGAGGAGCCCAGGCAACTTCTCATAACAAACCCTCTGAAATTTCCCTCCCGCTACCCCGGTGACCCAGATACCCACGTGGGAGAGGCAGCTTCCCACGGACTCCTTCACCATTGATGAGCCTGGTTAGTGCACGAGGACGTCGGCTTTACTAAACGACGCCGGGACCCACTGGAAAAGTGCTTGAGTCAATCATGGAGGCTCTGGGGCACCGTGTGTTTCTATGGGCTCGAGTGTTCATCTGACAAATTCCCAGCCAGGGTGCCAGCTGACGGGGAGAAGCCTGTCCTGCTGGGTGTTCACTCGAGTCCTAGAGGACGGGGGCCGAGGACGGTGGCACCGAGAACGTGAAATCCACACATAACGCACGATGCCGCATTCAGGACACAAAGTCATAACGGGTCCAAATGGATGGGGACTCAAGGTGCATGACATCACAGGGAGGGGGCCCATGGGATTTGCCTTGAGGACACACATTGGGCTGCTTCCAGGAGTGTCCTCTGGCCCGGTCTCAGGTGGCTTGTGGAGGCCCCAACAGGAACCTTGCAGACCCCACTCAGGGAGGAAGGCGCCTGTCACAGCTGAGATGAACACAGGGTGCATCATATGTGGGGAAGGCATGTCATCACCAGTGGGTTGAACTGTGTCCCCAAACTTACATCCACCTGGAACCTCAGAATGTGACCTTATTTGGAAACAGGGTTTTTGCAGATGTAATTAATTAAGGATCTTGAGATGCAGTGATCGTGCATTTATGGGGCCCCAAGTCCAAGGACAGGCATCCAGGGACCTCCAGGGCCTGCCAGCCACGCCGAGGCCGGGAGAGAGCATGGCCGGACTGTGCGAGGCTCCGAAAGGAACCTGCCCTGCTGACACCACGACGC
>NW_006794649.1:491272-504631 GCF_000442215.2 Lipotes vexillifer
ACGACGCTCGACTTCCGCCTCCAGGCTGGGGCCAGCACGTTTCTGCTCTTTCACGCCCCCCGGCCGGTGGTCCTTGGCTTTGGGGCCCCAGGAGACACGTGACCCTCCTGTCTGTCCTGGAACGTTCCCAGACTTGATTCAGGGGTTCGGCTCCCCTGGGACATTTCACACTGCTGTCACAAGGAACTCAAGGTGCAGATCTGCGTCCCTGAGATCCTCTTGCCCGGCTCAGCAAGCTTCCCCAGCGTCACTGCTTTGCTGTCTGGACGTCTTCTCTAGGGTTTCCTGGAACCCCAGAGCCTAGAAGCGCCTTGAAATCGCCAGCATTTTAATACATGTGATTTATACTATTGGTAACGATTAGAATAATAATTCACATCGTTGCTGCATTCTTGGCCCTCCTAGCCTTTTCATTCTATTCCCGCTGCCTGAAATGCCTTCCATGGGCTGCGCCACCTTATTCTGGCGTTTTCTGCAACCCTGGACGGAACAAGACGCCCATCTCTGCCTTGGGCGTCTGCCTGGGCCAAGACGCCCATCTCTGATAAGCCTGCCCGCTCCGTCCTCCTGCAGCCTGCGGCCCACTTCACGGGGCAGAGACTGAGGCACAGAAAGCGCCAGAGCCCAGTAATGCGCCCACACGGCCTGGGTCGCGAACACAGCCCTAGAAGCCGGGCTCCTGGCGGATACAGCAGGCCTCCCAAGGGCACAGCTTGGAGAGGCCAGGAAGAAGCCCCTGGGAGCCTGGGGACGCTACGGCCAAAGTGGGGACAGGCTTCTCCAGTGAAGGACGTGATGGGGATGGAGGAGGGGGTGGGAGGCCTGGGCAGCTCACGGGTTCAAGGTCCTGCCGGGGCACAGAGACCGGCGGCCGTGGTGGAGGCCCCTGACTGCTCCTGGAACAGGGTCTGCGTGTGTCTTCTCAGAAGGAGGGACTGCTTTGTACGTGACCCGCAGATGACAGACAAAGCTTCGCTGAGCTAGATTTACACTTGTCAAGCTCTGAACGCCAGTTTTATTAGGTTTTTTCTGGGGGGTGGGGTATAGACACAGGCAGGCACTCTCACTGGGGAAACAGGCCCAGAGGTGTGAGGTCATCTGGCTGCATCACGTCAGAGCACCTCTGCGTCCCACCCTGCGCTCCGAGGACCCGGCCTTGGGCCGCGTCTAAGACCAGCACGGACCTCCCTCAGAGGTGCCCGAGGGGGACTCTAGTCCAGCAACCACATCCAGGATAGGTCCACCCCCGGTGACCACCATAATCTGGGCTTTAACAAACCCTAACACGCCTGCCACCTCCACGCCACCTCCTTTCATCAACACCGACGTCTGGGTTGTCGCAACTCAACCCGAGACGTGAGCAGTGCTGCACGAATGGAAATGAACAAACGTTAACCGTCACGTGTCCAAATGGGAATTCAGCCTCCTTCCCACAGCACAAAGCAAAGCAACAACCTACATGCGACGCAGCACCTCAGTCCCAAAAGGAGGAATTTCAGCAAAATGGCAAAAATGAGACCCTTTGGGAGTAAATCAGACCAAATGCCCAAGAGAAGTCCATCCCTGAACCCACGGGCTCCACCTCACCCCCACGTGGAGACATGGAAGAGCCACCTAACATCCACCCTTCTTGAAGCAGCTACGTGTACCGACACCACGCTCTTGCTAGTGGCTTGGTTTTCTTTTCTTTCTTTTTTTTTTTTTTTTCCCAAAATCATAGATTCACGCAGAACCACACGTCTAAAAAAAACAAAGTTCTCATGTTGTATGCAGCTTTATGCTAGAATCCTAAAAGGTGAAGGATTTAAGAATTGGTAAATAGGTGAGCAGTAGCTCAGCACTTTTTTTATATCTCCAGTCTTAAGCATCAAAGGTTCAACAAGTACTTTGTTTTCCGTCATTAAATGAAAGATTATCTTTCCTTCTGTTTTCTTGGTCACACATTTTAACCTCCAGTGTTGGTATCAACGAACAGAGTCACAATTCTTAACGATGAAAGGCCACAAGCTGTTCACAAATAAATCTCACTCAGAGAAAATCACCTCAGAGGCTCTCTTGTCTGCATGGTCTCTGTTCGTAACCTCCAGAAGGATTTTGCGGGTGTTTAGAATAGAGATCCCTAATCTTTCAGAGGTATATGTAAGAAATGAAGAGAAAGTCGAGCTAGTAAGTTATAGGAACAATAAATAAACTGCAGAATTCTTAACAGTAATGCCATTTATATCTCTAGAAGGGAAACATAATTAGTTGACTGAAGATTATGCCCTTGCTGACACAACTATCACAGTGGAAAATAATTCAGCAAAATTGAAAATACATGCAGTACTTGAATCTTTGGATTAAACTGAACTCTATGTCATCCACATTTGCCTGTGTTAGAATGTATTTTAATTCGCTCATGTTGCCTAATAACCTAAATTAATACAAACTACTAACTTCAATTTATCGTCACTGCATGCCTAACTAATAAGGACTCCATGTCAAAATTATTCTCGAGTTGAAGACTTTCAGACCTTAAAGATGAAACCTTGTAGGAATCACTTTACAACTCAAAGTCATTTTCATGGGGTGAAATGTCCCATCAAACCAGGGTCTGACTATTCCCACTGGCCCTTAAGTTCTCAGGCTGGACAAACAGTGTCTTTAGTTCTTCAAGGAGATCTGTCCTTACGAACATGTATAGACATACAGAGGTCTATATATGCTGGTTGCATTCGCTGGAAAATGAAGGCAGAAAGGATTAAGCGCAGATTACTTCTTACGGAGCTGCCTACCAGGCACTATCAGAAGTTGCATGGGTGTCACTGCATTTATTCACCATGGCTTGTCTGGCGTAGGTGGTGGTGTCTCCGATCTACAACCGAAGACACTCAGGTCTGTTCAGAAAGTGACTTCTGGGGAGGCTCTCTGGCCCGGTCAGAGTGCTCGTCTCACCCTGTCCCTCAAGTCCTGTCCTTGATGTCGCTAAAAGGACTCCTTTTGTTAAACCACACCTGCCCTAAGTCCACCTGTCTGTGTGCACCCTCCCTCCTGGAGATGCTGGGATCCCTAAGTCGGGGTCCTGCTGGCTCGGGGGGATGCAATTCTTCTTTACTAGTCCAACAGCAACCAAGAGAATAAAGAATAAGTCCTTGAAATGCACATCCCAAACCAGAAAAACCCTAAAATAAAACCCCAAACAATAAGTACCCCAGGAAAAAGAGGAGAGCCTAATGGGAGGGAGCCGAAGTGATCAGAGCACAGAGACAGGCAGAGCGACGAGAACCTGTCCTTCCCCATGTGCACAGACTCCAGCAGTGAAACAGAACTCTGAAACAAACAGGCTTTAAGAAGCTGTGCATGCTCTCACGTCGTAAGTGGATGACCCAGTGGCCAGGCCTCTCAGAAAATGATTCCACATTATGCACCCAACTGAGACCCTTTAATCAAAAGTTGTCACAAGAAACAGACTGGGTAGGTTTTCCTAAAACATGAATCATCATTTTTTTAAACCCTCTAATATTATTATGAGTTGCCTTAGCAACATAACAGAGGGCTGGCCTTGTGATGAAACGTGGTCCTGACACGATTCCACCTGGAAGACAGAGAGCTCGCCCGCCATCCACGCCCACTGTCCACACCAGCTCCCCACCACCACCCACCACGACTCACCACTTCTTGCATCATCTTCACCAAGATTACACCAGCTTCAGCCTGTCCTAAGACTCTTTTCTGTGCTCACACAGGTATTATCGAGAAGCTGAGGCTTACAGAGATTAAATATTTTGCCCAAATCTACGAAGTAAGAATCCAGGTCCAAACCCAGTTCTGTCAGACTCACCCTGACAATTTCCTCAGTGGAACCAGCTGTTATTCATTTCCACGTCGGAGCCTTGCTGAAGCCTGACTCCTGGTTGCAGCCAGATGGGGGCCGAGCAAAGGGAGAGCAACTGAAAGGGCAGTTTCCACTGTCATAGAAGAGTCCTTAGCATTGAGAAAGGAGAGGCATTTGGCTGTAGATTTTTAATGGGAAATGTGTCCCAACAGGACTATTCAAAAATGCATAAGGGCATCTAAGTAATAAGTACAGAGTTTAAGTGGAAAAATGTATTTATTATCTGACTCAGATATTAAACCAGATAAAGCCCTAACACACCCATGGGTGGAGGGCCTGGATCATTTATCACATTAATACTCAGAGCACAAGGAGGAGACCTGAAAAGTCTGGATGATTCTAAATCATTGTCCTTAAGGTTTAAAACAAAAAATAAAAATCAATTTGCCAGTTTAATAAGTTGAGGCTGAAGCCCTTAATGAACTCACCTTCTTTCACATCCCCTAAAACAGATCGTACCAGTCCAGATCTACTACTAAACCACTTTACGTTTTGAGATTGTCATAGTTGCATCAGATAATTAGACACATAAGAAGGTGTCTCCTCTACCAAAATGTCTGTGCCATAGATTTGACTTCTCACTAAAATGTTGTGGAAAGTTGATCCTTATAAACATCTGAAACACATGTGTAATTCACACATGTGTAACTGCTTTTCTGAGCCAGCGATACGTCAACGCATGCTCCTGTAGGGGCAAACGATTTAATTTTGTGTGTGCGACAATGCTCAGCGAAGAAAAAAATTAGTTTTGTGTGTCATGGGCTAAAAGGGCTGTTATTATTTTGTTAAAAAAAAAAGCATTGAGATTTGAGATTTGTTCTCCTGTCTTCTCCTTGGCTGCCTTGTGAATAAGCCCCATCTTCGCTACAAACCTCGGATGTCTCAGCGTTTTAGCTTGCTGTGTTTCTGACAAAGGGAACCTGGCACGGATAAATCGCCCAGCAAAGAAAAATCCAACATACCAGTCAGATTTTTACCACAGTTGTCTACACTGTGTGGCTGAGAGGGTCTTGGTGCTCCGGCCGGGTGTCGGGCTTCAGCCTCTGAGGTGGGAGAGCCGAGTTCAGGACACTGGACCCCCTGTCCTCACGTAATATCAATCGGTGAGAGCTCTCGCAGAGATCTCCGTCTCAACACTAAGATCCAGTTCCACTCAACGACCAGAAAGCCCCAGTGTTGGACACCTCATGCCAAACAACTAGCAAAACAGGAACACAACCCCACCCATTAGCAGAGAGGCTGCCTAAAATCATACTAAGTTCACACACACCCCAAAACACACCACCGGACATGGTCCTGGCCACCAGAAAGACAAGATCCAGCCTCATCCACCAGAACACAGGCACTAGTCCCCTCCACTAGGAAGCTTACACACCCACAGAACTAACCTTAGCTACTAGGGGCAGATACCAAAAACAGCGGGAACTATGAACCTGCAGCTAGCAGAAAGGAGACCCCAAACACAGTAAGTTAAGCAAAATGTGAAGACAGAAGAACACACAGCAGATGAAGGAGCAAGGTAAAAACCCACCAGACCAAACAAATGAAAACGAAATAGGCAGTCTACCTGACAAAGAATTTAGAGTAATGATAGTAAACATGATCCAAAATCTTGGAAATAGAATGGAGAAAATACAAGAAACATTTAACAAGGACCTAGAAGAACTAAAGAGCAAACAAACAATGATGAACAACACAAAAAATGAAATGAAAAATTCTCTAGATGGGATCAATAGCAGAATAACTGAGGCAGAAGAACGGATAAGTGACCTGAAAGATAAAATAGTGGAAATAACTGCCACAGAGCAGAATAAAGAAAAAAGAATGAAAAGAATTGAGGACAGTCTGAGAGACCTCTGGGACAACATTGAACGCATGAACATTCGAACTATAGGGGTCCCAGAAGAAGAGAAAACGAAGGGGACTGAGAAAATATTTGAAGAGATTATAGTTGAAAACTTCCCTAATATGAGAAAGGAAATAGTCAATCAAATCCAAGAAGCACAAAGAGTCCCATACAGGATAAATCCAAGGAGAAACATGCCAAGACACATATTAATCAAACTATCAAAAATTAGATACAAAGAAAAATTATTAAAAGCGGCAAGGGAAAAGCAACAAATAACATACAAGGGAATCCCCACAAGGTTAACAGCTGATCTTTCAGCAGAAACTCTGCAAGCCAGAAGGGAGCAGCAGGACATATTGAAAGTGATGAAAGGGAAAAACCTACCACCATGATTACTCTACCCAGCAAGGATCTCATTCAGATTTGATGGAGAAATTAAAAGCTTTACAGACAAGCAAAAGCTAAGAGAATTCAGCACCACCAAACCAGCTTTACAACAAATGCTAAAGGAACTTCTCTAGGCAGGAAATACAAGAGAAGGAAAAGACCTACAATAACAAACCCAAAACAATTAAGAAAATGGTAATATGAACATACATATTGATAATTACCTTATATGTAAATGGATTAAATGCTCGAACTAAAAGACACAGACTGGCTGAATAGACACAAAACAAGACCCGCATATATGCTGTCTCCAAGAGACCCACTTCAGACCTAGGGACACATACAGACTGAAAGTGAGGGGATAGAAAAAGATATTCCATGCAAATGAAAATCAAAAGAAACATGGAGTAGCAATTCTCATATCAGACAAAATAGACTTTAATGTAGACTATTACAAGAGACAAAGAAGGACACTACATAATGATCAAGGGATCAATCCAAGAAGAAGATATAACAACTGTAAATATTTATGCACACAACATAGGAGCACCTCAATACAGAAGGCAAATGCTAACAGCCATAAAAGGGGAAATCAACAGTAACACAATCATAGTAGGGGACTTTAACACCCCACCTTCACCAATGGACAAATCAAACAAAATGTAAATAAATAAGGAAACACAAGCTTTAAATGATACATTAAACAAGATGGACTTGATTGACATTTATAGGACATCTCAAAACAACAGATTACACTTTCTTCTCAAGTGCTCATGGAACATTCTCCAGGATGGACCATATCTTGGGTCACAAATCAAGCCTTGGTAAATTTAAGAAAACTGAAATCGTATCAAGTATCTTTTCTATTTCTTTTTCTTTTTCTTATTCTTTTTGCGGTATGCGGGCCTCTCACTGTTGTGGCCTCTCCCGTTGCAGAGCACAGGCTCCGGACGCGCAGGCTCAGCGGCCATGGCTCATGGGCCCAGCTGCTCCATGGCATGTGGGATCTTCCCGGACTGGGGCATGAACCCGTGTCCCCTGCTTTGGCAGGCGGACTCTCAACAACTGGGCCACCAGGGAAGCCCCCAAGTATCTTTTCTGACCACAGCGTTATGCGACTAGATATCAGTTACAGGAAAAAAACTGTAAAAAATACAAACACATGGAGGCTAAACAATATGCTACTCAATAACCAAGAGATCACTGAAGAAATCAAAGAGGAAATGAAAAAATACCTAGAAACAAATGATGATGAAAACATGATGGCCCGAAACCTATAGGATGCAGCAAAAGCAGTTCTAAGAGGGAATTTTATAGCAATACAGTCCTACCTGAAGAAGAAAATCTCAAAGAAACAACCTAACCTTACACCTAAAGCAATTAGAGAAAGAAGAACAAAAAAAAAAACCCCACAGTTAGTAGAAGGAAAGAAATAATAAAGATCAGATCAGAAATAAATGAAAAAGAAATGAAGGAAATGATAGCAAAGATCAATAAAACTAAAAGCTGGTTCATCGAGAAGATAAACAAAATTGTCAGACCATTAGCCAGACTCATCAAGAAAAAAAGGGAGGAGACTCAAATCAAGAGAATTAGAAATGGAAAAGGAGACGTAACAACTGACACTGCAGAGATACAGTGGATCATGAGAGATTGCTACAAGCAACTCTATGCCAATAAAATGGACAGCCTGGAAGAAATGGACAAATTCTTAGAAAAGCACAACCTTCCAAGACTGAACCAGGAAGAAATAGAAAATATGAACAGACCAATCACACGCACTGAAATTGAAACTGTGATTAAAAATTTTCCAACAAACAAAAGCCCAGAACAAGACGGATTTGCAGGTGAATTCCATCAAACATTTAGAGAGGAGCTAACACCTATCCATCTCAAATTCTCCCAAAATACAGCAGAGGGAGGAACATTCCCAAACTCATTCTATGAGGCCACCATCAACCTGATACCAAAACCAGACAAATATGTTGCAAAAAAAGAAAACTACAGGCCAATATCACTGATGAACATAGATGCAAAAATCCTCAAGAAAATGTTAGCAAACAGAATCCACCAGCACATTAAAAGGATCATACACCACGATCAAGTGGGGTTTATCGTAGGAATGCAAGGATTCTTCAATATACACAAATCAATGTGATACACCATATTAAAAAATTGAAGGAGAAAAAACATACGATCATCTCAGTAGATGCAGAAAAAGCTTTTGACAAAATTCAACACCCAATTATGATAAAAACTCTCCAGAAAGTAGGCATAGAGGGAACTTACCTCAACATAATAAAGGCCATATATGACAAACCCAAAGCCAACATCGTTCTCAATGGTGAAAAACTGAAACCATTTCCTCTAAGATCAGGAACAAGACAAGGTTGCCCACTCTCACCACTGTTATTCAACATAATTTTGGAAGTTTTAGCCCCAGCAATCAGAGACGAAAAACAAATAAAAGGAATCCAAATCGGAAAGAAGAAGTAAAACTGTCACTGTTTGCAGATGACATGATACTATACATAGAGAATCCTAAGGATGCTACCAGAAAACTACTAGAACTAATCAATGAATTTGGTAAAGTAGCAGGATACAAAATTAATGCATAGAAATCTCTGGCATTCCTATACACTAACGAAAAAAAATCTGAAAGAGAAATTAAGGAAACACTCCCATTTACCATCACAACAAAGAGAATAAAACATCTAGGAATAAACCTACCTAAGAAGACAAAAGACCTGTACGCAGAAAACTATAAGACACTGATAAAAGAAATTAAAGATGATACAAACAGATGGAGAGATATGCCATGATCTTGGATTGGAAGAATCAACGTTATGAAAATGACTATACTACCCAAAGCAATCTACAGATTCCGTGAAATCCCTATCAAACTACCAATGGCATTTTTCACTGAACTAGAACAAAAAATTTTGCCATTTGTACGGAAACACAAAATACCACGAATAGCCAAAGCAATCTTGAGAAAGAAAAACGGAGCTAGAGGAATCAGGCTCCTGGACTTCAGACTATACTGCAAAGCTACAGTAGTCAAGACAGTATGGTACTGGCACAAAAACAGAAATATAGATCAATGGAACAGGATAGAAAGCCCCAGAGATAGACCCACGCACATATGGTCAACTTATCTTTGACAAAGGAGGCAAGAATATACAATGCAGAAAAGACAGCCTCTTCAAGGAGTGGTGGTGGCAAAACTGGACAGCTACATGTAAAAGAATGAAGTTAGAACACTCCCTAACACCATACACAAAAAGAAACTCCAAATGGATTAAAGACCTAAATTTAAGGCCAGACATTATAAAACTCATAGAGGAAAACACAGGCAGAACACTCAGTGACATAAATCACAGCAAGATCCTTTTTGACCCACCTCTTAGAGAAATGGAAATAAAAACAAAAATAAACAAATGGGACCTAATGAAACTTCAAAGCTTTTGCATAGCAAAGGAAACCATAAATAAGACGAAAAGACAACCCTCAGAATAGGAGGAAATATTTGCAAATGAAGCAACTGACAAAGGATTAATCTCCAAAATATACAAGCAGCTCATGCAGCTCAATATCAAAAAAACAAACAAACAAACCAAAAATGGGCAGAAGACCTAAATAGACATTTCTCCAAAGAAGATATACAGATTGCCAACAAACACATGAAAGGATGCTGAACATCACTAGTCAGTAGAGAAATGGAAATCAAAACTACAATGAGGTATCACTTCACACCAGTCAGAATGGCCATCATCAAAAAATCTACAAACAGTAAATGCTGGAGAGGGTGTGGAGAAAAGGAACCCTCTTGTACTGTTGGTGGGAATGTAAGTTGATACAGTCACTATGGAGAACAGTATGGAGGTTCCTTAAAAAACTAAAAATAGAACTACCATACAACCAGCAATCCCACTACTGTGCATGTATCCTAAGAAAACCATAATTCAAAAAGAGTCATGTACCACAATGTTCATTGCAGCACTATTTACAATAGCCAGGACATGGAAGCAAAATAAGTGTCCATTGACAGATGAATGGATAAAGAAGATGTGGCACATATAAAAATGGAATATTACTCAGCCATAAAAAGAAATGAAATTGAGTTATGTGTAGTGAGGTGGATGGCCCTAGAGTCTGTCATACAGAGCTAAGTAAGTCAGAAACAGAAAAACAAATACCGTATGCTAACACATATATATGGAATCTAAAGAAAAAAAAAAAAGGTTCTGAAGAACCTAGGGGCAGGACAGGAATAAAGACACAGACGTAGAGAATGGACTTGAGGACAGAGGGAGGGGGAAGGGTAAGCTGGGACGAAGTGAGAGAGTGGCATGGACATATATACACTACCAAATGTAAAATAGATAGCTAGTGGGAAGCAGCTGGATAGCACAGGGAGATCAGCTTGGTGCTTTGTGACCACCTAGGGGGATGGGATAGGGAGCGTGGGAGGGAGACGCAAAAGGGAGGGGATATGGGGATATATGTATGCATATAGCTGATTCACTTTGTTATACAGCAGAAACACACCATTGTAAAGCAATTATACTCCAGTAAAGATGTTTTTAAAAAAGCATTAATGAAAACATTTGATAATGAAAAATCTTTCTACATAACTTACGGCTTTTCTTTACAATTTAATTATTTGGGGGAGTTTGTTCTCAGTCCACAAAAGAGTTTTAAATCTTGACAAATATAATAACACAAAAGTAGCACAATGCAAAACGGTAAATCTAAATGTTCTAAATAATCTTAGTTTCTGCTGAGAAATTAATTTCTGCTGTTTTGTTTTGTTTTGTTTTTGCTGTACATGGGCCTCTCACTGTTGTGGCCTCTTCCGTTGCGGAACACAGGCTCTGCACACGCAGGCTCAGCGGCCATGGCTCACGGGCCCAGCCGCTCCACGGCACGTGGGATCTTCCCGGACCGGGGCGCGAACCCACGTCCCCTGCATCGGCAGGCGGACTCTCAACCACTGCGCCACCCGGGAAGCCCCAGCTGTTTTGTTTTATTTAAATCAAGCAGTTGTTCATTTTCTGACAACTCCTTTGCATTCAATCTAAGGGGGAATGACAAATTATTGTGCTTGTTTTATTTAATTTTTATATTGTTAGGGAATTCCATGGAAAATGTAAGTATTTGCGGAAATATAATGTGTTGTAATATACAGTGAGTTAGACTATCTTAATGATACCGTGATCCAAGGATTTATGTGTATATGATGGTAAAACCAGCCCCCAAATCCTAACAGTAAAATCACTAACTACAAACTCAAGGTTTTTGTCTACGAACAAAGCTCAGTTGTTTAATACAGACACTAAAACAGCAGCACCTAATTTTTTAATACTGTCTTTGAAATACATACATGACTACTGGGGTTTCATGCATTTTTTTGTTTCTCTCTCTGTGCAGGCGTATGTGTTCTAACTGGGAAAAGAAATGTAAGAAATAAATAAAGGAACCTCCAAGAAAGACTTTGCAGCAAACTCTTAGCTCCCAGTTTCAGCACTTTTGATGATGAACAGACCCCAGAAGTGAAATGTTAAACCTGAAACCAGGGGATGAAGCAAGTGTAGCAACCAAATTTGTTGTAGCACTCACCACGGCTTTCTTCACACAGAAAGACCCAAATAAAAGTTAAATCCCTCAAAAGGACCCTTTTCATCTTTTGGAAAATATAAACCCTACAGCCCTTGCTCTCAAAGCACTGTGGAACAACTTTCTACAAATAGAATGGGAATCCATTCTGCTAAGAAGGGTAAGTCACAGCGATGATAATGGAAAATAAAATATTAAAGTTTTCATTCTTAAATATTATAACGATTTTTTGCTGCTTGCCAACCTGCAACTGTTATGGGCTTTGTTGCCATGGCAACGTGCTGCTAGTCCCCAGTATGTTAGGCAGAACGACTGTGGGCCCTTTGCAATTCAATCCAAGAATTATCCTGTTTCCTGGTGCAACAGGCGTCAACCTTTTCAGTCCAGGAATTATCCTGTTTCCTGGTGCTGCATTCATCAACCAATTCCTGCTCGTGCTCAGGGCTCTTGCTTCCTGTTCTTCTGAGACAATCTTCATCGTTCACACGAGTTGCACTAGAACATTTCCCTTCTCACATCTTCACAGGACTGGTCTCAAGGATGTCTGGGGGCAGGGTCAGGACAAAGTCTGGGGTCCCACCTGCCCTCCTGTGCGAGCTCCTTACTCCCTTGCACTGCGTATGTATGAGACATTTGTATGTCGCCTGAAACCTCACAAGACTCATACGAGGAAGGCATTGTATAGATTAGGAGCCTGAGGTCAGGAAGGACTAAGTAATTTGCCCAAAGGGACAAAGGAGGTTCCACGTCGCCCGCGTTTTGGCCCCGATTCTTTTGAATACCCCAAACTGCAAAATGGAACAGAAAGGATCACTTTACCACTTTTGCAAAAATGCAAACAGCAGTGCACTTTATGCCTATTTCCTTGTGTCTGTAAATACATACACGTATAAAATAAGGCTCAAGCCTGATGACGGAAAAACTCCACGAGGAGAAGAAATGTCAGCAAATTTATTAATTACGTCACATTTGCGGTTCTCTTCACAGGTTCATACATTTGCTTAACCTGGTCACTCCTGGGTTTGCTGTGTAGACAGGCATTTGGGGAAAGATCCTGAGTTTGAACATTGTTACGATGAATGCACTACAGGCATTTCTAGTCTCCTGGTGGAATCTGTCATCACCCGGTGTTGCAGCAGGTCCTCTCCCAGAAATGTGAACCACCTTTCCAGAACCTTAGAAATGAGCCCAGTATATGGAGCCAAGCTCCTAGCAGACCCCCGTAAGTCACCAGGTCACCAGAACAGGCAAACGTCCCGGGTGGCTGCTCCCACACAGGCACCGGCTCTCATGCTGCCCTGGCCCTGTCGCATGACCCCGGCCCTCCAGAGACTCTGCCCTGTGACTTACCCCTCTCCACGTGCCTGGGGTGCACCAACCACCCCAAGAGTATCCCCCTCTCCCTCAGGCCCTCCTCTGAGTCTTAGCACCAACTTTCCCCATGAACAGTATGTGTCGCATTAAAATGACCTGTAAAAATGGTTTCTCCCTCCTAGTATCTTTGAGGTCAGGGGTTGCAGGTTATTCAACTTGGAACATCGCACGGCACTTGCCACGGCACCTTATGTAAAATAAATCCTTCGCGTTTGTGGAAAGAAGAAATAAAGGCCCGGGAGAAAGGAGGGAAAGA
>NW_006794649.1:504641-508263 GCF_000442215.2 Lipotes vexillifer
GGAGAGAGATTCCTGGACAGTGACGGAGCCCATTCGACACAGCACAGGCCGTCTGGCGGGGAGCCCTGTCCCCCCGACGACATGCAGAGCTCAGCGCCCAACACCCTGCCCTGGGGCTGAGTCGGGACGGGAACCTGCTGTCACTCTGCAGGATGTGCGTCGGGCGGGCTGAGCCCGGCTTCTGCCTCTGCCTCCTTGGGCCACTGCCTGGTGTAAGCGGGAAATCATAAACGTATCTGCGTCTGCACATTCATGAGCTCACAGCAGGCCAGAATCTAAACCAAAACAAGCCTCCACTAGCTCTTCCAGCCCAGGCCTCCGTTCAGAGGGAGTGAGTCCCCCCAGAGAGGCCCAGGGCCCCTCCAAGGGGCTGCAGGGGGCTTCCTGGGGCCCCGGCACAAGCCCACGTGTTGAGCGGGGCTCCCCAACAGGATTAAGTCTGAAAGGTCCGAGCAATGAGGCGGATCAGTCGCGACTTTACTGTCGGACACAAACAACCGGTGCGCTGAGCCCTCAGGAAACGTTGTATTAGGACGAGTCTTACACGAGCAAATCCATTGCCCCATGTGCAAACGGTGTAAATTCTCTCATATTTTTTTTTTGTGTGTGTGTGTTTTTTTTGTGGTACGCAGGCCTCTCACTGTTGTGGCTTCTCCCGTTGCAGAGCACAGGCTCTGGACACGCAGGCTCAGCAGCCGTGACCCACAGGCCCAGCCACTCCGTGGCACGCGAGATCCTCCCGGACCAAGGCACAGACCCGCATCCCCTGCATTGGCAGGCGGACTCCCAACCATTGTGCCACCAGGGAAGCCCCCTCTCGTGTGTTTTTAATAGAATATTCTTAGTGTGCCATCTTCTACTGAGGGTATTAAAACTAATAAAACCTGTGCTGTGTGATTACTTTGCGTCCGGGTATAAAAGAAGCTTGTGTTGAGGACACGTCACAGCCAGGGCGACGCGGCCCACCATGCTTTCAGCTACATGCCTCTGGAATGTGCTGTGTGGACACCGCCCGAGAAG
Source organism: Lipotes vexillifer (assembly GCF_000442215.2). NCBI lineage: Eukaryota > Metazoa > Chordata > Mammalia > Artiodactyla > Lipotidae > Lipotes > Lipotes vexillifer. Next base: position 505,662 of record NW_006794649.1, read on the forward strand.
CCAGCTCTCTCGGGAGAGTTTGTGCCACAGGCAGGTGCCTGGACATCACCCGTCCCAGGCTGGTCCCCATCGGCCCCTTTCCCTCTGTGGCTGCGAGCCCGGCAGGATCCTCACGGCTGTGCGTCAGAGTCTGTCAGGAAGCTCACGCAAAATGCAGGGTTTTCCATCCTCCGTGGACCTAATGAATCAAGGTCTCCGAGAATGTGCATTTCAAACCAGTTCCTGAGAAACCATCCATCCTTTTCAACACATGTGTGTCCTTAGATGCTGTTACATGTAACAGTGAAAAATGCTGACGCAATTTAAATATCAAGAATAGGAGCAGCAGGGACTTTCCTGATGGTCCAGTGGTTAAGACTCTGAGCTCCCAATGTAGGGGACACGGGTTCGATCCCTGGTCGGGGAACTAGATCCCACATACCACACGATGCAGTAAAAAAAAAAAAAGACAGAAAAAATAAAAGAATAGGGGACAACAGGGAACTCTACTCAATAGTCTGTAATAACCTATAATGGAAAAGAATCTGAAAAAGGATATATATATATATATATATATATATGGGATATATATATAGGATATGTATATATATATATATAGGATATATATATAGGATATATATAGGATATATATATATATAGGATATATATATCTATATATAGGATATATATATATCTATATATATATATAGGATACATATATAGGCTATATATATAGGATATATATAGGATATATATATAGGATATATATGTATAGGATATATATATATATATATAGGATATATATAGGATATATATATATAGGATATATATAAGATATATATAGGATATATATGTATAGGATATATATGTATAGGATATATATATAGGATATATATAGGATATATATATATATAGGATATATATAGGATATAGATATAGGATATAGATATAGGATATAAATATAGGATATAGATATATGTATACCTGTGTAACTGAATCACTGCTGCACACCTGAAGCTAACACAACATCACAACCCTGTAAATCAACTAAACTCTAATAAAAATTAAAGAAAGAAGAAACAATAGGGGACAGAGTTGGAAAAAATCCTTACAGGGACATGAAATACTCCTAGGTATTAAACTCATATAGTATAATAACACTTAAAACGGCCGCACTTATAAGTTACAATTTATGATTCACGTTTAAAAGTTGGTTAAAACCCTAGGCACACCACAAACTCAAGTCTGCTCTCTGAAGGCCTTAGTCCAACGTGCGCGTGTACACTCGTGTGTGGCGTGGCCGTGCGGGTCTGGGTCTGCGTTGGCCTGTCACACGGAGTGGGTGCTGTACAGCCTCGGTGACGGTGGTTATTTCAGGGGTCAAATATGGGGTCACAGTGCATATTCTTCATGTCCTGCATTTCCCAAAGTAAACATTATTTATACAACCGGAGAAAAAAGCACAATGAATTTAACTTTAACAAACAAAGGAGAAAAAGGTAAGTTCTGTCCTCATGGGATATTAAATAAGGAGTTTAGAAAGATGTCCCAACTTCTCTTGCTGGCTGGATACTTCTAACTGGGATGTGTTTACATGGCAGGACCCTGGGTGGGAACCACGGGGAAGAATATGGCTGTATCTTAAAGGCACTAAAATTGCAGAGGCAGAAGAGGTCTTCATACTAAGCATTTAAATTTCTAATACTGCTCACAACGTTACCACACATTTTCTTCCTAGTAACTTAAGAGACAATGAATATAAAATCTTTATGGTATAAAAACTCAGAGAGACACTCAATAGTTTTTTAACAAATTATTGATGACATCCTCCTCAACGTCTTTCCCCAGGACGTATTTATGGGAATTTATCCTAAAATGGGAGGTAACTTCTCAATGACAGACACGTCACTTTGTCAACCTCTTATCAATCTCATTCTGAAAATTCTGTAATTTACTGTATTTCCTGAAAAACTGAGTTCCAATTGTGACTCAAACGGTAGCATCATGGCTGTTTTTTTGTTTTTCTCTCTTGTAGACAGCCAATGTTATTTTAATACAGTTGTGGAAATCACTTACTCACAGTTATAGACACACTGAGTTTTAAAGAGAGAGAGTACCCAGGGGAATAGCTCATTATAAGGAAGAAAATAAAGACCCATGAGGGGAAGGAGTTGATCCAGGACCTTTGGCTTCAGTGGCAGGAGCGTGGACAAAGCTCGACCCTTTGATGCCCTGTCTGGTCTCTGACGCCCGTCATCTTGGGGCCCAAATCAAGCATATTGTTCCTACCCAACGAATCTGACCCGACCAATGACCCAAAGTGTGTGGCCCAAGTAAACAAGCCAAGTATTCATCACTGTACTTTCTGGTTAGAAATCATTTCAAGCGGAAAGTGCGTGTACTGTCACGCATCCCCGCGTATGTCGCGGGGATAATCTTGGGTCCCTGTTGGCTGGCAGAGAGTAAGCGTAACCGCGCAGACAAGCCTTGTTACCGCAAGGAGGCAAGTTTTAAAATCAGCCATTATGACACCACAAGAGGCCCAGCTCAGAACAGAGAGAACAACGGCTTTGTGGTCAGAAGGCAGTACAGTCAAATTCTACCTTCTCTATGTACTTCCTGC
>NW_006794649.1:508330-545259 GCF_000442215.2 Lipotes vexillifer
TGCTGAACCAGGACAATTCCCTAATTTCTGTGGGCCTTCGTGTCCCCATATGTAAAATGGAGACAACAAATAACCTCACAGGACAGGGGGTTGAGTGAGAACACACACCAGGCACATTGTGAGCAATCTTTGTACGTTACACACACGTTCCTACTTAAACCTCACGCCAGTTCTATCAGGGAAGTTTTTCTTTGCAGATTAAGAGCCTGAGGCTTAGGTACTTGGAGAAATTCCCTGGGCCAAACAGTTTGCAGCTGACACTCTAACCCAGGCAGGTAGGTGCCAGAAAAACACTGTAACAACGCTGAGTCCATCCCTGCACACCTTAAGGCTCTAAAATGTTCAAACACAAAGGAAAGATTATCATCTCTTTACACAAGATAGACATGTAGATCTATGGACTAAATCTGAGAGCCCAAAATATAAACCATTACAAGCGATTTTCAACAAGGATGCCAAGACCATTCACTGGGGAGAGAATTGGCTTTTCAACTAATGAACCTGGGACAACTAGATTTCCACACATAAAAAGAAGTTGGATCCCTGCCTCAGGCCATATGTAAAAATTAACTGAAAATGGATTGTAGACCTACATCTAAGAGCTGCAACCACAAAACTCTTAAAATAAAGCATAGGAGTAATTCTTTGTGGCCACAGATTTGGCAATGTTTCCTTAGGCGTGACACAAAAAGCACAAGTGACAAAAGACAGAAATAGGTAAGTTGGACTTCATTAAAATTCAGAAGTTTTGTGCCGCAAATATACCATCAAGAAAGTCAAGAGAGGGCCTTCCTGGTGGCTCACAGGTTAAGAATCCACCTACCAATGCAGGGGACACGGGTTTGAGCCCTGGTCCAGGAAGATCCCACGTGCCGCGGAGCAAATAAGTCCGTGCGCCACAACTACTGAGCCTGCGCTCTAGAGCCCGTGAGCCCGCACACCACAACTACTGAAGCCTGCATACCTACAGCCCATGCTTCACAACAAGAGAAGCCACCGCAATGAGAAGCCCGCGCACCGCAATGAAGAGTAGCCCCCGCCCACCGCAACTAGAGAAAGCCGGCGCGCAGCAACGAAGGCCTAACGCAGTCAAAAACAAGGAAGAAAAAGAAAGTCAAGAGACAACTCTCAAAATAGAAGAAAATATTTGCAAATTATAAACTGATAAGAAACTTGTATCCAGAATATATCAGTTGTCTTTACAACTCATAACAAAAAGACAAATAGCCCAATTTCTTTTTTTTTAACCCAATTTCTTAAAATAAGCAAAGGATCTGAATGGACATTTCTCCAAATAAGACATACAAGTGGCCAATAAGCACATGAAAAGATTCTCAGCATGATTATCCGTCAGGAAAATGCAAGTTAAAACTACAAACAGATACCTCTGTACACTCATAGGATGTCTGCAACAAAGGAGACAGATAATAACAAGTGTTGACAAAGATGTAGAGAACCCTCGTGCTTTGCTGGTGGGGATGCAAAATGGTACAGCCACGTGGGAACCAGCTATGGGTTCTGCGGGCGTTGGGGTTACCATGTGACCCAGCAATCCCTCCTAGATTTATACCCAAGAGAACAGAAATCATAGGTCCACATACATATTGTTCACAGCAGCATTATCCAAAATAGCAAAAAAATGGAGACAACACAAAGGTCTATCCACTGAAGAATAGATAAATAAAACACGGTACATCCATACCATGGGATATTATTTGGCAATTAAAAAGTACTTATCTGTCCTAAAACACAGCTGAAACTTAAAGTGAGAGAAGTCATACCAAAGACCACCTAGAACATAATTTTTTATATAAAATTTTTATATAAAATGCCCCATATAGGCAAATATTCAGAGCCAGAAGGTAGGTTATCAGTTGCCGGGAGCTGAGAGAGGAGAGAATGGGCAGCAACTGCTCATGCAGACGGCTTTCCTCTGCAGGTGATAGAACCTGTTCTGGAAAGAGAGCTGTGGTGGCTGCCAACTCAGCGGGGAGACTGAAACCTGATGAATTGTGTATCTGAGTGAAGTTTACAGTATGTGAATTACATCTCGGTGCAATCGTTTTCAAAACCTTATATACTGCTGTAATAGAGCAGAAACAGATGCACATGGGCTTTCCCAGCCAAGTGTTCACCCAGTGACTGCTCACTGTGGCCGAGGCACCGACACCTGGGCGTCCAGGTGAACAACAAGGTCAGCAGAGGACCAATAACCCACACACCCCTGGTCCTCGGGCATCTCTTGTGCATCAGGGCCTGAAGGAGGTTACCATGCACTTACAACTGTGAAACCCCATACACGGCCAGAAGCTGATGTGAAGTGGACAGTCCACAAACCCACTCACCCACATTCACAGGCACGCATGTGCTAACACCTGTCACGTGGGATTCCAGGTCACCGAGATGGAGAAAACATGCTCACATCACGTAAAAACTCACCAAAACGCCCACATTTGAGTATATTATTACTTGGGCCTTCTCTGGTTAATTTTTTAGCAGAGGACGTTTCATTCAGCCAATTCCAAGGACACACCCACACCTGCAAAGTCATGTACACAGAGGGCTGGGGGCTGGCTGGGGGTTTAGGTCACAAATTCAAATCCACAGAAGCAGCAACTTCTAGCCAAGAGGTAACACAGAATGAGCATCTCGGTAAGACACACATTTTGACATTTCTTGATGGAAAATAGCAAAGCCAATGTTTTTATACCGTACAGAGTCCATTCAACAAATGAGAGATTGCATTGGGGCAGAGCAAAAATGAAACCACTAGGGAAATAAAGGTAATTAAACTCACATTATGCCTCAAAAATAATGTTTCTGTTAATAACCACCTGGCTTTATTCTATTTACCACCAATTTACCAGACTGGGCAGCTTCGATACTGCTGCGCTGCTTTTTGTAACTTTTAAGAGAAAAATCTGCAGTAAAATTGAATAGCATATTTCTTCCCTTCCTGAGCTACTCCCTCCTTCACCAATCAAACCCAAAGCGTGTTTACGTCTTGTATCCCTTCACTTTGAAATAACTGGGACTCAGGCACCGAGAAGCTGGACCACGGATGCAGGGCTAATGCTCACCACTGTGCAGACATCCCGGGCTGACTCAGGAGGTTCCCTCCTCTCACGATATTTACCGAGTGCTTATTACCTGCCAGGCTCTCTTCTGTGCGATGGACAGAAAAGGCAACAAGGCAGACAAACAGCCCATCCCGCGGAGCTGATGCTCTATTGAAAGAAGCAAGGAACAGAACAAATATGTTCACCTTTTTGTGGGGAGAAAAGAGGAGAAAGCGGTTTAAGTCTTGGGCCTTTGACACACTAGAGAACGTGTCAAATGGAGATAAAGGCACCGCAATGTGAATTAGGGAAGGCGGCAATGAGGCGGGCGGGGGCGGGGACTGCGCTTGTTTTCGGGGGCTGGGGCCCTGCGGGGGGCCCCGGGTCACGGGAACAGGGAAGTGCTCGGGCTTGAGAACGTGCGTGGAGACAGGCGAGCCCGGGGCTGGGGGCACAGGAGAAGGCGGTGGCCGCGAGGTCCGGCCTGTACGGGGGTGCGGACCCTGTGAGTAAGCCTGTGGGCCTCTGGGGCATTTGGTTTTTCCAGCGAGTGAGCCGGGAGCCCTGGGTTTACTGGAAGGAGCGTTTAGTTGTCCTGTGTCTGGAGGGTCCCTGGGGCCGCTGGGGTGAGTGCTAAGGAGGGTTAACCCTGAGGCGCGGGGGTGGGGGGAGGCTAGGGCAGCGGGCGGGTGACAATGACGCAGCCTGGACGCCCCAGCAGGGGAGGTGGCACTGGGACACCAGACGTGCACTGATATTAGACCAGGATCTGCCGAGGGACGCGGTGGGGGACGTCAGAGTCCAGGGCAACCCCGAGTAAGTCACCGAAGCTGGACGCTCAGGGCCGCAGGAGTGGCCTTGGGAGGGGACGTGGGTGTGGACTGCATGACGCGGTTTAGACGTGACGCAGCTGGACGCGTCTCACCGAGTGAGGAAGTTGGTGGAAAAGAGAAGAGAGAGGCAGGTGCCGAGCCCGAGGGGCAGAGCCCAGGGAGACCAGAGCATAGCAGGGGGCGGCCGGGACGGAGGGGGGTCCCGGGATCCGGGGGATGCCTGTGGGGACCAGGGCTCACCGACGGTGTCAGACGGCGATGGACTGAGTACAGGCGGGTTTGACAGCCTGGAGGCCGCAGGGCCCCTGCCCTCTGTGCAGCGAGGCTGCCTGAGCAGAGGAAGGAGGTGGTGACCCCCTGAACGAGCAGAAGGACGGGGGAAGCGTCGTCAAGAGAGATCCTTAAAGACGGAGAAACGCCAGCACCCCCTTGCTTCGACGGGACGCCTTGCACGCGCGCAGGCGACAGGGGCGCATCCTTGGGGCGTGGCCAAGTGGGGCCCTGCGGGGGACGTGAGCGATCCCGGGGTCGCCGTAAGGCCGGGGTCACGCGGGTGGAGTGAGGCCCATCCGCGCAGCACCACTGCTCCTCCACCTCGTGCGGCCGCGGGGCGGGTACGGCTGCCGGCGAGAAGGCGGCAGAGTTTGTGGGCTGGGAGGCTGCTACAGGAGCACGACAGACCCAGAGGCGGGGGGCGGGGATCTGCGATCACGGGCACTTCTGTCCTTCTGCCACCTCGGTACTCCATTTATCCGGGGTGACACTAAGTGACAATTATTTAACGGTTTGCTGTATTTCAGGTTTTAATGCGACCAGCTCATCTCAACAAAATTGTAAGGAGCCCCTACTCTTGGCAAAGTGCTGGTGGGAAAGGGGAACAGAAGGCGGACCAGAGTCCTCCCTCCGTAAGCTGAGAATCCAGCAGGGGGACCACGAACTACAGACCGTGAAACAGGGTAACCAGACGGTCACTGCTCCACAGGATGCCCATGGGCCAGCGCTCCATCCTTGGGGCTTCAAGAATAACGTGAAGCAGACAGCCCGCGATGTCACCACAGACCCTCCAGCCGAGGCCATCTCCTCTCGCCAGCCGCTGCCTCTCGGCCGGCCGCTGCGCAGAAGCCTCACCACGTGCAGTCTTGTCCTCATTACTTCATTGTCCCCCCACCCCCCGTCACCCAGTCTCTCTCAAAGGAGCAGATGCGCCCTGACAAGGCCCCGCCCGTCCCCTCGGTGCCGGCTCCATCTGGTTGATTTATCCGAGGCGAAGATGTGGGCGCGTTGCTATTTGATAAAGTGACGTGTTTTGGTCTCTCTTCCCCTCACACCTGGTCTAAGGGCACCCGGACCTGCCCGTCCCTCACTGACAAGGAGCCACACATCCTAGTCTACCTTTCTGGTTTCCACCACCTCTGACTGACACCTTCACCATCGTCCCTCTGCAAAGTGTTGCCTCCCGAGAGTCCCCTGCAGCACCGCGGCTGGAGTTACCTTCACAGATCCCCAAACCGACCAGCACTGTCAGGTCTGGGGAGGGGGCCCCGACACAGCGTCTGTCTGTCGGTCTGCAATGCTCTCCCCTCCATCAGTCCAGGAAACTGGCACACGTTCCCAGATCCCCGGAAAGCAGCCCGTCTCCGTGTTTCCTCTGACTTCACAGGCAGAATCACAGAATCTTCTCCAGTCCTGGTGGCATTTCTGACGCCCCCCCATCAACCACCGTGATGGAGGCACGAGTTACGTCCACGTGTCCGTCCTCTCCACGCTCTGCCCGGGCGGGAGAGCTGTGTGCCGGGCTGTTGCGGTGGAAGGTGCCCCATCGAGGCCGCTGTCCCAGGCTGAGTGGCCCCTGGTGGTTTCCTCCCCGCCATTTCCCACATACACCTTTGGGTGACACCAACCCCAGGTACGGCTTCCCCCCAGCATTCACTTTTACAAGATAAAGATAATAAGTACTTTGATAGAGATTCAAGGTCAGAAATTAAATCCCGTGCAGCCTCCAAGTCCTCGGGAGCATTTTCTAAAAACTCTCAGGAATCCAGCCTGGACCTGCTTCCTGCAGGGGCCACGTGTTCCAAGCATCGGGGCCTCGACCCTGGTGCGCGTGCAGTCCACACGGACACCGGGCTCCACGCGTGCTGCGGGGAGGCGGCAGCTGGGGTCCAGCCTCTGGCCAGATGAGGCCTGCGTGGTGGGCAGGAACCCCAACAACGGCGGACGGACAGAGTCAACCTGCAGGGGCGACGCCCACTGGGCGAACACCGGCCCACCCCCCGCTGTGGCCTGGCCACCTCCGTGTCCAGCGTCCGGTGCGAGGACCGCCACAGAGCCCCTCGCCGACAGGTCTGGCCCTGTGCTCTACAGCAGGTGGACGGCTCCATCTAGGGGACACACATGTCCTGGCTGGTGACTCTCGGGGGAGCTCCTTCCGGCACCCACACCAGGCCAGGGGAGAGTGGTTACTCCAGGAAGAGGCTGTCCTCGGAGATTCTCCTCTCTGCTGCCAGTGGCCAGTGGCACCTACGGCAGATGTGGGAGGCCCGTCGCCTTGGGGCCGATGACAGCAGAGACGATGGCAGGAGGAAACCCCTCCTGTCCCCACCGTCACCCTTCCCTCACCGGACGCTTCCCGGCACACGACCACCCTCCTACTTTCAGGGCACGCCCAGCATTTAGGCCACAGCTTGCAACTCTGAAGCTAAAGCCAGAAGCGGTGGAAGTGTCGGTCCCCGTATGTCCACAATTCTAATCAGCTCAGCACTGATTTTTCTGTGTTGTCATCATCAGCGTCACCATCACGCTCTGGTTTTCTGCTCCACCCCAGACAAGATGTGGCTTTTTTTTTAAAAAAAGGGGGGGGGGATCCTCTTAGCACACTGACAGCAGCAAGGTGTGATGTGAAAACGTGCAAACGTTCCAGGAACCACAAGGGTCACGTGAGGCCCCAAGTACAGCCATCAGAGGGTCAGTTGAGCTGGGCGAACACCCCGCCATCTCCGGGGCCCCGAGCCGTGCTGGCGAACCCTCCAGGACTGGGGTCCTCACTCAAATGAGGAGCTCAAATGAGGAGAAAGGCTGGCGTCACTGCAGCAAAAGGAAAAGACACCTGCGTGTCCGGACAGGGGTCAGTGCCAGGTCTGCACGTGAGGCCAGCCGCCAACCACGCGTGCAGGGCTGCAGCCAGAGCAGGTCTGGGTCCCGGTGGGCGTGGAGGGACAGAACACGTGAGACAGGTGCTAACCGGACTCCTTCAGGAAGTGTGTGCTCAGAGCCCAAACGCGCGGCAGACCCCGAGTTAATAAGACCACGGTGCCTGACCCCAGGGTTTCCAGAATGAAGGATAACGAGATGGCTTTGATGTGATGAGCTTGATGCTACCATGAAACAAGGCTTCCATTCCTTAGAAAAATCAGGTCAATAGGTGCTAATGTTGATCCTGTTTTATTTCCCCAAATTTAAATGATCCTACAGTTATATTTTGCATTCCCATTTCATTTAAAATTAACCATATCACGGGTCAAGGATAGATACATGCCCTAAAGAAAAAGGGAGAGGATTCTGCACCATTCCCCAGATCCAGCAAAAATTCAAAATGCATCCTCCGCCTGTAACAGGAGGTAACTGAGGCAGAAGTTTGGGTGCATCCTACGCACTTTATTTATGGCAGCATCCTGCACCCACCCGGAAGTATCGCCCAGATCACAGGGGCCGCGACCGGGCTGAGATCCATCCCAGGAGGAAAGGCTTCTCTTGGTCTCCGGTTGGGATGCCGTGAGCAGCTCCCTGCTGGGCTCACGTGGTCACTGTCCCCAGGCCGTCCTGACACTGGGTGTCTCCACAGGGATGAGCCCCATCCAGAGCACACCTGTCCATTTTACAGATGAGGACATCAGGGCTGGAACGGAATTTCTGGAAAATCACAGACACTTATTCACCATCAGATCTTTCCACCAGGTCAGGGTCAGACCTCTTAAAGGCGTGAGAATTGTGTGTAGCTCGAGACGGACAAACACCAGCCCCTGAAAGGGACAGAGACCCTGAGAAACCTGCAGGCACGTGACAACACAGACATGGGTCCTCAGACCTTCTTAGAAAACAGTCCCATTTTCTGAGAAACAACTGAGTTTCCAGCGAACAAATGTAGGGTTGTAGCTACGTGTACAATCCTTCCCGCTCATGAGGTAATAATGCTGACCCTCAACTATTTTCAGATTTGGCTGCAGTTCTATTATTCCTTCCAAGCCCCTAATTTCATACAGAAATGGAGGCCACAGGGAAGAAAGCCTAGAAATGAAACCACGAAACAGAGAGGGCTTTTAATTTACCCAAGTTAGCAAACTCATAACAGACTTACTTCCTGAGAATTACTGCTAACTTTCAATCTTTATTTATTGCCCTAAATGTTATTTAAGAATTATCTCGTTCTGCCACTCAGTTTCCAATTTGGTGTCTAGCAGAGGCTCCTCCAGGGGATGCGAAAATCGTAATTTCATGGGAGGCTGAGGGCGTTTTTCTCGTTTCTTCAAGTTCAGGGAGCTGTCCTTAGTGGAGCTGTCCTTAGTGGTGTCTGATGCTCCTGGTACACAGGAAACCTCAGACCCAGGGTCCTGGGGTCATTCTCGAACAGAACTCCCCAGAACCGAGCCCACCAGTTCTTAGAGGGAAAGAATTACATCCCAACAGTTATTATAACTCCATTGGGCAACGGATGGAGGACCCGGGCTCTCCATCTGTACAGGCTCTGCATCTACCAACCCAGGCACACGGATGTACATACGGTCCACCTAACACGATACCCTGTCCACGGATGCACACGCAGTCCACCTAACACTCACAGCTCGTAAGCACACAAACCAGGCAGTCAGGCGGCCTCTGCAGGCCCCACGGCGGGTTCCCTTGCCCTGAAGCAGCCCGCTTGGCTATGCACACTGGAAACTCGCCACCTTGCTGTCTGCAAGGCCTTGGCTTCGACCAGTGGTTCTCAGCTGTGGTCACTGGACCGGCACCTGGGCACCGCCTGGGAACTCACCAGAAATGCACCTGCTGTGCCACCCCCTGGACCTACTGAATCAGCAAGTCTGGCGGGCGGGAGGGAGGGTTGCAGCCGCCTGAGTGACAGTGAAATCTCCCGGTGAGTCTGAGGCCATTAGTGTCTGTCGGACCAGCAGGACGGCATCAGCTTGAATATTTCAGTGGCCTCAGAAGGTTCCAGAAGCCAGGTTTGTGTGTTTCTCTTTGGTTAAACTTCTAGGATAACAGCTCTCCAAGGAGCCAGCTGCTGCTCACTAAGCAACACATGCAGCTTCCAGGAACTGCAGGTGCTTAAAACACTGCTTTTTTCGTGTGCAAAAGTACACCCACTAATGAGCCCTTCGAGAAGAACACACACGTGATCCCCGAAACCCTCGCAGACAGAGCCCCATCTCCCCAAGACATCGGGGAGAATACCACCCACTTCAATCCACGAGAGCCAGGCCCTGCTGGGCTCCGGGGGGCAGCGGTCATGGAGAGAGCCCCCCGGCAGCCTGACAATCAGATAAGAGGAGGGACAACGCTGGCCCCCAAGGATGGGCCTGCTCGCTCTACTGAGGGGTTTGAGTAAGAGGTGTAGTTTGGATTAGACGAAAGCTTGAAGACGGGCTTGCAAAAGGGCAGTAAGTAAAAAGGGAACAGCAGGGGCAGTCGGGAGGTAGGGAGGGCGGGAGGGACCCTGCACCCCAGGGAGGCGGTGCCCCGAGCCCACGGGCGCTTCCTCACTCCTTTATCCTCAAGGGGGCCCAGCTCGTCCACCTGCCCAGGCTGAAAACACACCACGTGGGGCGACTCTTCACGGAGGTCAAGTCCAGCCAGCTGGACACAGCACAGGTTGCCAGGTGCTCCCTGGCATCTTCAGGGGCCCCATCGGGAAGATTGAGGAGAAGCAGCCGAGCCCGAGCGGCCCCAGGAGAAGGTGACGACACCCAGTGTCCAGCAACAAGGCGCTGCCCCAGACGTAACTAAGGGTAAAGAATCGCCTGCCGTGACTTCCGAGGGCACTTACGTGGAACACATTACTGCACTCTTACTTTATTTCACCGTCCCAGGCCCATCTCTCTCGATGGCCTCCCAGCTAATGTCACAGCCTCTGGCACGTCCCCTTCACTCTGCCGGCCCCTCCCAGCCAGAGTGACCCCCAAGAACCCAGCCCCTCCTCCCCGTACAAAACAGGCACCGAGCACCCAGCTCTCTATTAACCTTCCAGGCCCACGTCCACAGCTTCCTTGGGTGCCCAGGGAGCCGTTCCGAATCCCCAGGTACCTGCCTTCCCTCCACAGACGAAGCGAGAGCCCCGTCCCCCCAACACACCTGAGTAATTCACGGTTGCTGCTGAGCACACCTGTCCAGCCCGAGACCAGGTACGCGGGCTCCATGGCACAGGGCACCCGCTGTGTGGTGGTCCTGGCATCTAGCATCCCGTCTACCCATCTCCAGAACAAACACAGGAACGTGCAGGGTGGGCAGTGAGACAGCGTGTTGATGCACAAGCTCAGATCTGACTCCCAAGTTCAGGCTGAGTCCTTGGGCTTCGCTCACCTGCCCTCCTCCCAGTAACGTGGAGCTGAGTGGCCCGGCCCACGTGCCTGCCGTGAGGGTCCCGTTCATCATTTCTGTCACTGGCCGCTGGGCGCACAGCCTGGAGCTCAGAGGAGGATGGTACTCCGAGGTCCGCTGCCACGCATGTGGGCGGAGTGCCGAGAGGTGCCCCCCGAGCCCGCCCCTCTGCTCAGCTAAGTCACCTGCCAGTCCGTCATGTGCTCACAGCCTGGCAGTCCTTGTCTCCTCAAAGGCAGCCTGATGGCCACGAGAACACCGGCACTCAGGACAGAACACGCGACGCAGATGAAGGCATCGTGATGTTTTATTTATCTTGAAAATCACCCCCAAATACACAATTGTGAACAATACTTTCATTCATTTTTTGAGGCCCAAGCCATAACTGCATTGGTCCTTAAAGCTACGACACTCCGGTGGCAAAGGGATGCCTCAAAGACAAGCACAAGACCATCTCCCTTCTCCAAAGACAAGGCTCTCTCTCCACTCTTGGGCAGGATTTGTGGTTTTACCTGAGGAGGAACTGACTCCAATACTGAGAAGGGGTCCCTTCCCATCCACGTTCAGCGTCTGGCTTCTCAGATGTGGTAGAATCTATATATAGATATATAGATATATATATAGATATATAATACACACACACACACACACACACACAATGGAATACTATTCAGCCATGAAAAAGAAAGAAATCTTGCCACCGTGACAACATGGATGGACCTTGAGGGTATTATGCTAAGTGAAATAAGTCAGACACAGAAAGACAAATGCTGCATAATGTCACTTATATTCAAAACAAAAACAAAAAATAAGTCAAATTCGTAGAAACAGAGAGTAGCAAAGTGGTGGCCGGGGCTGGGGCTGGGGAGACAGCTGGTAAAAGGGTACAGACTCTCAGCGCTAAGTGGGAAAGACCTGAGGACCTGATCTGAACAGGTGATAACACTGCATTGTATCACTGACATTTGCTAAGAGAGTATAACTTAAATGTTCTCACCACCAACAAAAAAGGATAAATATGTGAGATGATAGGTATGTTAATTAACTAGAATAGTGGGGATTCCTTTACAGTGCGTACCTCTATCAAATCACTGTGACATACACATATATCTTACAATTTTATGTCACTTTTCCTAAACAAAGCTGAAGTTAAAAGAGAAGAAATCTGAGTCACACCAAATATTTTATAGATGTTTAATTTCACTTTTCAATGTTTTTGATTCAAGATGACAAAATAAATATGTAAACAGTAACAGAACATCTTGTGGTCTTCTGCCATTGTTGTGAATTTTTTCAGTTTCCAGATACGGAGATGAATGCAGTGACAAATTAAGAAAATTGTCTTACTGTAAGTGACCTGCAAAGAAAAGAAAAACATTGTTAGAAAATTTGCGGCACAGCCAGTGGTTCAGATCACAGGGTGAGGGGGTCCGGGCGTCACACACCCCGAGATGTATCCGAGGAGACGTGCTTCATCGTCTGCAAAACCAAACCTGGAACCAACCATTCAGCGAAGATCAACGATTTACCGTTTACAGCGACCTGAAGGCACTGTGGGCTGTCAGAGGAGAGGTGTGCACGACACCTGGTGGGGGAAACAAGACGGTCTGCCCGTAACTGCAGAAGGGCCGGCACCAAGGAAAATGATGGCTGCCAGTGTTGCCACAGAGCACCTCGGGGTCCCTGGCTCTTCGTCGGCAGGACGGCTCGGTGATCCGCGGTCTCTGGAGCCCTGGGGACCAGCTCCGTCTACCGCAGGTCCAGGACTACGTGGGCACCGACGGTACGAGGTGGCGGCCAAGCGCACGGGCGGCCTCCCCCCAACCCCCAAGGCGCGCGCACGCGGTGGTCTCCTCGCCCTTGTCACCTGACACCTGGCCCAGAGGGAGCGTCTGCTGTGCTTTCAGCGCCCACGGCTGTCTACGAGCTCCCCAGAACTTCCCATTCTGTCTCTAACTTTGCATTTGTCTTTCTCGTGGAGGCTCCAGCCAGGCCCACGGTGCTCACGGCTAGGAAGACCCCGGGGCTGACAGGCGTTGAGGGCTCACTGCCCCCACTGTGCGTTCACAGGCCCCCGTCCTCAGGACAGCCCCACACACCTGCCTGGTCCTGCCCTGATCCCGCTGTGCTGCCGGCTTCTTCCTCATAATGTAAAGTGCAATGGCACGTGGCAGCCGCCAGGCGTGGCTCTGAGCCTTGGCGGTGGGAGAGGTGGAGGCACACAAAGCAGGACCTGCACGTGGGAGAGGGTCGCCTCCCGTCACCCCGGGCCCCGGGGGCCGGAACTCCGCACACTTGCTCCCGGCCCTTCCCTGACTCACCAATCGCTTAAATCAAAAACGGTTTCTTTAACTACGGTGCCAGCTCTGTCTCTATTACTGTACTTATTTATATCATATTAGGATTATTTTCTAGATATCCCTTTCTAACCAGAAAATGAGCTGCTTTGAAAGGACCATATGTTTAGAGTCTCTGCCATCCCAGTGCCTGGCACACGGGAAGTTTAGAGTGTGACGTGTTGAACAGACAGGAGACTGAGGTGAGAGCGTGCGAAACAGCCTCAGACCCCGGTCCTCTGCTGTTATAACCGCACGAGGCCACGGAGAGCCTGGGAATCGCGATGGGACCCCGAGAAACTGACACCAAGGAGGGTGGCTCTTCTGAAAGTGGCTGAGGCTGTAATCTCAGAACATTCTAGAAGCCAAGGAACACTACGGCAAACGTTCTGACCAAGATGGGGTTTTCCCCGGAGACGGAGCCCACACGCATCAATATGCCACCCAGGTCCTTTTCCAGTTTAGGTGACTGTGTGTGTGCATGTATGTACGATGCATGCACACACACACACATATGGGCAGACATGTTCAGACACATATATGCATAGATATGCACACATGTACATATCCATATATATTGATTTCTCCTCTTCCTATGTATATGTGTGTGTGTGTGTGTGTGTGTGTGTGTGTGTGTGTGTGCATACACGGACAGAGAGAGAGAGAGAGGAACCACTACATATCTGGAAAGAAGCAAAACCTTATAAAACGTTAAGGCCCTACATCACACACGTAGTCAATTCAAACAATCTGTCCCGTCACCCCAGACTGTCCTTCCAGGATTCTGTTCCCAGCTGCTCCCTTATGACAAGGACTAAAGCATCAGGTCGGGCACCAGGGTCGGTCTTTGCTCTGGAAGCTCCAGAGATCCCCAGCCTCAGCCCTGAAATGTGATTTCGTGAGGCTCTTCGTCTCACACAGGCAAGTCCTGCTTCTGAAAAATGCATGGTGACCCTTACCCATCCTGAACAACACTCTGTGAACTCTATAAGCAAACGGAACAAACCCACATCACTGTCACTGCCCCCACACCCAAGTACAAAAGGACACATTACCTTCTTGTAACTTTACTTCCATCTCAAACCCACCAGGCCCACAAGAGACAGGGATTCTGTTTGGCAGGGTCCCCACATCAGGCTGGGTGTGGAGCCAGCGAGAGCAGGGCCCCAGGCCGCCGTCCCCATGGAGAAGTTCCAGCGTCTCCACGAGGGGCCCGCTCGACTTGGAACTCGAGCCAGAAGGAGCCCTCCCTCCTGCCAAGGGCCTGGCTGTGCCCTTGCTGCCCTCCCCTGTGGCACCTTGGCGGGGGCAGATGAAAAATGCAGCATCACCCCCGTTTATAATAAAGAGCAGCCGGGACTTTGCAGAGCATTTGGACAGCAAACTCCTCACAAAAACTATATTTAAAATTTGAGCACTTGCAGATAGAAACACTACATAGTGTCTGAAAACAGCAATAAAGACAGACGTTGAAATAGAAACGCCACATCTCACTGCAAAATCATGAGAGAGGACACCTTATGGGGTATGCTCATCGAGACAGCAGAACTGGGCTAATACAAGGGGAAAAGGAGCTGACGTGGAACCAGGGTTGCAAACAATGTCTTAGCCATACTTTGAATGGTCCCGGCCAGGTCCTTAAGTAGAGATCTTGAACCCACCCGTTTATTTATTGACTGTTTGTTACAATAAAACACACAGGCATACTTGCAACCACACACACGAAAATACTCCTCCTTTTAGAGTTTGTGTTCAGTCGTTTTCAATACATGGTTTTTGGGGGTCTGAGACTTCTGTAAGTTACTGCAGAGGAAAAAGTGTTCCCAGCCTGAACTGATCCCACTGGGGTTACAACCAGAGTTCAGGGCAGGTGGGGAAATAACATCTTTTACCAATTCTCCTTAGTAAATGAGACTCTGTCCTGTATCTTAAAATATACTGATCTTCCTAAAAGTGAATCAGACAAATTTTTTTTTAAAGAAGCATCCAGAATTTAAAAGAATTCTTTATCTGGTCCTTTGAGAAAATTAATGCCCAGATGTAATCGCAGACACCCTGATAACACCTGATCGGAGATTCTCCACCCCTTTGTCCCTGGGGATCTAGACAAAACAGAATATTTTTATTAGCAAAACTGTGTCCTTTGCACATTTGGAAACCAGTGTCTTGCTGATTCCTGGGAAGGGAAGTTCATGGCCTCAACCTCAGTGTCAGCGTCACCGTGTGTTGCACAGCAGGCCTTCTGTGCAGCTGCAGCGTTCTGTCTACATAGACACGTGTGCACGGTCAACGCCCTCCACGCAATCGGTGCGAGCACGTTCACACGACAGCCTCTAAATCCTGATCAAGGGTGTTTACGTTGGTCGCTGCTTCTCAAGGTCGCCATCCCGGGGGGGACGGGTGGCACCTCCTGAGTGCCTTTCAGCCCCCGGGAGCAGCACCTGTGTGTTGCCCAGACTCTGCTCTACACCTCTCAGTCAGCGGCAGCCCACTCATTGCCACAAACACTCTGCCTCACTCACCCCCCGTGTGTGTGTCCACAGCTCCTCCACGTGGGCAGTCTACAATGGTCTCAGGGCCCTCCTCTAAAACCGGCAGTGACATCGAGCAAGGGGACGCTCCCCAGAGGCAGTGGTGACAAGATGGGAAGCACAGAGACCTCGTCACGGAGAGAAGGAAAGAGCCCACCCCCCTCCTCACACCAACAGCCGTGCATGGCCCTGACCGACCCCGCGCTGGCCAGGCACTTACAGACGGACGGACAGACGGACCAGAGAATCCTGCGCAAGAACACACTGGCTCCCCGACCTTTTCTGCAGGGAAATAAACTCAGTAAAATCGTTTGACCCTAAGCCCTTCCGAGTCTTTAGCTGGGTTATCAATTTAGCAAATTATTTTGACTCCTTAACCCTTTTTATCACATCGATGGATGGTTTTTTCAGGCCTCTGATGGCCTACACAGGTTTCTGCCTGCCTGTATTTGTTGGTCTATAATTAGAGGAAATCACTCCAATAACTGGTCCACAGATGTTAGCTGAGCTCAGCAAGGCTGATCCACCACTGCAAATAACGGGGTGTCTCTGCTGAAAGCCAAACAAGAGAGAAATGCCACAGGCCACCCCAATCATGTCTGTGTATCTCACAGAGCATCTCCATCACCAAGAAATGAAATAGGTCATCTCAATTGTGCTTCCGTGAACATTTCCCAAAACATATTGTAATTTCATGGCTGGCAGCTTCTGATCTTGACATGCTGGAAAATGAGAAAACCCCATTAGGAGCCTGCTGATGTCGAGGGTAACCACATCTTAATATTTAAGATGTTGCCTTCATTGGAACTATTTATTTCTGGAGTATATTAATACTGAAATTAGTATTGACTGCTCTGCAAACACGTGACCATCACAGGAGCAAACTTCTAGGACAAGCCCGTGCTTTGGTTTTCCACCTGAGCTCTGACGCCTACTCACAAGGTAACTTTGGGCGTCACCGGCCATCTCTTCCTTTCAGCTTCTCCATCTAGGAAATGTGTGCAGTGACACCTTGTCCCAGTGGGAGAGTGACTAACCACTCTGCCTGCTCTCGGGCCTTGGGGAGAAGCCTGGTGATACGGGGTGAAGCAGGATGGACCGCAGCCCATGCTGAGCCAAAGACACGCCCCCTTTTAGAAACTTCAAATCTGCAGAGAGATTCTGTTCATCTCTGGAGTGTAGACACACATGCGAATCCAGAGCTGGAAGGCAGTGTGGTCCTCAGGCCTCGGGTTCTGGAAGGACTTGCCCAACATCCAGACAACCAGTTTCTCATCTTCCTAAAGACAGGCTGAGCGGGTTTTGGGCCCTTTCAACCCAATGATCCCTAAGATCCGTGACCAAATGTCCTGTGTGATCAGTACAGTCTCTGATCACATGGTTACCACCATCCCTTTCACTTCAAACATGTCCTGATTTAGCTAATAAATTACATGCTCGTGATCCCTAAGGCCTCATCCCCTTCTTAGATTCAGTGTAAAATCGAGCAAGATAACGTGTATGTGAGGTTTCTGAAAACTGTTAGGCTGTAATGTGTAAGCTCTTACTAATTAGGGCAAGTAGCAGAGGGTTTTACTTAGAGTAAGAAATCAGCAAACACTTGTGGAAGTGTTTGGAAGGAACAAACTCTCCTTGTGGAAGGAGAGAAATCTGTCTTCAAGCCAGCAAGGGCTTCAGGACGGTCTGAGGACAGTAGCGACGGGCACATGCGTCTTGTCAGGTTGACAGTAAGCACGGGCCACCCCCCAGGGACCTCACTGCCTCACGGCCAAGTCGCTTCCCCTGGAACTCAAAAATCCTTCAGAAACAGGATGGGCTCCTTGTATTTCAAAAGCAAATAAGTAAACAGCTTGTGAGACAATCGACAGAAGCGGCTCCACTCTCTGTACAAACACTCCAATAATCTTATGATTTATCTTACTTCAAAATTATGCATTTGCTTCCTAGAAAGTGTTTTGTAGCCGTCAGATATTAATATATGTGTCTGCTTCCTGGTGTACCTCTTATTGGATGACAATTAATTAATTAATTAATTCTCTTGCACTGCAGGGGACGGGGCCGTTGTCTCTCCCCGCTGCCTTCACAGCCCCGGCTACCCTGGAGGGGTGGGTGGTACCCTTGCTTGCTTTCTGTCTTGCCTCCCACGAGAATCAGCGGCTGTGCCCTACGTCCAAGGCGTCACCGTGTATCTCACCCTGGGCCAAAGGCAGAGCCGCCAGCCCTGCATCTGTCCCTCAGTGGGAGGCAGCAGCATGGTAGAGCACCTCACGGTGAAAGAATATGACAAAAACATCAGTTCCACTCATCTCTATAAATATAATCACACCAAAGCAAAGTCCGTGAAACAGGTGTAGAATCCAAAGTAGGAGAAGCCACCGTCCCACAAAATTACTAAATTCTGGCATCAATAACTCACCTTCCAACCCAGAAACGGTTTCCACCACTAGATGAGGCAGCAAGCTCTTCTTGGTCCCCGTCCACAGAGGGGAGAATGTTACAGTCAAGACACAGAGAGACAGAATTCTCTTTTACATAAGATTCTTGGTGAAATCTTACTTTGTGGAATTATCGCAGTGGAGCTGCTCTGGTCCAGGCACTTCTCAGCTTGGTGCAATTATCTCAAGATGGGAAACCGTGATGGAGAGAGATGTCTGAGCTCCAAACAGCAAGACGTGTGAGAGCTGTGTACGAGCCACCTGTGTGCACGCGTGAAAAGGCAACATGTGATATGGCACATTTCCCAGGTATGAAAAAGCTGTTCAAATTCGCCATGAAAGAATAACGCTTATATGGTAGCAAGCAACTAAGGCAATCACGATGGCGTGTGACATGCACTTAGATGGTCTCCAAAGACGTGTGAATGGGACTGACCTTCTCTGCTGCCCGACGAGGTGAGAGTGGGCGGGCCCAGCTCCCTGGAAGCGTGTCCGCCTCAGCTGCTGAGCCCAGGACTGTCTTCAGTAACAACTGCTGCAGCCGCATCTGCTCTTCATTGCACTTGTCAGATTCAAGGGTTTGGAAAGTAAGTCGCACAGAATAAGGCACCAAACAATTCTTTAACAGACGAGAAGTCAAAGTCCGAAACAGCAATGACGTTTGAGTTGAAGCAACAGTTGAAATGGGTTTTCCTTTGAATTAACAAAATATTTCTGAGGAAGAATAGGATCTAGAATAAAGTAGCCCATGCCATGAAGGTGAAAATTATGAAGCTCGTTTAAATATCACAAGTTACTAAGTTAAGGAGTCTTCAGTTTGGGATGAATTAACTTTAATTTCTGCCGAGAGGAATGTGTGCTTACGGCCCAACATGTGCAGGGTGGCGCGTGGGGGGGAGCCCCTGCTCTCTGGGACAGCTGGTCGACCTCCACAGGGGCCTGGCTGGATCTGACAGTAAAGGCAACTCACAGGGCGGCCAAGACCTGGCGAGCTAACTGAGAAGATATTAAATGTGGTTTGTTTGCAGGAGGACTTCCTGACTTAATGCAAAACAGAACCGCAGGAAACTACCCTGTGATCAAATCAGCGCCTCATGCATCTTCCTCTGCAGCTCGGATACCGACACACTGACCGTCAACCTAGGTCAGCAAAAGAAGAAAGCCGTTACTGCGGGAAAGTCTGAACCGGAGCGTTCACCTGACCAGAGCAAAGCGTGATAAGGATGGAGGGGCAGTCAGGGCAGGGGTCGTGAACATCTCCTACAAGGGCCGGAGGGGACGTATTTTAGCCGCTGAGGGTAACATTCTCTGTCCCGCCTGTCTCGGTAGTGGGAAAGCGGCCACAGCAACACAGAACAGTGGGAGTGGCTGTGTTCCAATAACACTTTCTTTACAAAAACGGGCAGTCAGATGCGGGCTATGGTTCGCCGGTCGTTAGCCAAAGCTGACCGAGGTCTGGACGCGGGTGAACCTGCCGGTGTGGAGAGGACCCAGGAGAAGGGGTCCACCTTGCAGAGTCGGCCCGGTCCCTACTGCCTGCTCCCAGGGCCTCCGGGGATGCCCTGCACCAGCCCTGGCATCTGCAGGCCCCAGGAAACACAGCCAGCAAGGTGACAGCCCCACCTGTCTGTTTTCTAGGCAAGGACGGGCTGGCACTGCCTACCTCGGAGCCGCTCCGTGAGGGGTGCTGGGGCTGCAGGGGACCTCCCACCCCTACCTGCTCAGCCCCCTCCTGGTGCTTCCGCCTTCTCTGAAAGCCCTGCGCCTCCCTCAGGTAGTAATTCCAAACTTCCCTCAAGGCTCAGGGCCAGCACCACCTGCAGTGAGTACACACTGAGCGCTCCCCGCCCCAAACCCCGCGGAACCGTGGTGGTCTTGACTGCGCAAACCAGCACACTGAGTCTCTACTCTCTTTCCCCTGTTCTTTATTCTGTTCATCTGTTTCTTCTCATCAATTTATAAGAGGCTAAAAGGCTCTATGATATTCTGCTTGGGGGCCAGGACACAGTTGGTGTTTAACAAACACCAACACTTGCTCTTCACAGCAAGTCTTCACCGCAGACACAAGCCCTGTGCGGACAGGACCACGGAGACCTAGGAACAGCCGCCGTGAGCACCGGCCAGGATGCATTTGTTTCGGGCACTTTCTATCACAAAGATGGTAGCAGATTTTAAAACAGGTTTCCAAGAGTGTTTTCTGCATTTTCTTTCTCAATTCCAGAGGTGGGAGGGACCCTAAGAAGAAAGCGGGGAGGGAGGCAAGCTGGTGGGAGAGGGAGGTGCCCAGGAGCCGTCAAAGGGGTCCTGAGGATGGAATTGGAGGGGAAACTCCCCCGGGGGGACCACACAGCCGACAGGGCGCTGGACTGGACCCGGCCACCCTGAGGGGCAGAGCGGTGACCCCTCCTCGGACTCGGACGGCGTCCGGAGAGCTGGCCTCTGTGGGCGGAGCCTGCAGAGCAGCCCGAGGTCACCTCTTCCCCTGAAGCCGCACTTGTGGACACAAGCCCCACAGGAGCTGACCTCGCGATCAGAACGTGCTCACATGTCCATCCGCACACGTCCGGGAAGAGTTACAGGCGGATCCACACCCAGAGAACCAGAAGACCCCCGGCCAAGGACACGGACCCGAAGCCGTGCCTCCGCACCCGTCCCCCAGCTCTCTCACCCCAGGCTCATCGAGGGTCCTGCCCAACAGCCTCCGAGGGGAAGGACACACCGAGCTTTCTGTTTAGATTTGAGGTGTTGCTGAGGTCTAACTGGGGGCTCTTAAAAGCAAAACGTCCCCCAGACCCTCTGGAACTACTTTCTGAAGGAGGAAAACAAGCATCGTGACCGGAAATTGGGGAGAAATTCTTCCGAGGCCCCTCAGTCACCCTGAGGCGGTGCCTCCTAGCAAAGTCGCATCCTCTCAGCGGTCTTTCTTTAAGTCCCACTAAGGCTCCATCTGCATCACCCTCGGCAAAGCCGGAGCTGCGGAGTCCAGAGGACAGCCCCACGACTGACCCTTCAAATGCTGTGTGTGTCTGTACACATACTCAGACAGCTGGTGACCAACCGATGAAGGGGTGTCTTTAAAATAATAGTTTGTTGAATATGAATAAGTCTTTAGCTCATTGACAGCAACAACAAGGAAGGGATAACACTCTTTTTAATTTAAAGCAGCACCTGGAAACTCTATCAAAAGCAAATCATGCTCTTATTCTTGAGATGCAAAAATGCAAGCACCTCCCTGGCTCACTGGTGAAAACCTGACATCAAGTATGATCTCCCATAAAGCTGTTTTGAAAAGATAAATGGGTCTTTGCTATTGATTACTGCTCCAGTTCAGATGATAATCTCCAAAATGATAATCTCTGCTTTCCTCTGCAGAGTGCCCTGGTCACGGAAGCAAAGACTAGACTCTTCCAGACAAGTGACTCGAGGCCCAGGTTGCAGGTGGAATGGAGGGTGAATCTCTGGTTCTTTAAAAGGCAAGTGCCCAGCAGAGCAAAAGGGCACATTTGGGCTAAGTCTGGGTCACGGGCTCTGCTTCCTGCCGACATGGGGCAGGACCGTCCCCCCACATCTCTCTCCTCCATTTCAGCTGGAAAAGATCCATCCTCACTTGAATTATAAAAGTTCCACTTCATCATCCACCCTCGCAGAAAATGTCAGAGCATCAGTAAGGTCTGTTCCAGGTGTTAAACCTGAATGACAATGGAATAGAGCCTCCTTCAAAGAATCGAGTTTGCTCCTCAGGTCAAACCAACCGTCATTAAAAGAAGAGCCACTGGGGTTGATTACACGGTCACCTCCCCAAAGTCTATGAAATTTTCTAATAAAATGGGAACTGGCATCTCGACATACCTTCTGAGTGGACCTTAATTGACAGGAAGTGAGTCTATTTTATTGCAGGAGGGGGAGGAGTGAGAGGCAGCAGGCAAAACGGAACTGCAACGTCAGTGAATCTGGGGACCGAGACTTATGAGGAGACCCCCCCAAAAAAAGAACAGAGAGGCATGAGCGACAGGATATTTTATAAAGAAAGCCGTTGGACCAAAACAAAGAAGAGGGTCCCCCGACGCTGGGCATTCCATCAAGGGTCCCCCAACCGTGCCGATTACACACAGCACATAAAACTCCCATAAACGTAAAGGAAGGCACGTGACACAGGCTTCCCCCCACCAACCCCGAGGGTCTCTGGGGGGCTGGCTGGGCGAGGACAGTGAGGAAACGTCGGGACAGGCCAGGAGCTCCGGGCACCTGCCCTCGGACACCCACGGGCCCTGGTCTCTGCCACATCCTGCCCCTCTCGGCCCCTGTCCGGGTTGAGAACCCGTGGCGGTCCCCCACGTCAGCACCAGCGTCCTTGCACGGGAGGAGGGGGCCAGGGGAGCCCGTGCCCACCCCGGCAGTCCTCGAAGGCTGGCCGGGTGCGGCCTGACCCTGACCGCGGGGCGGGGGAGGCCGAGCAGGGCGGCTGACCGCAAAGCATCACCAGCCCGCCTCTGAGTGTGGACGGCTGCCCACTGACCCATCGAGGCACCGCCTGGCTACACGGGACAGCCTTTGCCTCTGGAGGACTCGGACTCTTCAGCCTCGCAGGGCTTAAAATCATGTCTTTGGTGTGCTCAATTGTTGCCTATGCGGGAACAGCCGTCTGAAATTACAGGGAATCAATAAGAAAATACGGTTTTATATGCAAACGCTCACTTGTTCCCATTTCAAGAACACACTTAATTCCTTTAAAAAGCTAAATCACATCTTACTAGAATATGACCAGAATTCTGTTAAAATCATATGATGCAACTGGTGTCAGTTCTCACATTAATAGATACTAGTTGTAAAATCAGTGAGCGTCAAAGAAAGCTGAAATAGTTTAAACTAACTGCAATCAAATTTTTAAATGACCTTTTTAAGTGATATTTTTGTTCTAAGTGATCACTGCTGACATTTACCTCTTTACCAAAATCTTGACCCTGAATTTCTTAAATGCTTCCTAATTTCAAAAATAAATATGTCCAGAGGCAAGACAAATCAGTAATCTGCTTCACTAATCAATCTGGATGCCAAATACATAAAAACATACTCGAGCCCGGAGAGTCCTGTGACTTTCAACTAATAACCTGAAAGCACAGATTCACAGCCTCTCTAATCCGTAACAGTAAGAGAACACATCAGCTCCCAAAAGGAGAGATACCACTTCTGCAAAAACCAAGCACCAAAGAATAGGTATTACCCTCCCCCATTATGGCACATTTTGTCTTTTTTTTTTTTTTTTTTTGCGGCGGTACGCGGGTTTCTCACCGCTGTGGCCTCTCCCGTTGCGGAGCACAGGCTCCGGACGCGCAGGCCCAGCGGCCATGGCTCACGGGCCCAGCCGCTCCGCAGCACGTGGGATCCTCCCGGACCGGGGCACGAACCCGTGTCCCCTGCATCGGCAGGCGGACTCTCAACCACTGCGCCACCAGGGAAACCCCACATTTTGTCTTTTAAAATGCCTTTGCTATAGTATCGGAGAAACATAAATTCTCGTGTTATTGGGCTTGAAATTAAGCCAAAGCGCTGTTCCTAAAATCACAGTTCTAGTTGAGACAAAAGACACTTTTTTGCCCCAGCACCGAATCAGTTGCCTCACTGCTGGTCCCCACACGGCGGAGGTGGAGCTGGCCAGCTCTCAGGGTGCTTGCTGCCGCAAACCCCAAAACACCCGTGGAGAACACGACCGGCCCCTGCATCTTTACGGGGATCCCCCGCACCTGGGGCCACCTGACCACACGGCTCTGGGCCCTTAGGCCCAGCAGCAAATGAAGGAAACGTTTTCCTTCTAAGGTGAAATCAGGTCTCGGGACTCAGTCTGTGACTAAGGTGGTCACGATCCATCAATACGAAAAGGCAGCAGGAAAGGCCGTCCTTTCTCTTCACCCTCCCATCCCTGCCTCGGTGACCGTAAAGCAACAGGTATCCGGTCAGGCAAGACGTGGCACCGGGCCCTCCTGCCGATGCCCCCTGGGAATCCCAGTAGCAGAGGAGGTAGTGAAGCGGGAATGTGAGTGCCAACGATGGAGCAGGTCCTGAGACGCGTGATGTCCATGGGAAACAGACAGTATAAAGGCACAAGCCTTTCAGAAATGCAGCATCACGTGATCAGTTTTGGCCCAACTTCTCTGCGATCTCCACTGCTCTCCATTAAAACCACAGTCCTAATCATGCCGGCTGTCAGACATCTGAAGCACACTCCCAGAAAATCTTACCTGGGACACCAAATTCCAAGAGGGACACGTGGTAAGAGTGTGAGCGCAGAGACTGTCACAGCCGTGGGGTCTGCAGTCCCGACCACGTGAGGACGCTCTGTTCAGATGGGGGAGGGTCCGGGCATCAGACGCCTGAAGGGCTGCCCTACAGAAGGGGTGCTGGGTTTCCGGACCTTCTCTGAAGCTGTGACCCTCTGAGCGGGAAGCACAGGGAAGCAGGTCACTCCACCCCGGGCAGGGCGACAACCGTGCCCTCATGAGCGCACGCAAATGCCCCTTAGGGAAGCAGCAGAAAGGACGCCGACTTGTTAGGGCATCAGCCACTTTCAACCAGTGTGCTCTGAACTCCCTGCAGGCGTGCCGGTGAGGCTGTCTCAGGGTTGGATCGTGAAACGGTTACAGACCCGTGAGAGGCACGGGGGGTACAGAGGGGTGTGTGCCCCCTGGAGGCTGCCCCCACGCCCCCGCCTGTCCAGCCGGGGCAGGCCCAGACCAGGGAACCGACCTTGCCCTTGGCAAATGGCTGGTTCTGCACAGCTTCCCGCGGGAAGATCTGTGTAAGCCTCACCGTGATCAGGACCCACGCCCTGGTGGTGTCCCAGACCCTCCTGCCTGCGCTGTGCCCGCGAATTTCAGTCACTCTGTGATGTCCATTTTTGACGCAGCTGGAGGATATAAAACATGATGGCAGTGTCTCACCAGTGTGACAACCAGGGACAAGATTGTGCCTAGCAGCTCTTACAAAGCAGGGTGGAGAGTGCTGCAGGACGGGCCTCAAGTTGCTGGCGTAGTGGCAGCCTGGTATCAAAGAAAGCTTCTGCACTTGCTGGAAAATGCTCATAAGTTCCTAAGAAAGTGAGAATACTTCTAGTCCGTGGTGGGCCCAGAGGTTCGGCGGGATGGCGTGGGTACAGCCTGATGACTCTGTACAAGCCGTCAGATCACGTAAGACCCAAAG
This sequence comes from Lipotes vexillifer, assembly GCF_000442215.2. Taxonomy (NCBI): domain Eukaryota; kingdom Metazoa; phylum Chordata; class Mammalia; order Artiodactyla; family Lipotidae; genus Lipotes; species Lipotes vexillifer. Next base: position 533,310 of record NW_006794649.1, read on the forward strand.
CGCCCCAGCACACGTCTGGATTCTGGGACACTGCCTCAATCTCTTCCAGTTCCAGGCTAAGTTACCCTGCATGAATGTAACACTCCACCACACCAATGCCAAAACTGCACGTGTACTTAACAAGCTAGACCTCACCTACTTCATATTGTACGTAACAATAATCCTAAAATGCAAATTAAAGCAATAATGAAATGTCACTTTAGCTTATCAAATTTATGAAGATAAAAGACAAAAGTTAAATCGCCAAGTGCTGGCTAAGCTGCTATGAAGAGTTCTCTCATGTTTGCCAGTGGTGATCTATATTCCTACAGGTCCGGGGGAAAGTGTTAACTTGGAGATACATAGCAAGAGTCTAAAACATGCGTATACTTTGAGCCAGTATTTTCATTTCTAGGAACAATTCTAGGGAAATTTTAATCAGTAGAGGAAATTTTAAAATTATGTTTTGGTTTAACATTGTAAAAGCCAAAACACTGCAAACAACCTAAATGTCAATTCTGTTCTAATGTGTGTTAGACACTTCCTTTGTGCCAGGCACCACAAAAAATAAAAAATGGGTATAAAAAATTTGAAGTAAACATATTTCTGGTATTGGTAAAGTTTATAACCTGGGGTGGGCAGGGAGGGGTGAGCACACCAAAATAAAAATATAATTTCACTAAAACATGATGACGGGCTTCCCTGGTGGCGCAGTGGTTGAGAGTCCGCCTGCCGATGCAGGGGACACGGGTGCGTGCCCCGGTCTGGGAAGATCCCACATGCCACAGAGCAGCTGGGCCCGTGAGCCATGGCCGCCGAGCCTGCGCGTCCGGAGCCTGTGCTCCGCAACGGGAGAGGCCACAGCAGTGAGAGGCCCGTGTACCGCAAAAACAAAAACAAAAACAAAAACAAAAACATGATGACAAAAACACAGTTGAGAAATGGTCTGTGGATCATCTCTTGCTAGAATGTTACGTAACTATTAACCCAATGGGTCCCACTTAGAACCCAGCCACCACGTGGCAAAGCCAAGCCTCGTGGGTGGTGGGTGACGTGGAGGAAACGCAGGTGACCCAGTCAACAGCCCTCGATAATGTGTTGGCTGACGGCCAGCGTCACTGCAGCCCTGTGGGTGGACGTCTGGGTGCCCCCCACCCGTCAAGGCAGCAGGTGACCACAGCCGCGGTCACACACAGAGAAGAACCACCCAGCTGAGCCAGTCACCCTCAGCCACTGGAAATGACAAAACGACGGCTATTGCTGCCAGCAGCTGAATTATGAAGTGGTTTCTTACACAGTCATAGAAACCAAAAGAGATGGATTTGCCAGAAGATTATCTGGCCGAAGAAACACTCCATCCACTAGAGATATTTTAGAGTCCTCATTCTAGCAGCCTGGGCTGTGACGTCTGTAACAGGATTTACTGAGCCTTGGGCTGATCAATGATGTGACAGATAACAATTTTGCAGACGCTTTTATCAAAACCAGCAGCCACAAGTGTTCACCAAAAGGTGAGGCCACAGCAGGGTTAAGATGGGGACACACCTTGGGGCCGCGGCCACACACGCACACAACGGCCGCCCCACGGCCATCATCACACGAGGGTGACAGATGCCTGAGACCCAGCCTTTGGAAAGTGCCCCCCATAGCTGTGCTTCCCCTGACCTCCTTGGCCTTGGGACATCCCCGGGGGTCCTCACAAGGCCCCTTGCGACGTGGGGTGAAGCCGGGGAGGGACTGAACCATGTTGCCAAGCTCTGTCCATCCCCCCTCAGACAGCTAGCTGGAATCCAGGTCCCTATAAAAGGTGATGTACCTAGAGGAGCACAGAACACACCTACGTGACAGGTGTGGCCTGGCCCACTGGTCCCAGCTCTGTGGACAGAAGGCGTGTGTGTGACCCTGTCCCCACTGTGGCAGGTGTCACCCTCGTCACCTGTCACGAACCCCCCCGGGGGCCATCTCTTCCCATCAACTGCCCTTCCTGCTATCATTCAGGACTTCTCATTCTCACCCTGGTTTGTCCTTTCTTGTCCCTTTAGAAATAATAAGGAATCTGGGGGACGTCTCCTCTAGTAACCAGACTCGGGCTTCAGGCCCCACTTTACAGCCAGCCTGTGGGGACCGCCCTCCACACCTGTGTGTCCAGGAAGGGAAATCAGACACACTCACCTGTTACCGACCTTGTCCGCATTCCAGGCACCTGCCTCCAGGCCACACGGACGGTCGTGATTCCATAAGTAGCTGTTGAAAATTTTTCCTCATATTTGCCCCACTCAAACCTGGTCTTCTTTCAAAGCTTGACTCTCTTAACAGAAAGTCATCCATTTCATGTAGATAATTTTCTTAGCATGGGTTCAGTTAAACAGGTTAACTGTGGCCATTTCAATAGGACCTCCTTCCCCTTAACTATAGCATGAGGTCACAGGACCCTGAGGAACTACTGAAAATGTTCTTTGAAAACCAGCAGGAAAAATTGCGTTTGTGTAACACGGTCTCTTCTCAAATGCAGTGACACACAAGAGAGCTCTGGGGCCCGACTGCCGAGGAAGGAACCCCGGACTCACCCTTCGTTAACTCTGCAGCCGTATCTGATACCCCGAACTCAGACTCTCCATCTGTAAAATGGGGTAATAACAGCAGCCCCCCTTCAACACACGGGTGGAGGCTGAGAAACCCTGCAAAGGACTCGGCACCGTCCCTGGAACAAATGACAAGTGCAGTACCTACTGCACAGGAAAATGAACGCCTTTCAGAGTGGGGTCTATTTTCCTCATTCTTATTACCATTTTTTAAGTTCAAACAAATCTTTACACCCATCACTTCCCAAAGCAAGGCCATCGCTGAGGCCAGGAGCATCTGCAGTGATCTTCCTGCCCTGCAAATCTGTGTCTGTGAAGTCCTGAATCACAAGACTTTGTCCTTGCTTCTTGGTCTTGAAACAGTGACAGAAATTTTGTGGGGACATTTAAATTTGTAAATACTCTGGAGAAATACAGAAAAAACAAATTGCTTTTGCTGCCAAACTCAGGAGCCCTGGTGACTTCCACAGCTTCTAAGACAAAATAGCCATGCTTCAATTAATGCTAAAATATTATTTCTGTTTTACCCGTAAAAACAGCCTGTTTTTTTTCTTTTTTTTGTCTCTATAACTCACCTTGGATATTTCAATACACTTACTCAAAATTGTAAGTATCAGAGTGCTTTATAAACAGAAGCACTTTGGTCGATAATGGTATCATGTCATAAATGTATTTTTATAGATGAAAAACTTGAAAAATTTTTGTAAACATTATTTAAATACTTTGTCGTCAAGGGCTGGCCCAAAAATAATAAACGTTAGGAAAAAAATGACATGAAATTGTGTTTTTGTTCAAAAATCGCTGAGCAGGCTTCTGGTTAAAATAATGTCAAGTTATCAGGCTTCTGGGTTGAGAAGTAGAGAAAAGCTATATCCAGTATATCCCTCTTTTGATCATAATAAAAAGAGAGGAGATAATAGTAAAAGCAATTCCTCCCTCCCCCTAAATTACAGAGGTGAAAACCTAAGTTAAGAATGAAAATAGGGCTTCCCTGGTGGCGCAGTGGTTGGGAGTCCGCCTGCCGATGCAGGGGACGCAGGTTCGTGCCCCGGTCCGGGAAGATCCCACATGCCGCGGAGAGGCTGGGCCCATGAGCCATGGCCGCTGAGCCTGCGCGTCCGGAGCCTGTGCTCCGCGGCGGGAGAGGCCACGGCAGTGAGAGGCCCACTTAACGCAAAAAAAAAAAAAAAACACCACAATTAGAAATAATGACACACAATATTCTAACAAATTTGAACAAAATAACAGCAAGAAATATCTTGATTATGTAAGGAAGAATTAAGTATAAATATTTTCTCAAACACACAGGCATAGGGCTTCCCTGGTGGCGCGGTGGTTGGGGGTCCGCCTGCCGATGCAGGGGACGTGGGTTTGTGCCCCAGTCCGGGAGGATCCCGCATGCCGCGGGGCGGCTGGGCCCGTGAGCCATGGCCGCTGAGCCTGCGCGTCCGGAGTGTGTGCTCCGCAACGGGAGAGGCCACAACAGTGAGAGGCCCACATACCGCAAAAAAAAAAAAAAAAAAAAAAAACACACAGGCATAAAGTCGAGGATGAAATTAACCTGGTGTGATACACCTCCAGAAGCTTACAGGTAAATGTGACCCAAGGATATCATACCCAGCTAAGTCATCCCTCAAGTGGAAAGGCGGCTATGGTGGTCTCTCCAAACGTGAACAGTGTGGGCAACGTGGCACTCGTGTGCCTTCCTGGGAGAGGAGTTCAATTCATAATAAAGTCCAGCCCCCAAAATAGTAAGTAGAAAATCGTGGTACAAGGATTACTGTAATATTCCGTGCTAGAAGACAATGGGACAGTATATCAGGAGTGAGCACTAAAGGAAAGGAGGTGCATGACCCAAGAATTTAATCTCAGCCAAGTTTTCCTTTGAGAATAAGAGCAAAAGACAGGCATTCTCACCCAGGAAGAAAATCAGAAAATAAATACCCATGGCCCATGTCGAAAAGAACCACTTGAGAATAAAATTAACCAACCAAGAGATCAAAATAAAGAAGTCAAGTTGGAAAAGCCACAATAAAAGGAGTGGTGGGTGGGCACTGAGTCCATGTGAATGGCTGAAAGAAAGGCTCTGCAGAGGTTGGGTTACACGGCGTATATACTGTAGACCTCGTCCAACGGACTTACATGCGTGTGTGCGCACTCACACGTGTGTATGTGTGTACATGCACACACACATAATTCTATTCTTGTGGTAGAGGAGAGAATACAGGAGAAAATATAAAAATACTACTCTCATATTTCAAAGCTTCTTAATTTTTTTTTCAATTTTTTCTTTTTTTATTCTTAGAAGGCCTTCTAAGAAACTATGTCTATTTTTGATAAAGAAATATTTATGTGAAACACAGTAATGAGGGGTTGGGGAGGACGGGATAGGGCTGAAAAAGAGAAATTTCCGAGGAATTTCTAGACATTCCTTTGTGCTGCCAAAGTTTAAATTAAGAAGCAGAAATCACATTTCTTGTCCTTCATGTGAAATGAAGAGCTAAGGAAACTGAGTTAGGCGGGTAATAAAAGAATCACAGGCTGAGCGTTCGCCGAAGCTTCGGAGGAAAGAATGAAAAATTACACTTTGCCGAGAGACTTCAGGGCTTCAGTTTGCCAATACTGATATGTCTAGGTTTCACAGAGACCCTGAAACTAAAAGCTAGATTGCTTTTAAATACACATGTTTATACAATTCCATTATGCATTTGGGGGTGATTTGGTGCCTACTTCTTGGTCTGAATACCAAAGGGCACCAAGTCGATAAGAATATTTAGGGAGAGAAAATATACGCCACGTAAAAGCCCTACGATGAAGTGCTGACTCGGGAGATCGAGGAGACCGCGGTCAAAGTGCACTCAGGCCTGCGTGGCGAGAAGTCACGAGTGCTTCCGACAAGCCTCACTGCAGCCACACCACCTCCTCAACGCGTACTGCATAGGCTGCTGACCACACACCACACAGAACCCCAGGGGACTCGGAAATTAGCAGCTGAAAACGTAAGAGGCCACCTCTATCATTTTCTTATCGTATCCAGGAACCACTGTGAAGTAAAACTGAGATTTCTTGAAATAGTAGCTGTTTGCAAATGGAAGCAAGGCTTGCTGGCCACTTGGACTGATTTCCAGCTTCTAGCAGAAGAGCTGAGCGTAGCATCACGGGGAAGAGAGCGAGGTTCCCATGAACTACAAGGAGACCAGGCAGCCAACCCTCCTGACGCATAGGTAGTTCGTCCTGGTGGTTTGCTGGCTGGGTTTCCAGGGCAACCACAACGAGGGATGTTGGAGAGTGGACGGCAGGGAGACCGCCGGGGTGTCCAGTGGGTTTTCAAGCGGCAGGTTTGCTTCTCCCTTGTGGGGGTCACTGATGAGTTGAATTTTTTTTAATCTTTTTTTATGGAGTTGTCATTAACATATGATGTTATATTCGTTTCAGGTGCAGAACACAGTGATGTGATATTTTTACACCTTATGAAATGATCACCACGATAAGACCAGTCACCATCTGCCACCGTACAAAGTTGCTACAATATTGACGACCACATCCCCTGTGTGTTCATCATATTCCTGTGACTTATTTATTTTACAGCTGCACGTTTACAAACAAACAAAACAGAAACAGACTCACTGATACAGAGAACAGACTGGTGGTTGCCAGGGGTCGGGGAGGTGGCATGGGGACAGAGGACACAGGGTAGGATCCGAGCTGCACAGGAGCAAGCGGGGAGCAAGTGGAGATGCTCCCCCAGCAAGATTCCTGGGGGTCTGCAGCGCCGGGAGGAGAGAACCACTGCCGGCCACGCCACCCAGTCCTTCTGGAGACACGTCGGGGCATGTGGACGGACGCCCCCCGCCCGAGATCAGTGACGCCACGGGAGCACAAGGTGCCACCTGCCACCACAGCAGAGCAGGGAGAAGGCAGCGAGGACTTAGAACAGCAGGAAATGTCCAGGGAAGTGAGTAAAAAGATACGGTGGGTGGAAGCACAAAAAAAATAAAAATTTGAACCTGATTCCTCCAGGAATTTGCTCATGGTTTTATTTATTTACTTACTTACTTACCTACCTACTTATATAGGCTGCACCAGGTCTTAGTTGCACGCATGGGGGATCTAGTTCCCCAACCAGGGATTGAACCCGGGCCCACACACACACACTGGGAGTGTGGAGTCCCACCCACTGGACCATCAGGGAAATCCCTGCTCATGATTTTAAACTTCCCCCTTGTGGGCACAGATTGAATTAAACCACTTGCAGACTATGTGACACAGTGTTGACAGGGAGCGCCCAATGGGTGTGAGACCCTCCTGTGCCCCGTGGTCCCTCCTCCAAATTGGACCATCTACGGGCTTCTTGCTGCTGTTGGAAGCACACCTTTCTCTACCTCTTGGCATCTGGGAGAGAGTTTTAGTTGTAATTTTCCTTTCAAGTAAGAAACCATAATTGATGCCGCATTTAAGACTAGATGGCAGTGGGGAAACTGCATATACTGAGCTGCTAAAATATCTAAGTGAAGTTTAGTTCACATTTCCGTTAGCCTACGGGAATCCACCCCAGAAGACGAGTGACTGAACGGGCCGGCACCTCGTCTGGCTCAGCTGTGCTCAGCCCCGTGCCGTCCCGACCCAGAGCCTCCAGCAGACTTCTCCCCACCAGACAGAGTCCCCACTAGCCACGGTCCTCACCAGTCTCTCAGTCCCCACCAGACATGGTCTCCACCAGACACAGTCCCCACCGGTCTCAGTCCCCACCAGCCACATTCCCATTGGCCACAGTCCCCACCAAGCATCTTCCGGGCACACTTTTCATTCCACCAAGAGCTCTGAGAGGACAGCATGTGAAGAGAGTCTGGCCCAGATGCTCAAACATGTGGGAGCTCGTGCCAGGGGTCAAGGGGATAAACTCAGTGACCGACCCATGTGGTTCCTGGCAACAATGAGCATGCCTCCCTCATTCACACACCTGGGGAGGCACTGGAATCACAAGGCCAAACAGAGTTATCTTAAAACACTTTCCCCTTGACAGGTTTGACAGATTGCAGATTTTCAGGAAAAATAACCGAATTCTGCCACTGTAGGATGTCTTGTTCTCAGATCTACACTGGATTCATTAGAATTTCATTTTGCTAAACTTAATTTAAAATCCTGATAAATTTAACTGGTCTACTCTCCTTTGAAACATAGTGACTCCTCTCTGCAAAGTTTTCTCTGCATTAATCATCTTGACTCGCCCAACAGCTGGTGAATGAACAGGGAAATAATCATTTTTGAGACTACGTGCCAACCACATGCATTATTTTATTGAGTCCTGACGGTGCTATTGCCCATTTCTTTAACAAAGGAAATGGAGGTTCTGAGAAGTTAAATAACTTGTCTACACAGAGTTAGGTCAGAGATGAGAACCCTGCCCGTTTCTGAAGCTGGTGTGTCCACCACACCCATGACAAACCCTGCCTCACAGAGCCCTGAGGGGCACACAGGACAAAGGGAGGGAGTGGACAGCCCGGCCAGGCTTCTGTCCTTCACTCCTGAGCCAATTCCATAAGTCCCCCTCTTGCCGATCAGAATGAGACCTGGACACAGCCACACCGAGCCAAGCACGGAGGAAGCGTCAGACGAGCCCTGGTGAGTCACTGTCACGGAGAGACACCTGAAAACTCTGTGTAGACTACAAAGCACTTCACAAATATGTGCTTTTACTTTCCTCTCAAGATGTATTTGGAACTGTGTCCGAGACATGTAGCATATGTTCTGTTTAAGCTTAACATTAAGATAAACACGCACAGGCAGCAACTATTCTGAGGTGTGGCCTAGTGCTTTATAGTCTGCACAAGAGGTAGGGGTAGATGCTCAAAGGCCACCTTTGGGACCCCCCGTGGGAAGGACCACTGCTCCCCACTCCTCACGCCCAGCACAGGCTCCCGCAGGAACCCTGGAGCAGTGAAACACCAGCAAGAAGACGCCCTGTGTGCCAGGCATTGGGCAGGGCAGTTTCACTGTTACCCGTTCCAACCCTCAGAGTCACCCCATTGACAGGGAGGAAGCAGAGCCTTGGAGAAGTGAAGAGACACCGGCGGGATGTGGACGGTGCCAGTGGACCAGAGGCTCCAAGACCTGGGCCTTCCGGCAGCCCCCAGTTCTCAGGGCCTATTTCAAGGTCCACCGATGTCAGTTTTGAGGAGACTACATCTAAACCCTGATCTCGTGCTGTGTACCCAGACCAGCGGGTCAAAGACTTAGGCCCACCACACCCGGCCCTGGGCCGTATTCAAAGTGAACAATAGCTCTTATTTCCCAAAGAACTTACTGTCTTAAAGGGAAGGTGTAGATAGAAATATGACATGAAAGCACATATATTCATTTGACAAATCTTTCTCAAGGAGATGCCCAGTGCAAAGCCTGAGAGGGAATCAGAGACGTGAAACAACTCCCTCCTTCCAAAGCCCTGCCGTGGATGAGGGCAGAGCAAGGGATGCAAATGCCAAACCAGCAGGCAGTGTGTAATGGGGACCCACTGCATGTAACAGGGTAATGGGGACCCACTGTGTGTAACGGGGACCCACTGTGTATAACAGGGTAACAGGGACCCACTGTGTGTAACAGGGTAACGGGGACCCACTGTGTGTAACGGGGACCCACTGTGCGTAACAGGGACCCACTGTGTGTAACAGGGTAACAGGGACCCACTGTGTGTAACAGGGGCCCACTGCGTGTAACGGGGACCCACTGTGTGTAACAGGGTAACAGGGACCCACTGTGGGTAGCGGGGACCCACTGTGTGTAACAGGGTAACGGGGACCCACTGCATGTAACGGGGACTCATGGCGTGTAACAGGGACCCACTGTGTATAACAGGGTAACAGGGACCCACTGTGAGCCAGGAGACTGCAGACAGGAGAGAACCCTGGCAACCTCAGGGTCTCGGGTGCCCAGCGGAGTCTTGTGAGAAGCAGCCAGTGGCTCATCAGCACTCACACGAGACGTCTTGAGACTCAGAAATCCTCAGATTTGCAAATGCCCCTCTGGCATTTATTTCTCTTGAGAGGATTTCTCTTTATAGCAAAGAATCCTCATTCTCCTAACCCTCCTAACCGTCTTTTCCCTCAGCAGCACAGCTGGCCTTCTTTACTGTGCTGTATTTTCCCCCATAAAGAAATGATTTCTATCACTTCATAAAAATTCATTTTAAGTTCTTTCCTGAAAAAATCCCCTTGTGTACAGGGCACATAGCAGTCATTCACATCCTTGGTCAACTGCTGAATATCTCTACTCACCCAAAGTAAAAAGAACTGGATAAGAAAAGAGACAACAGACATCAATACTCCAGTCCAGCTGAATAGAAAAAAACTCACAGTAAGAGAGCAGCACGTATTGAGTGCCTACTGCATGCCAAGCAGGGCTCTAAGGGTCTTCCACACATTAAATACATTAATTTAATGTATACTCACCCTATGAGGTAGGTACCATTTTTATGCCCACTCTGCAGATGAGAAGACTGAGGCATGATAGGTTAAATAACATGCCCACACTCCCCACCCTGGAAGGCATCAGAGCTGGGAACTGACTCAGGCCGCTGGAGTCAGTCCTTAACCACTCACTGTATGGACTGTGCTGCACAGAAGGGGTCAGATAAAAACCAGGCAAGTGGACAGGGGGCAGCTGCCTTCCAAGCGGCACAAAAGGACAAGTGTTGCCTGGAGGTGACTCTCTGAAGTAGGAACACTGTGTCTAATTTTCTGAATAGAACAAGACACAGAGAAGAAACGTGGAGTATCAAGACTTACTGTATTTCTATTCAATATTAAAATTCATGAAAAGGCAGCCCACAGAATGGGAGAATATATCCTCAAATCATGTATCTTGGAAGAGATTAATATCCATAATACATAAAGAACTCCCAGAAGTCAACAAAAATAAGGTAATTCAAAAATTGGCAAAGGACTTGAACAGACATCTCTCCAGAAAAGATACACAAATGGTCAAGAAGCACATGAGAAAATGCTCAACATCACTAGTCATCAGGGAAAAGCAAATCAAAGTTACCACGACATCCATCACTTCGCACCCGTTAGGATGGCTATTATCAAAAGAACAGAAAGTAACAAGTGATGTGGAGAAACTGGAACCCTCACACGTTGCTGGTGGGAAAGTGAAATGGTGCAGACTCTGTGGAAAACAATTTGGCTTAAAAAGTTAAACACAGGATTACCATGTGATCCAGCAATTCCACTCCTAGGTATGAAGCCAAAGGAACTGAGAGCAGGGACTCAGATTCTGATGTGCCAACGTGTTTTGCATTCACAATAGCCAAAAGGTGGAAATAACCCCAGCGTCCATCAACAGATGATGGATAAACAAAATACCACGTCTCCATACCGTGGAATATTATTCAGCCACAAAAAGGAATAAAGTTCTGACAGGTGCTACAACATGGATGAACCCTGAAAACATTATGTTGAATCAAATAAAGTCAGATACAAAAGGACAAATGTTGTATGATTCACTTATATGACATATCTAGGATAGGCAAATTCATAGAGACAGAACGTAGATTACAGGTTAGCACAGGCGGGGGGAGGGGAAGAGGGTGCAGCGTTTCTGTTTGGGATGATGAACAAATTCTGGAAATGACAGGGGTGATGGTTGCCCAACACTGTAAATGTACCTAATGCACCTGGAATGCAGAGGTAAAAATGCTGAAAATGGTAAATTTCCACAATTAAAAAGAATCAAACTCCTTAATGTAGAATTCAAGATGCTCCCGACCTTGTACACCTACCATTCCAACCCTATTTCCTCTACACCCCTCCCCCCAGGTAATGCCGCCCTCCCCCCACCACCGCCTGTACGAGGCTCCTGATTTGCTGACCCCGTCACCTCTGCCCGTGCTATTCCCTCCATCCCCTAAATCCACGCATCCTTCCAGATCCCCTCCTCTGAGGGTTTCCTCTCGCTGTGGGTACTCTCTCCTCCCTAAGCTTGGCTAGGAGTTTGCCAGCGCATCCCTGGGAGCACAGTTACTGCAAACAGACTCTCTTATCCAGTACCATGAACTGCAGGGAGAAGCTGTGTTGAATGCATCTGCGTGTCGTCAGAATTTAGCCCAGAGGCTGAACACAGCACATACTCAGTAAACATTCACTGAATGCATCACGAGGAGGGAAGGAAAATAAACATTAACATCATAGTTCCCAAACTGTGCTCCAAGGCACCCTGGGGTACCAGGGCCTGGCAGGAAAATTTTAAATTTCAAGGGAAACACAGCAATATCCCACTTCTGTTGGACCCCAGAAGCCATTACCTCACTTAAAAGTAGGATTACACTTCACCTGACGACCAGGAGTAACACTGTCCTGATGGGCACTTCCTTCTAGATGGTAAGGGTTTTCCCT
>NW_006794649.1:545303-596587 GCF_000442215.2 Lipotes vexillifer
CCTACAACACGAGACCTCTCGCTCCCAGGCCCGAGTCAGGTACTTGGGACTGAGAAAAATGCCACTGGATGGCCTGAGAGCACATTTTTAGGAAAGTAATAAAATCACAGAACGTTATACTTGCTCCTCTGTTCAGTTCAAATCCTCGACTTCTCTCCTTGTGGGGCAGACGTAAGCCGGGTTCTCATTGGTCTTAGCATCTGTTCTCCCAATTATTTGGATATCAGTGTATTTAATGCTCTAATCTCCATTTGCTTAATGTTTTTATTATTTTGTCATTATAATCCCATTAGAAGAGATTCTAGTTGCCATTATGGTCCTTTGTGGAGTCACTGTGACTGCTTTTGAAGGACTGTAATAACTTGGAACCCATCCAGACGTGAGAATAGCCATCACCACCCCCTAGATTTAAAATTCTTCTTAATGACGATGGTCACATCCCCTGACACCCCTTCAGAGCCTGAGGAGTGAGAAGGAAGAGTCAGTGGCTCAAACCCTCCACTGGGATCTTCCATTAATGGCACTGCTACAAGGATCACTGATTCATAAATGACCAGCCCATTCACTGGTGAAGGACGGGTTACAAAGTTATCTTTGTAATAAGATGTCTTACACTTTCAACTGTTAGTATTCAGGATAAGCATCATTTTATCTTGGAATGCTTAAAGAAACCTAGTTCTGTAAAACATATCAAAAGTTAAGCTGGTTTGCAAACGCTCTTTTGACTTTAGGAAAAAAAATATAATACATCTTCGAAATGCCTTACCAAAGGGTCCATGTGAGCTGTGACCAAGTGAGAACCCAGCCCCTCTCTCCATTCCAGACAACCTTGCCTGCATCACTGAGACTCAACAATCTCTTAATAAACATCTACAAAAAGGGAAATGTTCTAAGACTCTATAATGAATAAAGACAGTTTCACAGGCTTCACAGCTTTACAGTTTTTACAGAATCTACTAGGTATGAATGAAAATACGCATTTTGTCGCAACTCCTCAAAATAACCCAACGGATGCGTGAGTTCAAAAGTAAAAATGTCAGACTCACTGGCAACAACTTGAAGGAGTGGCTTCATTAGGGGACAAGAGATTTTGCTACATTAGAAGGTGACATTCGTGATTAAACAAGCTTAATGTAGGTTAAAATTTTTAAACTTGCATTCTAGCTTAAAAGAGTATTGCAAATTGTTTAAGCAGTGAAATTCTGTATTTGCTTAGAGGGCTTTAATTATGTTATCAATGTCAACGTGCTCTGGGGTCTGATATACGTCATGGAAAATGCACTGAAGTAAACACATGTGAATGGATTAGTTTTTACACCTGAAATCAAGGCTTAGAACATTCCTGTCAAATCGCACACCTGACCGCCTCTCCTAGGAAGTCCTCTGCGATTGTCGCAAATGAACATCTGCCGTCCTCCTGTCTCAGGAGATGATAAGAAGAGGGTCCTCTCCCATGTCCCAGGGCAGCAGGCGAGGAGACCCAGCAGGGGCGCATCCGAGCTCAGGACGGCCCCTCTCCATGCTCAGCCAACAGGACCAGCTGGGAGGCAGGAGGAGGCCAGACCTGGATCCGGCCCCTCTGAGCTCAGAAGGCTTCTCGGCAGAGGAAGGCTCAGTCCACCATGGAAAGGACCGGTCCCCCGAGAGGGACACAGGCAGGAGGCGCCCCTCCCCCACGAGCTGGGTCCCAGGGACTGAGGTCCAGCCCCAGGGGGCTGGGGCCGGAGCTGCCCCAGAAGCAAGGGCAGCAGAGGGAGCTCCCCCCAGGGAGGGAGGGGGGAGGGGGCCCGGGAAGGGGGACCTGCAGGCAGTGGTGCCCGCACAGGACCCACCGAGGCCCCAGGACGGGCGCTGACCTTCTGAGCCGCGGTCCTGTGTCCTTGACAGGCCCCGTCCACAGTCAGCACCCAAATGTACTTTCCAAGGACTCAGCTGAGGTTCCAGACGAGCGTCTGAACTTTGAGATACTGTCAAGTACATTAGAAATGATTGCCGTTGGGCATTATGCTAAGTGAGATAAGACAGACAGAGAAAGGCAAATACTGTCTGCTATCACTTATATGTGGGAGCTAAGAAATACAACAAAATAGTGAATATAACAAAAAAGAAGCAGACCCACAGATGTAGAGAACAAAAGAGTGGTTACCAGTGGGGGCAGGGGCAGTAGAGGGGTGGAGGAGTGAAAGGCACAAACCACTGGGTGTAAGACAGGCCCAAGGATGTATCATACAACACAGGGAATACAGACAATATTCTATAATAACTGTAAATGGAAATTTACAGTTTAGAAATTGTGTAAACATTTTTTTTTAAATTTTTTAAAAAAGAAATAACTGCCCTTGAATTAGAAGGGCTTGAATTAGGCTTTGAATAAGACATTGGGTTATGACACAGCTCTGCCGTGTGTGGGAACGTGGACGGTCTCCAGGGCACGACCTAAGAGGAAAAGGCAGGCAAAGGCCATCTTACCGCGTGATTCCACGGAAGACGCATGGAAGGAGGCTGCAAGAATGCATGTGGCATGCACCCAAGCAAACTTAACTGATTCGATTTTTATTTGTTGGCTTAAAAATGGAGACACAGGGCTTCCCTGGTGGCGCAGTGGTTGAGAGCCCGCCTGCCGATGCAGGGGACAGGGGTTCGTGCCCTGGTGCGGGAAGATCCCACATGCCGCGGAGCGGCTGGGCCCGTGAGCCGTGGCCGCCGGGGCTGCGCGGCCCGAGCCCGTGCTCCGCAACGGGAGAAGCCACAGCAGTGAGAGGCCCGCGTACCGCAAAAAAAAAAAAAAATGGAGACACAGGGCTTCCCTGGTGGCGCAGTGGTTGAGAGCCCGCCTGCCGATGCAGGGGACAGGGGTTCGTGCCCTGGTGCGGGAAGATCCCACATGCCGCGGAGCGGCTGGGCCCGTGAGCCGTGGCCGCCGGGGCTGCGCGGCCCGAGCCCGTGCTCCGCAACGGGAGAAGCCACAGCAGTGAGAGGCCCGCGTACCGCAAAAAAAAAAAAAAATGGAGACACAGGGCTTCCCTGGTGGCGCAGTGGTTGAGAGCCCGCCTGCCGATGCAGGGGACAGGGGTTCGTGCCCTGGTGCGGGAAGATCCCACATGCCGCGGAGCGGCTGGGCCCGTGAGCCGTGGCCGCCGGGGCTGCGCGGCCCGAGCCCGTGCTCCGCAACGGGAGAAGCCACAGCAGTGAGAGGCCCGCGTACCGCAAAAAAAAAAAAAAAAAAAAAATGGAGACACAGCTAGACATAGGTCACATGACACTTCGAATTAAGGTGAATCCCTGAACACATCAGGCTGCTCTGAAGTTTTGGGTTTAAGACCAGCTGTCTGCCTCCCTGGATTTGTCATGATGTGACGATCTTTTATACTAGCCTTGCGTTTGTTTTCTCAAGGAAAGCGTGAACTACCTAAATGTTTCTGTACAGTTTTATAGATCCCTGTCCTTGCTTCTGACTAATGCTTAAGGTTATTAAAATGCACACATCTGTGTCAACTAAACTGAATTTTAATAAGTGATCTTTAGGGGAAAAGAAGGTGGCCTCTTACAAACTTGAGGCAACGTTGCAAACCATTTGAACTTGGTTTTACACTTGCACTGATGTTAAATATCATCTCTGACAAAATTTTCAAGTCAACAGTGATGGTGTTGTTCTCTGAAGCAACATTTACTGTAACTCCCAAGGTCCTCAAATGACATCAAGATCTTAAAAATAATATTAAATTAGTTAATAACTGGGAAACCTTTGGTTATCTAGACAATTTTAAATAAATCAAAATTCAGAGAAAGAAAGAGAGAGAGAATAGGTCCTGGGTCATCAACCACATGCCTTACTGTTTAAAGTTTCTTTCTGTAAAATTCTGGTTAAGATGATAAAATCAATCCCTGCATACACTATGTTAAGGGTGATTATATCTGAAAGCTCACATTAAAAGCTTTAAATAACACTGTCATCTCACTACGTGGAAATGCTGTATACACACAAAAGCTATGGTAAAATTAATAAGCAAAAGAAGCTTTTATGTAGGAGGAGACTGGTTATTCCAAGCTGGTGGACGCATTTGCTGGTGACAAGCCACCCTTGATTTTCCGTGCAGTTGGTCCAGAGAGCTAGGGCTCGAGAAGGCCCTCACTTGACAGCTGCTAGCTTTTGTTTCTTAACAAGACAACACACGTCCCTCACTTCTGAGTCAATTTCCTTTATTATTATATTGCTTCCTGAAATATTCATTTCCACATATTGTATCGTTAAACTGGATTATGTGGAAACAACGCAATATCCCCTGCCCTCTGAGGATGCTCTGGGGTATTTTCTTCCCACTGCTGTAGACTGAGTGTTTGTCTCCCCACCCAAAACTCACACACTGAAATCCTAACCCCCAAAGTGATGGCATTAGGAGGCAGGGCCTTTGGGAGGTGAGAGGTCATGAGAGTGGGGCCCCCATGCTGGGATCAGTGCCCTCATAACAGAGACCCCAGAGAGCCCCCAGCCCTTCCCCCACGTGAGGACACAGTGAGAAGGTGCCGTCTGTGAACCCGGAGGGGGTCCTCACCACACTGAATCTTCCAGGGCCCTGACCTTGGACTCCCCACCTCCACAAGTGTAGGAAGTAGATGTCTGTTGTTTAAGTCCCCAGACTGGGTGCTGTTATAGCACTCAGGATGCACTAAGACACTGGGGTCAGATCCTGGGCTTAGAGCATGAGGCTCTCCAGGTGTTTGCTGTCCTGTCGTTTCCTGTCGTTGGCCAGTGGCCAAGCACCAGCAGCCAATTCAATCATCTGTGAAAGGCTGGGGGCGGAAAGCAATGTGGCCTATTTGAGAGCCATCGAGCTGTCAGTGCTCAGGGGTCGGCCCCGCCAGGCAGCAGAACACGCTGGCATGACTGCAGCCCTGGTGCAGCTTGAGGGCGGACAGAGCGCAGTCACAGAGGCTGCCACAGAGCCTCCCGAGAAGTCGTTGATGGTGGGGTGAGGTGTGGGACGCTGAGGGTGGCAGGGGGTCCGACTGTCAGTCAGGGTACTGCTCGGGATCCCCAGGGCCCTCCCACTTCCGGGGGGACTCCACGCTCCCCAATCTGAGGCCACCATCGACCTCAATGCCCTCACAGTCACAGCCGCTGCCCTGAGTGGAGTGTCCCCGGAAAGAAGGGCCTGAGAGGCATGGGGGCCATGGCAGGAGCCCCAGGACCGAGCAGACCCGCGAGTTCGGACTGCAGGGCACCCGGGACAGGTCAGGACTCCCGAGGCCTCACATCACGGGTGGGCAACTTCCGAAAGCAGCCCGCTGGCCCGGGTTGGGCTGAACTAAAGCTGACAGCACCAATGAGGTCATTTAATTTTATCTGATGCCCTCTTTTTTCTCTTTAAACCACTTTATGGAGGTATGACTGACATGTGAAAAGCTGTATATGGTTAACGTGCACGACTCGATGAGTTGGGGGAAAGTATACAACCCGTGACACCATCGCCACAACCGAGGCCACAGACAAACCCCTCCTCCTCCCAGCACGCTCTCCGCCCCTTCATCATCATCATTATTATTGTTGTTATTGTTGTTACTGTGTGTGCACATGTGTGTGGTAAGAATACAACGTACGCTCTGCCTTCCTAGAAAGTGTTACGTGCACTGTGCTGGTGGCATATGTGACAATTCTGGAGAAAGCGTAAAACACACCGATCCGCCTTGCCCATCACCATGATCAAACACGTGCAAAGCTTCTTTACTGAGCCCCATCGGTTTTCATGACAATTTAGTTATTGTTATAGTTTCAATAAGAATCTGCTCTTCTCTGTGCCAGAATGAACAGAAATATTTAGAAAAACAAATATTTGTAACCATAACAATTCCAGAACCCTGAGGTAAATTTCTTCTTTCAAATTTTCTATAACTTTGAGATAGTTTAAAACGAAAACTTTTAAAAGAACATAAGAATACGATGCACACATAAGGGCACTAACACCTTGGACAGCTCCCAGCACAGCCCTGTCACTCAGCAGACACCTGTTGGATTATTGAAAATAATTAGTACAGACTGGGACAAACTTCAGGAATGCAATACATACCAGAAGTACTAAAGGTGTGCTTACCCTTTAAAATAGATATGCACTACCTACTGACCGACCCATCTACCAATTTATCCTAAGGACATAGGTAGTGTGTGAAGAGGCACATACAAATATATTGCTTGTGGTGTTTTTTTTAAACAGCAAAGTATCAGAAACAAGGTAGAAATCCCACAGATTAGTTGAATTATGCTTTGGGCACAACGGAATATTATAAATAATGTATTAGAAAAAAGAAACATAGAAAAGTATTTACTGTACAATGTTAAGCAAAAAACTACAAAGCAGCATCCACATTCTTCTCCTATTTACATAATCTATGGATACAGAAAACACGAATAAAATAAGAATACATATAACAGTGATTCTCTCTGGGCAGAAGGTGTAGATACATTTTCCCTCTGCCTTAAGTTAATCTCTTAATTTTTCTACAAGAAACATTTACATAGACTAATGCTCACATGTACAGATGGAGTTTAGATGCACTTCTTGCTCTGCAATTTACCAACTGTGTTATATTTCTCTCCAGACATGTTTTCTCAACTATGTAACAGAGAAAATGCTCCTATCGAAAAGAGTGTTGTGAAAATTACATGAGTGCTCAATAAATAGTATCAGTTTTATGTATTACTTGTAGAATGAAAAGGTTGGGGGGAAAATGATATTGAATATTTTCCTGCGGAAAGGGCCCCACTGTAAATAGCATCCCCATTGAGGTCTTTCTTATTAGGCAAATAAAACAAAATTGGCCGTATTGTATTTCCCTGCTCTTGGTAACATGGCATCAAGAAGCTGCATCTTCAGCTGAGCATGAGATTGAACACCCAACCCAGCACCATCTCTGTCACAGACCAGCTCTCCTGATCCGAATGCATTTCCTTGCCATCGCCGCATGTCAAGTCCTGAGGCTGTCGCAGCGGCCGCAGGCAGGGCAGGGCGGTGGGTACGGAACGCCTTGGGAGCCCTGTGGTCCTCTGGAGATGCCAGTGGGGAACATACTGCAATGACTTGTCCATTTCCGTTATTTTTGGTGCCTTGTTTAAACTGTCATTAAATGCTGCTGTGCCCAGATAAACATCTCCTGTGGCTCCTATCTTCCTGTTGGCAGAAAATCCACACTGCCCTCGCCCATGTGGGAGACCAGGTGGCCCGGGTCCCGAGGAGACCACACTGCTGCTCACGGTAACCCAGGCCCTTGGAGAGCACAGCACCCAAATCCTCCCGGCCAGCGGCCCCTGTTTCTTCCCCTTTAGGTCAACTGTGCCCGTGATTGACAGCTGACCACCTGTCCGTGTCCCTGAAGTGACCTGAAAGAGGGCTCCGGACACAGGATTTGTCACCGGGGAGGGGGCGGGGAGGAGACCATTCCCACTGGAAAGAAGGAAGCTGAAAGCGCAACTCTGATGACAGATGCAGAGTTGGGAGACCCGCGAGTGTGTGTGTGCCTGCACGCGTGTGTGCCTGTGGTATGTGCACTCACACGTGCGTACCTCGTCCTGCAGGGCAGGTGCAGACTCCGTGTCTGCTCCCTCGGCCTCCTGTGCTGGGTTTCTCCATGCTCTGAGCTGCAGCCCGGGGCTCACGGTCCAGACCTCTCTCTTCTCTGCCCAAACTTACTCCCCGGCTCTCCTCTGACCTGCCTCACGCCGTCTGCATGCGGCAACTCCAGGGTCCATCGCCAGCCTGGTCTCTGCCTGAGTCCCAGGCTCACATCCAGGGATCTGCCTGATATTCGTGCTTGGACGCCTAACAGGCCACCCAAACGAGCATCGTCCAGATCTGAACTCTCGGTTCTTACCCCGGATGAGATCTCCTTTTCCTGCCAATAACTGCTTTCGATTGCTCAGGCCTGGCATGGACTCATGTTTTCCTCTGTCCATCAGCAGATCCTATCACTCCATCTCCAAAATATCGCTGGCCTGGCACTTCCTGCCCTCTTCAGGGCTACACCCCAAACGGCCCGCGGTCACCGCCCCCAGATGACGGAAGAGCCTCCAGGGGCCTCCTGCCCCCAGCATCACCCCATCTCTGGGCTGGTTTTCAAGTGCAGCTCAGGTCGAGATGCGTCTCTGCTGGAGACCCTCAGGGGTCCCCCCACCCAGCCCTCACCATGAAGCCGAGGCTGCACGTGACTGGCATGGATCTGTCTCCCCAGCCCTCAGGCCTCCCCCTGCCGTGAGCCTTCCTGGAGAACCCAGGGTCTGCAGAGCCGGCCTCACTTCATGCTTCTTTCTGCTGAATGTCACCTTCTCGGGGGGCCTTCAAGGACATCCTTTCCTGTCATGCTGTCTCCCCATTTTCTCCCTACCAGGATGCATTTCCCTTCTTAGCATGGGGCACCCCTGCCATATTACGTTATCCGTCTGTTATTTGTCTTGTGTTGAGCCCACAGGATGTAAGCTCCCTGACAGCAAGGGCCTGTGGGTCTAAGGCTCCTTCCCCAGCGCCACGAACAAGCGCTGGACGCAGACGCCCCGAGACTATTTACTGGATAAGTAGTTCCAGGAGAGACAAACTTAAATGAGAGAAGAACAGGGCCACCGGCTGGACCAGACGAGCCTATAAGCAAAGAATCGCAACGTGTTACAGTGAGCACAGGTATAGGGAGACTCGAATTTAATGCAGAATTGGCACCACGAGTGACCTGATGTTGGACGAATCACTGAACTTCTGGCTCTTCGCTCCCTGACCCCAAAAGCCGGCACATTTGAGTGATTCATCTCTGGGCTCCATGACACTGAAGATGCTGGGGTTCGGCTGCTGCACCGCAGGCTCCTGGTCCCCTGCAGTGAAGATGCTGTGGTTCTGTTGCTGCGTCTCAGGCTTCTGGGTCCAGGATCTCTTCTATTCCAGACCGTGGGCTTCCCTGTGGATTTCATCACTTTGCTCAAAAGGATCCACCGGATTCTGATTGCTGCCCGCGTGGTCCTCCACGGGCCGCCACCTCCCAGCTGTCAGCATCCGGCCTCCGCACCAGGCCTGGCACAGCTGGTCGCTGCCCTTTCTCGGGCTCCTCACAAAGCAGACGCCTAAGAGCCGCCCTGACAGCTCGCCCTGCAGGGTTAGGCTGGAAGCACAGAACTTCACCTTCCAGCCAGGACAGTGCAGTCGGGAGCCCCTCCCTTCACTCCTCTCGTTTTTTGTTTTCACTTTTAAAGAACTACAGTATGACAGAAAGTGACTGATGGTTTCACTGACTAAGAGCCCATTTGCAGAGACCTGAGCGTGACATCCCAGGGGCCACATGAGGCACAGGTTGGGGTATGCCCCCCAGATGCACAGTCCAACTGGGAACCTGCACTCCACTGAGGCCAAGACAAAGGGAAACAATGCCCTGCAGCCCGTTTCAGGTTCTGGCAGTTCTCTCACAACCTGAAGAGGCAAGAAAAGACGAGGGACGGGCTTCTGATAAATCCGATTTTAAAAATAAATCACATAAGGAAACGTGGCAGCGCGTGTGCAAATAGTACAAATCCTTCGTCTGACAGTTGAGGAGACAGAGGTCCAAAGGAAAAGTGGCTGATTCACAGCCCCTGAGTGACCCACCAGAGCGGGGGCCCAAAGAGCAGCAGCGCCTTCCCACCACGTGCACTGGGTTTCTTAGGTGAACACGTCGTAAGTTTGGCCATGACGGCATCTCTGCAGAGGTCACAGCCATTCCAGATCCTGCGTCTGCTCACCCACCCGCTCCAGATCTGCATTTCAGGTCCAAATAACCCCAGTTTGGGCCAGAGCACCACCTGAGCACCTCTCTACATAATGCAGGGCCAAGCACGCCCTTCATGTCCAGCAACACAAGCCAGCACAGACACCATGAGTGTCGCCGTGCGGCGTGGAGGTGACGACACTCTGGGCTTCAAGATGTCCCGGGTGCGTCCTGGCTTGTCCACAGTCTCCTGTTGAGAGGCCATCTTCTCAGAAGCAGGAAGGGTGGGATTTGCTGCAGCCGCAGGGCTGAAGTGTCTCGGCATCCTCAGAGAATAAGGGCCCGAGAAGGCACCGCTCCCAACGCAGGTCGACAAGCAGGATGAGCCCAGAGCTGCCAGCAGCGCCCGCCATCGCGCGATCTTGGCAAGTCCTTCCCGCTACTTCTGTCCCCTTATCTCTGCTGGTGCCTCGTGTGTGTTTCTCTCTAAAACTCCACTCTCCTGTGTGTGTCTGACTTCAGCTCAGAGAGGAGGTTACAGAGGACCCAGCCCTGCACGCCCAGCCCATCGGGAGGGTCTTGGGGAGTTAGGGAAGCCTCTTCCCGAGCCCTGTGGAGACCCCTCATCGCAGTGGGCCCCCAGGCTCCACTCAGCCCCGTTCTGCACTCACCCGAGTGGGGCCAGGGTCGGGCCACCCCCCAGCAATGACCCGGGTGATGCTCCAACAGCACTTGGTTCCTCCTGACTTCTGTCATCGTGATATACACAGGCACCACTTACAGTTTACAAGGTGCTGTCACACGAACTCGATGACACTGAAAGCCCTGGACTTTTACCCGGTGGTAAAACTGAAACCCCAAGAAGTGAAATTCCGCCCGTAGCTCAGACTTAGTGCACCGCGTGGTGGCCTCACATCCGAGGTCTGTGACCCCCAGGCCCTCGGCCGCTTCTCCCCCTTGAGGCAGCACCGTCCTCACGACCCCACGTCAGGACTTGCTGGGCTGCAAGCGGCCAGAGCATCAGGCCAGTCCGCCTCCCCCCGACCCAGCTGGTCAATGCTGCCCGGGACCTTGGGCTCCGCCCAGCCCTATTCATGCCTCTCCACGTGGCTCCTGCCTGAGAGGGCCTGGCCAACGGCCAGGGCTACCCACCTGCCCGTGAGCTGGGGGAAGCTGCAGGGGAGCCCTGGGCTCTCGGCAATTGGGTAAGAACAGGACGAGGGATTCCCCCCAACACCGGCTTCCTGCCTGAACTTTTCTGTCACCAAGTCCTCAGGGTTGAGCCCTCATGTCCTGTCTGTCCCCTCCCCCAGGATGACGAGCTCCCACCCACGTACCCCCACCAGCCCTTCAGGCACAGCCCAGGGGCCTGGGCATCACAGCCTCGAGGGTCCACGCTGATGCCTTGTCCCCTGCAGAGATCCGGAGCCTGCCTTGCTATGAGTGTGGCCCCATCAGCATGGATGCCTTGTCTCAGGACCCTGAGGACCCGGTGCTGGGCCTTCGCTGTGAGGTTTGAGGGGTGGGGGGACACCTTTGGGGCCACAAGGGCAGGGTGGCATCCACATTAACAACTGCTCCTACCACGCCGGCATCACCCTGTCCTGCTGGCCCGGCACCCGGCCTCTCCCTCCAGCACCGCCCAGACAGTGCCTTTCTGGAACATACCCCATCTAAGGCTGATTTTCCCACCTCCTGCACTTGGATGCTGGCTCTGCCCCAACAGAGAATGGTCTCCTCTGCCCCTGCTATGACCCCAGTGCCCGGACCACGCCAGGTGGTGGTGAGTGGGTGTTTGATGAGTGAATAACGAAGCTTCTAAGGTGACAGTAGTCGGACATGACAGGACACCCACCCACTGGAGGCCCTTGTCTCCCTGCACCAAGCACACAGCACCACCTTACGTTCCTTCTTTCCTCTGCAGGGATCCTGTTTTCCCAGACACACAGAGGTGGCGTCACAGCCCCATGAGGGTCAGGACGCCCAATATGTGTGACTCAGAGCTGAAACGTTCCACTCAAAGTCCCAAATCAAAGTGAATAACGTCCCTCGACGTGCGGGAGCATGCAACCGGGTCACGAACAGCGTGAGTGCTGCCAACCCGCGGCCCCCAGGCTCGCTGGGACGACCGTCCAGGCTGAGGAGGCACTCGTACACAGGACTCGGCAGGCGGCAGCCTCACATCAGTGTGGTCGGCAGATGGACAGGGGACCCGCGCTGTGAACACAAGGGGCAAAGCCTCCTCCGAGGGGTGTGGGTGCCGGGCAGGAGGTGCGGGGTGACAGGAAGGGCCTGGGGGACGAGAGCGGGGAGTGGAGACTCAGGGTCTTCCTGGACGCGGCCGGGGATGGGGGAGGACAGGACTGGACGTTGGTGTCCCCAACAAAGCCCGTGGCAGGCAGGACCTCAAGACGGGGCGAAAGCGGCCTCCGACCTGCAGGTCGGGGGTCAGCACGCTGCAGCCACCACCCGCTTTCACGAATCAAGCCCCCTGGAGCACAGCAGGTCCCCGGAGGACACACCGCCCCCGGCGCCGTGAGCGCGACATGGGCAGAGCAGGGTGGTTGGGACAGACCGGCCAGGGCAGGCGAGAGAGACCCAGGCCCCTTCTCCAAAATTACTAAGAACGTTCTCCGGGCCCGGGGTCCCGCGTCCCGTGTGACAAACCCTAACACGCTGAGCGGACCCTCTGCAGCAAAGGCGGGCAGACGTCTGGCGGGGACGGAGCCACAGCGGCCAAGCAGTATGCCTGGGGACCCCGGTCCTGAGAGTGGGGGCCGGGGGGGGGGGGAAGGGTTCGGACTATAAAGTGGGGCCGCCGCCAGCCCCAGGGCTAGACGTTGCCACGGCGAGGGCGGTGCTCCAGAGGAGGGGTCTCCCTCGGGGAGGGCGGGGCTGGCGCTGAGGCCCCTCCCCTCCAGGCACCTGCCCCAAAGCGGCTGCTCGGCTCGCCCGCCGAGGCCACCAGGTGGCGCTGCCGCCCAGCCCTCCGGGAGGGACCGGCTGCCGGCGGCAGCGACGCAGCATCAGCACCACGGTCGCTGGGAAGAGGCACCGGGAGCCCCTGGGGTTCAGCTTCCTCCCAAGTCTAAGACGGGCCAGGACGGAGTCGGCCGCGTCCTGAGATGCTCGTTAGGCCGGTGGGGGAGGGCAGGCAGCCGCTTGTTCCGCTTTTGGTTTTTACTTATTTGGGGTTTACCAGGCTCCCAGTGTCACTGAAAGGCTGAGGGAGGCTGATGGTGGAAAAAGGGCGCCGAGACATCACAACCCCTCCTGGAGACACGGGCAGACGTGGCGGAACATCACTCGTGTCTACAAACCCGCGAGCCAGCTTCAGGGAGTCACCGCGCACCCCACCTTGGCTACCTGAGCTCATGCTTCTGGAGGCGTCACCGTCACCCGGCTTCTCTCCTGGGCAGGGACAGCCTCTCGGTCAGTAGCTCTCAGTCGGGGGGGAATCCCCTCGGCGCCCCCCAGCAGGGGCACGTGTCTCCAGACATCTCTGACTGGAGGGCCTGGTGGGTGGGGTTGCTGAACCCCCTGCAGGGCACAGGATGGCCCAGAGCAGAAAGGGACCCGGTCCCAAACGTCCAAAGTGCTGAGGCTCAGAAACCCCTGTGCAGAATCACCAATTCCCAGCAATTCCTTGATTTTGAGGGTTAAATAACAAGAGTTAACTCTTCAGGAAATTGCACGCAACCCGGCAAATTTCCAACACATCACAGTTACTGTTGCCTATATGGTACCTATAATTCTGTCTGTATCTCTCTCCGGGTCTGATCAAGGTGGCACAGAAGATGGGTCTGGAACCCACAGAGTTAGCACAGAATTTCTCCAAGCCCCTCACGAGCCTGGTTCTACTGATGCTGAGGACGGTAACACAGCCCACGAGGTTGCAGCCCTGTCACCACTCGTCCTTCTCGTGCAACGACTCTAAAACCCACTTAACCTAGAAATAAAAGCAGAAGGAAGCCCTGTCTAGCCATTTATTGTCTTACATGCTGTGTGAGAGCTAAAACACCAGCATTATTCACAGAGAGGCATTAAATGATTCAGGCAAAGCCCAGCAGAAGTTTCAGGGGACGAGACACAGTATCAATTTGGCCACAGCAAACGGTCACAGGCCCACCGGAGGGCGTGGCACAGGCACTGCCCAGGGACGCGGTCACGGCCACGCTCGCCGCGAGAGGCCCCCCTCCCGCACGGCGCGGACGCGGCTGCCTGGGTCTGGGGGCAGCTGTCCTGTCTCCACGTTCCCAGGGCCACGCGGGCTTCCCGGGAGCCTTCAGAGCAGCCACACCAGCACGTGGTGGGGGTCGCTGAACGGGAGGGGCTCTGCTGGGGGTAATTCATGCCAATTTAAGGACGGAAGAGATGAGCATCCAGAGATTACAGAGCAGTGCGGGGCGCAGTCACTATCTGATCCCCGCAGACCAGACTCACTTCCTCCGGTCACCCTTGTTGTCCTCGACCGAAACAGGGAATTTCCACAGACACACATTACAGACGGGGCATCATGAGTGCAAGCGACTGTTGTGCAATACCTTGAAGGGGGGGAGCAGAGCCAGAGAGGACACACCTGGCGAAAACCGGAAGCTGCCAGCTGTCAGCTTCCCAGCAAAGACGCTGCTCCAGAAATGCCCCTCGACCCGCCAC
The DNA here is from genome assembly GCF_000442215.2 of Lipotes vexillifer. Taxonomy (NCBI): domain Eukaryota; kingdom Metazoa; phylum Chordata; class Mammalia; order Artiodactyla; family Lipotidae; genus Lipotes; species Lipotes vexillifer. The sequence goes on from NW_006794649.1 coordinate 559,671, forward strand.
TCCTTAAACGCGCAGCCCACAAGGTTCCGCCCAGTAGCTTTTCTGGGAAGAAGAATCTTGCACAGAAACGGATGCACCTTTACTGTTGCCATTTTCAGCTCCTCTGGGGCTGGGACAGAAGAAAGGCAGAGGATGGAGGTGACGGCTCCAAGCATTCGGAGCCTCCCTTCCTCCTGAGTTCAACATTGAAAACTCAGAAAATGTAAACTTAACAACAGACACTGAAATGCTACATGTTATTCAAGGTCAAAATGTCAGTTTCAAGGACATTCTAGAAACTCACTCTCTTTCTCGAAGGCCAATGACCAGAAGACCTGCTTCAGACCCCGAGGGGGGGAGTGGGTGCAGCCTGTGGGGGTAGGGGCAGCAGAGCCGATGCCTCGACTTTGAAATAGGGCTCACACTGTTCAGAAATCAGTCAGATAAAGGAAAACCGGCAGCCGGAAGTCATGCCGTGAGGGTGCCTTTTGTGCGCTGAATCCTAAATCTCCCTAATTTAAGTTTCTATCAACAGCACCCCAAGGAAAGTGTACAAAATGAGAAATGGGGTGGGGGGGGGGGGGGTGTAAGGCCAACTGGCCCGAGGCAGAGGAACGCAATCAGACTCACAGGTTGCATCAGACCGAAACTTTCCGGACCACCCAGTTCGAGAAACTGACCTGGAGACTTTCCGGACCACCCAGTTCCAGGAACTGACCTGGGAACGTTCCACCCGGCCCAGCCTTCCCGCCTTTCGAGGGGGGGGACTAACGCTCCCCCAGGATACCGGAAAAGACCACCAAATAAGGAATACCCTGCGCCCTCCCGGATTCGCCACACCCCTTTCCCTTCTTCCCCTATAAAATCTTGCCCAACCCCCGCCCGGGCACGACTTCTCGGGCCCCTTTCTCTCGGACCAGCGAGCCTCGCCCGCGAGCGCTCCCTAATCAAGCTTGTTTAAGGTTTCCTCCGTTTTTGGTGCTGTTCCTTACAGGGGGGATGTAGATAAAGAACTCTGCCCTGGACTTCGCCACACCAGGTATATGGAATGTGAGGTAAAAACCCAGAAAGCAGACCAGCAGCAAAATGTTTTCTCATCAGCAGTCACACGTGTTACCTTCCTGATTAGGTCAATGCCAAACGGAATCCATGCCCAAGCAAATCACAGGGTTGTACAAGAAGAGTTGTGTTTGTTTATATTTGCCACCTCAAGATGAATCATCTGCAGGGAGATTTCGATGTTTTCACCACAGAGACCAAGGTTGACTTCCTGGAATTTCAGTGAGAAATTTAAACACATTTAGAGAAGTTCATGTATTTCTACTCACTTCTGGCCATTTTAATGCTAATCAACGAATAACTTTTCACTATATAATGTCCTAACTCAGAATGTATCACGGGTTCTACCATGTAACCTTATGTTAGTGGCCCTTCCTGTACATGGGGTGAAGAGCCCAGTCGGCAAGCACACCCTCTACAGCTGCCCCGTCCAGGACAGGGGCCACTGCCACACAGGGGCTGTGCGCTCTGGTCCTAACTCAGACGTCCCGTGAGTGAAAATACACATTGGATTTCAAAGTGTATCATTGGATTGTTTTTTTTCAAATACACACAAAAAAACCCCACAATTGCAAATGTCTCCTTAAACATTTTTCTCTTGATTACACACTGTGCAGACAAGAGAGAATACAGCAGGCCCAAGGCTGCTATCTTCAGAAAGGCCTGCCTGCAAAGCTGACCTTTGTGGATGTCTGAGAACTTGACTGGTGAACAGTTCCCACCCTATAAACTGATGTAAACATCCCCTAAATGATAAGAATGGCTCATTGTGCCTGAGCCCTTAGCATAAACAATGAGGGATGTGCAGAACACCTGCTTTTCCTTCTGGGAGTCTAGAATTTTAGTGACTGTGGTCATCACGCAGGCACTGGGCAGCCAACCCCCACCTGGACCCTTTGCGAGCATCTCTGATAGACAGTACTTCATGTCTTGTCCAAACTCACTGCTGGAGGAGCTGAATGTCCCGTGGGGGACTTCACTGGGAGAGACCCTTGGAAACTGCACCTCATTTCTCTGGATTTGGCCCCCATGAACCTCTTCCCTTGCTGATTTTACATTGCATCCTTTCCTGGGAATAAGTCTTATCTGTGAGTCCTCAGTCCTACGAGTCCTACGAGTCCTACGAGTCCTACGAGTCCTCAGGAAGTCACCAACCCTGGGGTTGGCCTTGGGGACCCTGACACAGTTGGTGTCACAAGTGGGATTTGCTAGAACAATCCTGACTCTTCGAAATACAGTGAAAGCTTGTTTGGAAAAAGAAGGATGAGAGGGGCGGTGGCGGTGAAAGTCCTTTGATGCCTGGTTAGCTGCTGAGTCATCCTCTGTAAGGGGCAAAAGTTACGTATGAAATTCAGCTATGACACGTCCAACCCAAGAGACATGGTTCCGCTGGATTCTTGGACTGTTTTTGGCTGTTCTGGATAATGTGAGTGAGAAAAAGTGCAGCCCAGTGATGCACTTTTTTTGTTCTCCCCCACGTGGTAAGGGAAAGACCCAAACATTCCTAAGGTGAGCTTTGGATGTGCTAAAAATATCAAAAGTCTGTGGTACCCTTTCCTTCATGTGGGAGGAATAAAGGTTAAATCAGGTTACAGAGGCTGAAGCAAAGCTTTAGATAAACCAGAAAACAAAGAGGGAGAGAAAACACTCCAGGCGATGTTGCACCTGGTCCACCTTGCTTTCCAGCCAGGATCTCCAGGCTGCTGTAACACCAATCCTGTAAGTACTGAATTTAATGCTAGGGATTTGGGTGAACTTGCAATGAGAAAAAAAGAAGGGGTTGAAAACTGTATTTTGTGGCTATTGCATTGGAATGCATAATAAAAACGGATGTAAACTGTATGTTTGTCATTTCATAAATGCTAGAGGGCTCATCTCAATCAAAGAAAGCTACAAAAAGAAAAAAATGTTAGTGAGTCACAGCTTCTTGCTTTTCACCACTGGTGGCAGATTGGAATTTAAGCTCTTTGAATATTAGAAATAGACCAAATTTACATAACTGATGATGGTTGCTATTATTTTTTTCTATCAGAGCTTGTGGGAAAGGAATACAACAGGAAAAGAAGCACTCCCCAGTTGGGGGCACACTTTTGAAGGCTTTTTGGAGTTTTCAAAAGCAGTTTTTAGTTTGTTAATGAGCTCTCATGAAACGAGACATCTGCCCCTCCAAGGCTGATTACTTGCCAGCCTCTGAGTGGGTAACTCAGACTCCAACACCAACAAGGAGAAGGGCTTAGGGAAGCCTGCTGGTCACTGGATGTGGGGCATGGCTATCCAGCCACATCACAGCCTGGCCGACTCCCAAGAAAAGCCACTGGATGTTTTCATCCTGGCTTCACAGGTTCTGGCCGTCCAGACCTCACTCTAGGCTGTAACCTGAGTGTGGCTGCCGTGAGCTGGTCCAGACCCCATGCTTGCTGTGCAGAATGGAATCAGGGGAATGTGCTCTGCTAGATAAACACGACTCAGAGGCAGGCACCAGCAGGTTCAGGATGCTGTTCTGTGGGCCATGAACTGTGGAAACACCACAGATGCTGGCTGGCTGGTCTGGGTCACCTGCCCACGCCCCCAGGAATGTTCTCGGACCACCCAAAACCAGGCTGCTGATCAGCTCTACGCTTCTGATACACAGACGACTGCATCCCTAACGCTTGATTTGTGCAAAACTGGACGGCTGGGCTGGGTGGACAAGTCAGGGCGGTGACCCTCCCGCCCACTCCTGACAGCTGGCCCCAAGCCCCTGAGCCCCCGGGGCCACTGCTCCACTGCTGCATCGTGTGTGACAGCCTCCCTTCCTGCCCCTCTCCTGGAGCACGTGGTACCTGGGCACGGGGTGACTAAACGCCCTATTCCCAGACAGGCAGTGGTCTCTCCCAGGCTGCTCCCTGGGTAAATAATTGCAACAAAAAGGCTCAGGTTGTGTAGAGCTTTTTAAAATTTTTGTAAAAATTCATGATTTTTCCCTGACCCCTCCTGAACAGGATGCATCTTTCTGGTCACATTATGTAAAAACTTATTTTGTCAAAATGCACCTCTTGCAACCAACCTTTTCTCAGGGAAGGTCTGCATAAGAATAAGAAATAACTGGGCAAAACTGCAAAGTTATGATTACAGACTGGGACACGCTGATTTACAAAACAAAATAAAACAAAGGAGAAAAAAAAACCCCAAAACCCCAGCACCTGGAGACACACGGGGAGGGAGGGCGTTAATGGACGTGTTTTCAAAGCCAGTCCTGAAAGTTTTCCCTCCACCCCTCCCGCCAGAAGACAAGTGAAGAAACGCCCTGCGCTGCCTTTCGAAGCAAATCCCAGCGCTCAGGTTCAGTGTCTGCACCTGGCAGGGCTGACCAGGGACAGAGGAGACAGCCCAGCTCCCGCCCCGCCCGCAACAACAGCCCCGACGCCGTCCACGCGCGAGCACAGGGTGAGCTGGTGTGATGGACAAGCAAACCATCTGGAACTGACCGCTCCAGGCAGCCCTCTGAACCCCAGACCTGGAGTGGGTGATTACAGCTGGACCAGGAGGGAGACCACATGGGGGCCCGTGAACCTGACGGCCAGGCTAGCGCCTGCCCAGCTGGGGCGCCTGGCACCGCAAACTCGGTTCCCAGGGCACCTGCGTGTCGTGTGCCGGTACCCTCCTGGGTGAGTCCCTGATGACCACGGCACGGCCTCAGCCCCGAGGACACCAGCCTACTGGCCAGAGCTATGCTGGGCCTGAGCTGATACCTCAGGCTACGTAAAACGTAATAAATAAGGTGATGACAAAAACTTGAGGATGCTGCCCCTCAGATTTCTAAGGCAGACCTTTGTTATTAATGGGACTGGTTTAGGCCCCCAGGGCTGTGCAGGGGACAGTTGGTCACCAAGGGGGTCTAAGCCTGCTGTCCTCAGAAACGGCCACTTGCCTGGCTGCCCTTGGCTGGGTCTGGGAACAGGACGGTGTAAAATGTTCCCTAAACGACAACGGCGCCTCGCTGGGCCAAAAACCTGTGTGCGATGGTGCGATGCAAGAGAAATGCTTTCCTCTGAGTCAGGAATTCGGTGGGTGCAGGGCAGAGGGTGTGGCCTTGCAGCACACCAGGGCTCGGTGAGCTTCCCGGGAGGACTCGACGTCACACGTGCCGTGTGTGGCCACAGCTTGCTGCTGGAGCAGCTAACTCGTCCTGTGTAACTCCCGGGAGGGGGTCTGGAAGCTCACGCTGGCCCTGGGCCTCAAGACAAAGCACAGCCACCCTGCAGAGTCCTGGGAGGCCTTGGCCGTCAGAGCCGTAGGCGCTCTCCGGACCGACGACCGTTTGAAATGATATTTTGAATACATCGGGATAAATCAACTGTATTATTAAAGTTAATTTCACCTTTCCTTCCCTCTACTATGACCAGTAGCTACTTTACGATCACCAGCAGCTGCCACTGCGTGTCCAGTGGGCCTCCTGCCCCCGCCAGGCTCCATGGAGCAGGCAGCCCCCCGGGGACGTCAGGGCCCCACGAATGTCCTTGCCGACAAGAAGAGCCGTGAGCCTCTTTCTCCCAGGTGTGCTGCAGGGCTTAAATGAGCTCGTGTATGTAGGGCCGTCGGAACGGCACCTAACGTGTAATGAGGGGTATAAATGTGATGGTTATTATTATTCCCATATATTTAACTGAAAAAATTGGAGTCAGAAAGGTTAACTTTCTGTCATGACCAGAAGTGTGATTTGCATCCAGGTTTGATTCCAAAGTTATGTTCCTAAGAAAAGCATAAGAAAGAGATTTAATATTTTTTATTATTTTCATTAGTATTTTCCCTCCATTGCAGCAGAATTAACTCCCTTTGAAAACAAGGGTCATGCAGACGGTAATCTCTTACTATTTAGCAGTCGGTAGCGAGCTTCTGAAAATTCTTTTAGAGGCAAGCAGGTGCCCTGTGCCCAGAGGCTCACGACACTCTTTCTACACCCGAGAAAAGCCATTCGATTGGAGAACTGATACTGTTGCCATCTGATTGCATGAAAAACAGGTTCCATCATTATTAAGTATCTACTGACACCACCACCAACTTTTGTGCCACGTGCTCTGCGTGCTATAACCACATAGTGCCTATACGTGCATGGTGCACGTATGTGCTACATACCGCACAGTGCGTATATGTGCTATATATATGCTACATGGTGCGTACATGTGCACAGTGCATATATGTGCCACGTAGTTCATAATGTACGTGTGTGCATGGTGCATGTACAGTGCATATATATGCATGGTGCATATGTGCCGTATGCTGCATAGTGTGTATGCATGATGGATGTGTGTGCATGGTGCATACATGTGTTGTATCCTGCATGGTGCATGTATGTGCCCAGTGTTGCACGTACACAGTCTATACCACATGGATGATAGAACATTAGTGTGTTAGGGTCTGCAGGGCATCCTGGAGACCAGCTGGTCCCACCTCTGCAGGTTTCAGGTGACGAATCCGAGCCTGGTGAGGTACCTCTTACCCAGAGTAACACTACCTACGACACCTCGGTCTGAACCACCCAGACACAGAGAAGACGCTCCATCATTTTCTGGTTCTCCTTCCGGCTCCGAGGCCTCACAGGGGCCAGCAAGCAGCACCTCACAACACGAAGTGTTTTATATGCGTTTCCCGTTCATGTCACGAAGGCATCCTTCCACGCAGGGGTTTTTATTATCCCAATTTTAAAGGTGAAATGGAAACTCAGAGAATTTAAGTAAATGTCAAAACGGTCATAAAATAAATAGCAAAACTCAAACATTAAGCCGGGTCTTCAGGCTCCAACTCCCACGGTCTTTCCACGGCTCTTGCAGACTTCATTTAAATTCCAAGCATTCTTATTGCTTTAATACCTGCCTAAGGCATTTTTAATTTTAAAGAGGAAGCTCATGATGCCCTTATATTCCTGGCTTTCTTTTACTGGCAGTTCAGGAGCCTGGCAAGTGTGCTGCTCGTAACTCGTGCACACATTAGTGATGGTCCCGGGTGGCCCTGTCACGCGGGACGGCAGGCCGGGTCCCGCAGGCAACGCCCTGCTTCTGTTGCAGATGCTGAGCTCGCTGGCAGGTCTGGGTCTGTAGCCCCAACATGGCCACTCTGCTGCTTCTCCGCGGGTTAACTTGCGAGGTTTCTGAACATGATTCTACTTTCGTAGGACGAAGGGGTGTCCTTTGCTTCTACCCTGTTTTCACTCTTCCTTGGCGTCTGAGGTGGAGGCCTGTGTGTCCCACTCAGTTTCCTTCACGTTTTCTCTCCGCGGCCCCGCGGCGGGACGAGCGCAGGGCCTGGGGCTCCCCCTGCCACGCCCTGGGCTCCCACACATGGAGGGCCCGTCTCCCCGGAAGCCCAAGGCCAAGTAAGTGGGATACAGGTGGGGCAGACTCAGGCCTCGCCCTGGGTATCCTCAGAGCCAGGCTCCTGGCCCGCTGGCCCGGGGCCCCGCCGTCCAGGTTGCTCGCACGGCTCGCCGGAAGCAGGCGGTCCTGCCAGCGGCGTCCGAGGTCCTCCTGGCCCCAGCCCGGCCCGCAGACCCCGCTGCACAGGCGGCACTGATCCCCTTCCCGAGCGCTAGCCCCGCTGCAGACCCCAGGCCTCTGTGCCTCCTCCACCCCCACTGGCCCCTCCTCACCTGCACACCCCGCATCCCCCCGGAACTTGAGCTTGTCCTCAGCACCCAGTGGGCCCTCTCGGGACCATCGTCCTGGACCGTCCCAGGCAGAAATGGACACACTGATGCTCCCAGCTCACGTGTCCATCGTGCTTCAGGAACCCATTACGTCCTGTCCTTCAACGGGCCCTGAGTTCTCTGGGAGCCGGGCTGCCCTGCAGTCCAGCTCCTGGACAGTCCCAGACACACACACAAAACTCAGCGAAAATACATCAACATGAACAAGTCCCTCCTCTGCCGTCTCTTACCTACTGGTCCCAAGACCAAGTGACGGCTGTTCCTAGAAATGAATGACAACTAGACCCGACTTCTAAATAAAGAAAATGATGAAAGACTTAAAATACCATTTTGTTTTGAGTTTACAATGGCTTTGGTTAAACGGGTGCATGTTTCTGAATCAGTAATCAATAATCCATCACCGAGAGCATGCCCCACATTGAGACAATACCCGGAGACAGCAGACACAGCTGTCCTCCCGCCCAGAGCAAACGCACCAGGTGTGCAGCCCGGCAGAGGCGCTGAGCAAGGCCACGGCGGGAACGGTGCAACAAACGCCTCCTGGGCTTCACCCCGGAAGCCCCCCAATAAACCAGAGAACCTTCTTAAGCGATAAAATGTTCTTTAAAAAACACCGAAAAACAGCAGTCACACCAACCTCAGGAGTTAGAGGCTGGAAGAACATCCTCAAGAGGAGGTCTGACAAGGCACGGTGCTGAAGTGAGCGGTGTGAGCGAAGGTGCTAGCACCTTCACAGAGAAGGTCAGCACACCCGACGCCCCCAGCCAGGCCGGCCACCAGCCCCACGGCTGCGGAAACGGTACAAACTAGGCGCAGGCGTCCGGGAAGGAGAGCGTCTGCTGCAGGTCAGCACCACGTGAAAGTGTGAAAGGCCTTTGTTACAACGGCCCGAGACGGCCACGGCCAGGCGCCCTCGCAACACGCTGGCCGGGGTTTCATTCAGGTGAAACTGTGGGAGGCGGGCGACGTGTCCTCTCTCACCCTGTCCCCAGGAACCAGGGGGACGTCAGCATCCCTCCCCCGACCACGCTGTGCCTCGAGGCTTCGCGCGTCTCCACATGCTGCCCTCGGCCTCCAGCCGGGTGTGGGCCTGTGAACAGATGGGTGCGGGGTAGGCAGCATGACCTCCTTCCTCCCTGGGAAGTTCTCAGGAGAGAAGCGGCAGACGACTGGCAGGAAATGTGCTCGGAGGTCCTCCATCAGCCGATCCATCCCCCCAGCCTTTAATTTCCACTTTCGAAACCCGTGTAACAGCCTCAAAACAATAGCTCCGGACTTCCTTGGTGGCGCACTGGTTAAGAATCCACCTGCCAATGTAGGGGACACGGGTTCGAGCCCTGGTCTGGGAAGATCCCACATGCCACGGAGCCACTAAGCCCGTGCGCCACAACTACGGAGCCTGTGCTCTAGAGCCCGTGAACCACAACTACTGAGCCCGCACGCCACAACTACTGAAGCCTGCGTGCCTAGAGCCCGTGCTCTGCAACAAGAGGAGCCACCGCAGTGAGAAGCCCGTGCACCACAATGGAGAGTAGCCCCCGTTCGCCGCAACTACAGAAAGCCCGCGCCCAGCAACGAAGACCCAACACAGCCAAAAATAAATAAATAAAATAAATAAATTAAAAAAAAAAACAATAACTCCTTGGGGTGCCCTGCTGTTTCCTGGTGGAAGCCGGACCCTCGGCCCCACCCTGTCTCCTTAACGCCCTTAACTCCTGGCGGCCCAGTGCACTCTGCTCTGGGGCAGGTGAGCTGGCAGCCCCCCTGCACCCGCTGTAGCCCGACCCCTCCCGTGGGGCAACACCCCCAAGACTGCACATGGTTCTCCCTCACAGGCCTCAGTCCGTTTCAAAGCCTCCTACTCTGATTCTTAACTTGTCCCTAATTTACTAGAAGTAAAAACCGCTCTCCACTCTTATGTGCCCTCCGATTTTCATGAGACAAAAGCAAACATGATTTATAGACATGTTTAAATCACCATAGAAAAAGCACACAAATACTTATCCTCCCTTAAAAAACAACCCCAAAACTAAGCTAGAATAGTGTCCAGCAAGTAAGAAACACTCTGTTTGGGGGGAAGTTACATGAAATAGAAAACATGGTTCCTGGGCACATGGAATAAAAGACTTTTCTGAAGATACAGACTTAGAAATTGCCAACCACACAGAATCAGAGCAGCCACTAAGACGTGCCATGTGCTGAAAGAGTCTAAAACGCTAGCAAGCCCCACCGTCCAAGAGAAATGCAATGTGAGCCATGCGTACAGTTTTAATTTATTAGCCACATCTAAAAAGAAAATAAATAAGGGGGATTCATTTTAATATATTTCGTTTAATCCAGTATATCTATAATATCTCATTTTTAACATACAATCGACATAAAAATATTGAGATGCTTTACTTTTTTCATGCTAAGGCTTTGAAATCTGGCGTGTGTTTCACACCGCGAGCGCCTCTTGGTTTGGACCAGTCCCATGTGTAGAGCCGCCGGGCAGCACAGCGGGGCTGTTTCCAAAGGAAATGCGCAACTCGATGAGGCCTCAGTTCCACGGTGGTGTTGTCACCGAGCTCTCCATCCAGAGCAACCCTCCTGTGAGACATGGAGCCCTGGCCCAGGGGGACTGCAAAGACCACAGGCCACCAGGCAGTGGGGCAGCATGAGAACAAGGCGTTTCCAAACACCCCACGTGGCTCTGCGGTGCCAGCCTCGCCCGCCCGCCCGGCGGGAGCCACAGACTCGATACCGGCAGGTGGTCGGGTTGACCGTCAACACAATCAGCACAGAAGCACGTCTGAGCTTCTGCGCCTGCCAAGGCCTCCTTAGAAGTCAAGTACATACACAACCTTCTGAATTGCCACACTAGAACTGATTTGGAAACGCCGAAGATTCCTTAGACTTTAAAGAGGCAACTGGCTGAGCTGCGTGGGGGAAAGGCTGTCAGCAGATCCAGGGCTGCTCTTTACTTCTCTGCGTCTGACTGGTTGTTCTTATTGATCCAGAAATAGCCTCAAACGAAGGGAATGTGGGAGCCTTTGCTCCCCAAATTTTCAGTTTCTCCCCAGAGCTGAGATGCCAAGCTCCCGCGTGGACCGTGCGTTAGTGTGAAGTGACGACGGGTCCCTGGTCTCAGAACAGCTGTTCCCAGGGCTCCCGGCTCCGTTCTCACCACGAGTCAGGAATAGCTGCTTGCCCCGCGCACCTCAACCCCCAGAGCCTGCTTCCTCTTCCGTGAGGGACAGTCCCATCCCAGCAGCGCAAAAGGCAGATGGACCGAAACCAAGGCAAACGAGAGTGAATTCTGAGCCGTCCCACTCGAAGGAGCCCTAAATAGAGCCATGCAAACAGGCCACCATCCAGCCCAGGGGAGGGCAGGAGCAAGCCCAGATCTCCCCACGGCCGGTCCCCACGCAGGACCGAGGGCTTGCCCAGGAAGCAGCAGGAGATGAACACGGGATGCACACGACCCACAGGCCTCAGTCTGAGGTCCAACGCTGTGAGCGCCTCCTCGGAGTAAGGGGTACCCCCCCACCGTCTAGGGCTTTTGCAAGAATGAAAGTGGACAATCTCGGCAGATACCTTTACAGACCAGCATAGCGGGGCTCAATGAAAATGTCAGTTCTGTCCCCCACAGCCTTGCCGGGGAGGGAAAAGAGCCCCCGGCCCTACTATGTCCAGCGCTTTCCACCTTCCTCCCAAAGAGCCTAAGATCAGGCAGAAAGACCAGATAGAAAGCTGGGCTGTGAATGAGGAGCTCAAAGTGCTGACTGATTTCCCTTCTACCTGTGGGTTACCAACATCTTCATCTTCAGAAATGTTCTTTGATTTTGAAATAATTACAGAGACATAGAGAAAAGGTGCAGAAACAATACAGGGAATTCCCACAGCCTCTTCCCCAGATTCTCCCCAACTCAACATTTCACCATGTTGGCCATTCTTCCTCTTTCTTTCTGATCCATTTGAGACTATCTTGCAGACATAATAGTCCTTTATGACTCATTGTGTGTTTCCTAAAACCAAGGGCATCTGTCTCATAATTGCAGGAGAATTATCAAAATCGGGAGGTGTGCAAACTGATGTGATACTATTATTCCATTGACAGACCTTTTGTCAACTGCTCCACTCCTGAGTTTTACAGACGTGGTGAGTCAGTACCTATGGAGGGCCAGATCGTGGTCAGGGCAGTGGGCTACGTCTCATCAGAAATTCCATAAACAGGGGTGAAGGTGCCAGAGAAGGAAAGAAAACTGGGACGAAGTAAGAGGCCCAGATGGGAGCCGACGGTGAGCCACGCATCTGAGCTCCACCTGCAGGAGGGACACTTCCAGGGGCTGCAGGAAGATTCTGGAATCTTTGCTGGGAGCCCCGCTCTCTCCAGGTCCCTGGGAATGTCAAAACCATCACAAGGTGGCACCTTCCTGCCCATGTTCCTGACTGTTTTCTGGAGGCAGGAGGGAGGAGGGGCCTCCTCTCAGCCTCGTGTGGAGGCCCTGCTTTCTCGTTCCCTGGGCCTGGCTGAGTCCACCCAGACCCAGGGAGTTAACACAACTGGGTACCACTTGGTGGAAACACAACCAGCCTGGGGTCAGCTGCACACATGGCGCCTGCTCCCCTCGGAGACCTGGTCCAGCAGGTCCTGGTGACCGAGGTGCACGGAGTCTGTGTGACTCGGGGGCGTACTGCCTCAGCCGTGTCCCCTGTACACACGTTTCTGTCTGGCTGCAGGAACGCCCTCTATCACTGCTCCATCCCGGGGAGACCGCTTCTGTGAGTCTGTGGTCTTCCCTGGGGACTCGGAGCTCCTGCCCTCCTGCCATGCAGCCCACCGGCCAGGGACAGCCTGCAAAGTCCCCCAGTTAGCGCCGTCCCCAGAGGGATTTCCAGGAGGAAAAGCTCTCCCTTCTGTTGCACAGCCACTAGAGATGCGCCCGCGTTTCTTGTTTTCACAGCGAAGGGACCGTCTCCACGGCCGGCGCCCCTACCGGTTTAACTTGGGCTCGGGCTCATCTCCATCCCCCGCGTGGCTCTGGCGGGCCATGTGCAGGAGTCTCCGTGGCCCGAGATCCTGACACGGCTTCTGTTCCTGCGCCGGTGTCTCCCCACCACCGTTGTCCACGGCCTTCTGTTCTCCACACGCATTTACTTCTCTGATCTCCACCTCTGGGCCTCTGCACATGCAGCCTCAGGCTTCTTCCCTGTGCCCTGAGTGCCCGGTGCTCACGGCGCGGGCAGCCACGATGACTCACGTGGCCGTCACCCCCAACATCCCGCAAGTTCCCCCAAAGCCGAGCGGTCACCTCGCTCGCCCCACACACACGGCGAGAAGCAGAGAGGCTGGCACGCGGGACAAACCCGACAAACCCAGCAAACGCGGGACGGCCAACAGGAAGGACTGGACCCTACTGTCTTCATTTCTTTAGGAGGTGAGGGTCCGTGTGGCTCTGACCTGTGCCGTTATTACTTTTGCAAGTGCTATAAAAGAAGGTACCAGGATTTTCACGGGTGACTCAGGAATCTTAGCCTCGGACCCCAGGCGGACACATCGGTGTGGCCTTGTCGGATGGAAGTGCACAGCGCAATCATGACACAAAGGCAGGCCAATTTGTTCCTTCATAACGTGGAAAACCGGAATCGCGATGGAAGGAAAAACTAACAAAGTTCTGAGATGAGAAAACAAAACCACGGAGTTAAATGCAATTTCTAGTGTTCAATGCATTTCAATCACATTGTCCACTGATGTGTCCTTTCCTGGTAATGCAAGTGAGTGTGGAAATGAGTATAAATCATGGACCAGATCCAGGCTCTCCCTGCCATCCGACAGGCCCCATAAAGCAAGGCCACTGTCTAGGAGGGCAAGGGTCTTCCCCCTTCAGAAAGCCCCGAGGGGGTGGGTGGGGCGGAAGAGCACTTGCAGACGGACCATCCCCAAGGCCCCTGTGACCCCAGCGCTCTGTGCTTTCCAGGTTTTATCTCCAGCAAGGGGGGAGCCTATTCCACCCCATGAACACAGCTAGACGCCAGATGCTGGGCAAGAAAGAGACAAAAAGGGATGCTTTTGGAGCCTCATCCCCAATGACTTCACCTGGTTTGGGGGTTTTAATGCCTCCAGGTTAAAGTCTTGCTGTTTCTGGTACAGCCCACACTCTCCAGCCACCTTGTCATGGGGGCTTGGGAGCCAGTTACCCCCCAAGGTCATCCTGCGTTGTTACTGTGGGATGGACCCAGGGTCCCCGACTGAGGACCTGCCTGTTTCTTCTCTCCACGAAGCCCTGTGCTGACCTGGAGCCACATTAAGGACTCAGTGGGTCCACCGCAGCCCCTAGAGGATGCACACTCAGCCTCTGAGGCCCCACCTTAGGAGAGAGGACGAGAGAATTCCCAGGTATAATACGGTCAATAGGTCTGATCTCTGCTCCAAGGCCCCCCGGGGCCGACCAAGAACACAGTGTGGCCTCACCGAGGGGCGTGACTCTCCCACCGATCCCAGACCCAACACCTGTCCCTTCCCTTGACCACAGAAGTGACCCTCACAAAGACCCAATACCGTCGCCCTGATCCCAGCACCTAATGCGCTGTAGCCTGACGGGAAGGTGACCTCGTGATGCTGCTAAACACAGTGGAGGGGGGAGCACGGATGCTCAGAGCACCCATGTAAGGCAGTGTCACTGAGGATCCCATGTCCCATGTGGGACTGGGGTGCCCTGGGGGGGACCCGCAGCCCGAGCCCTACATCCAGATGCCAGGCCGACCGCGCCCTCACTCAGGACATGCCCCCTCCTAAGTCACGACGGCACCCTCAGATCCATGACAGAGGCCCTGTGGTCCCAGTCCCTGTCCTTGTGGGCTTCCCTGCGGTCACAGTCACCAGACGCAGCCTCATCTTCCTGGTGGTCTGTCTCTCAGGGGACCCACGATGGGGGGTCAGAGCCCCCCAGGTCTCACCACCCACGGCCCTGTTTGGCAGAAGCAGGGGGCTCACGGGATGTCGGTGACCACTTCCCACTCCAACCACTATCCCTGCTGTTCCCTGTTTTGGGAGCCTCACCCAGATATGAGCCAATCCCCCACTTTACAGGGAAGCAAACAGTAATCTATATCTTATATATTTGTAAAAAGTTGAGTGCAAGGTGCACCGCTTTCAGGCACGAGGAAGGACCACAGAGCTGGGCCTTACTCTTGGGATAGACTCCTCCCTGGGCTCCGCCAGGCCGGGCACTGACCTCAGGGCACTCAGATCTACCCTGACCCATCTCATTGCAGTGCAAAGAGCACAGCCCAAGACCCAGGGACGCCTGGTTCCAAGTCCTGTCTTCACCCTGCTGCTCACATGGCAGGTCCCAAGGCTCCCAGCACCCCAGCTTCTCTCGTTCGTGTGGAACAATGTAACCCCACCCACCCCCCAGGGATTTTACAGGGGCAACGAGAGGGCCTGCGTATCGTGGGACGGCAGGTGTGCACACAGCGCGGAAAGGAAATGCGTGCTTCCCCAAACTTCTGCATCCTCCTGCTACCCACCCCTCAGGTACCAGGGAAACCCAGAATCAGCCCCACAAGGGAGCCGCGGGCTGACCCTCTGGGCGCCGGGGCCTGGGGGTGGCTTGCCCTCCCCCCCCCGCTCTCTCCCCACCCCCCGCAGGTGGGGTCGGGTGTACGTATCAATGTTGGACAGGTGGGAGGCTTGGCCCCGGCTGAGCCTGAGCGGACGCCCCTGGCATTTCGGGAAGGCCTGCCTGGCCCCCGGCCTGAGCATCTGCGTGGCCGCTGGAGCCTGGGGCTGGCCTTGCTCCCGGGGCCTCCCTGCCTCTGGACCACGTCCCCCCCGAGGTCGGGGCTCAAGCGGGGAGCGCAGCTGAGTCTGGCCCAGGCACCTGCTCAAGGTGTGTCCTCCTGTGGCGGGGCATTTATGCACCACTGTGACTGGGCCATGGGGCCAGGTACCCAGGCCAACACTGCTCCGGGTGTTTCAGGCTGAGGTCGCCATCTGAGTAAAGCAACCCTCCCAGCGTGGGTGGGCCTCACCCAATCAGCTGAAGGCCTGAGTGGAACAGAAAGGCTGAGAGAGAGGGGCTTCTCTGCCTGAGGACCTTCAAATTGGGACGCTGGCTTTCTTCCTGCCTGCGGACCTGAACAGAGACACAGGCTCTCCTGGGCCTCGAGGCTGCAGACTGGTCCTTGTCAGCCTCCAGAACCACATGGGCCAAAATTGCTTATAATAAATCTAAATCTCTCTCTCTAGAAAGATAGATAGGTAGATAAATACATATACTTAGACACACACACACACACACACACACACACACACACACACACACACACACACATACACACTCTTGTTCCATCGCTGGGGAACCCTGACGGCCACACCTTCAGACGGAAGCCACGGAGTTTCTCGTCCACCATGGGGAGAACCTCGAGGTGCCACACAGCTGCCTCTACGTCCATCCACGAGGCCTCCCAGGTTGCCGGCTCCTGGCCCACCTTCCACAGACGGCATCCTTCCGTTTTCCTGTCCCACAGTCCAGAGAGAGGAATGTTCAAAATAAAAGGCGAGGGCTTCCCTGGTGGCGCAGTGGTTGGGAGTCCACCTGCCGAGGCAGGGGACACGGGTTCGTGCCCTGGTCCGGGAAGATCCCACATGCCGCGGAGCGGCTGGGCCCGTGAGCCATGGCCGCTGAGCCTGCGCGTCCGGAGCCTGTGCTCCGCAATAGGAGAGGCCACAACAGTGAGAGGCCCGCATACCACACACACACAAAAAAATAAAATAAAATAAAATAAAAATAAAAGGCGAGCCCATTCCATACTTGGTGTAAACACCCAGATACACGCAAACATCCAAGCTGCCACCATCGTCCTGCTCCCGTGTCACCTTCATTAGCAATACGATTATCATCAGTTCTTCAACTACTGAGATCTTCAGATGCCTGAGTTTAACAAACAACTAAGAACAGTTGGGAGCAAGCAGACAGGTCCCTTCCTGAAGCCCCAGAAGTGCCCTGCAGGTGCATCCACACCTCCGTCTGGGTGGCACCAGTGTCCCTCCTTTACACTGACCACCAGGCTGCTCCCCACAAGGCCAGCTGGGGCCCCTCCCCGCCGTGTCCACACCTGGTGTTCAGAGGCTTCTGGTCAGAGACCACCGGTTTGCTGCCCCTCTGTTGCTGTGAGGACAGAGCGGGTCTCATGGTCCATCCACGCTCACAGCCCAGGAGGAGCCCGCGTCCTCAGGGCTGACTGACCCAATGTTACCTCTTCAGGACGTCAGCACTCATTCCTCCACAAGCGGTGAGTAATCGGCTGACCTGGACCCAGTGGAGCCCTCGGACGTGTGACCCGGACTGAACAGCAGGGGACGTCCCCACGAGGCCCCCCTCCCGATGTGCATGTGCTCAGGCTCATGTGCTCATATGTCGTCCTCAAGGTAGGGCTGATGCTGTAATTTTATTATACGGAACTCACAGCACTGTCCACAGCATCCGCCATCTATTCCAGGGACACTGAACTGGTCGTCCCTTTGGAAGGTAACGTTTGCTTGAACCGACCCTGGACTCGTGTGCAGCAGCTAAACTACTCGTTCGTGTGTATAACAAACCTCAGACCTTCGGCTTCAATTGTTTAACTATTTTAAAAGACTAATCTCTGCAACATTTCCCCTAATTGGTTATGCTTTTCTCCTACGTTATTTCTCCAGTAACAGGACACCAGTCGCCTGATAAAGGCACACGTTCAATTCAGTTCAATTTAAAATCACTGTTATCAACTGCCCACCATGTACCTGTGCTGGGCGCACCCAAATCGGTAAGAGGCCATCCTGACCCTGGGGAAACCTATAGATACCTTTAAGAAGATGCATTAAATGTCACCACTGTGTCCTTCTTAGCAAACATCCTGCGTGTGAGCATCAGCGTGAGGAACGGGATGTAAGGCGGGAAGCTGTCATTCTGATCCGGGTGGACGCTGACGAGGAATGATATGGGAGATGTGGGGTGGCAGCCGTGCTGAACCCCTCCTGGCATCAGGGTCTCCACACCTCACTCCAGAAAGTCTCCACCACTGGACCCGGCACACGGGACAGCCCATCGCTGGCTCCGACGCAGGTGAGACCTGTCGCCCGGGGACCAAGCCACCAGGACACGTGAAGGTACAGCGGGACCCTCACCAGCACCACCCCCTCCAAGGCTCCATGTCCCATGGGAAGCACCCCCTCTTCCTCTCACTGTCTGTGTCTCAGTGCTTCACACTCCCGCACGTTTTAACCCCTGCTCGTGCCAGAAAGAACCGTGCTGTAAATCAAGTGTTTGCAGCATGACTCACGTGCCCCGAGTCCCTGCTTAGCCGTGAAATTGTGCTGCTAAATAAGCAAGCCCTTGATGGAAACATCAATCACCGTCTTTATCTGGTGCTTTCACCAAACTTTGAAGCCGGGATATTAAAATACACACTAAAACCAATTCCACTGTATATGGTTTGTGGTTTGCAAACAATAAAAGCATCTCACACGTGCACACATACAATCACGCTGGCGTGATCACAGAGCTCAGAAATATTTTTTACTTATCTTTAAAGCCTGATAAAATAATCTTCATCAAAGATGAAATAAATTCATTATTTCTTTAAAAGCTTTAACCTTTAATGCAGAGTATTTTTACAATAAAATGACTTCCTAGCATTATTTTTACATGTTGTTTTTGGCAAATATTAAAACTGCCTTGAATCCAAAACACGAACCTCAGTGTGTCTGGAATAACTTTCGGGATCCCTCTCACATCAGGAGTTCAGGGCAAGCCCTCTCTTTCCTGAACAGCACCTCCCTCTGAGGACGCAGGAAACTGTGACCCATCCCAGAGGGGACGGTCACCAGGTCAGAGGAGAGAGCAGGCTTCTTGTCTGAAGTGGCATCTGCCTGGCAGCTCTGACACAGCCTCTGCCGACCTCCACCAAAGTACACGTGAAAATGAGAGTGACGCACCCACCTCTGAACACCAGGGCCGGTGATCACGTGGCCATGAGAGTCGAGAAGCAGCATGCGCTAACCCGATGCCCACGGCAGGGGGGAGCCCCGGCCCGCCCCGCCCCGCCCCCCCGCAGGGTTCTGGGCGTGCGTTCTCTCTGTCGGAAGCTCGGCCTGCAGGCCGCTTCCACCCAGGACTGGCCCAACGTCGGGGAGCTGGCGGCTCTCTTCCCCAGTTCTCTGTCCACTTGGGGAGGACAGGCTCACAGAGGCGAGCAGAGCCAGCAGTGACCGTGCCCCTGCATCAGGGCATGGCGACCACCAGCACGGACTCCCCTGGACAGGGCTGCAGCCCGGAGCACCTGGCGTCCTCACAGGCAGGGCAGGAGGAGACCCCCCCCGAAGGACAGATCCCCCGCAAGGGGACACAGAGAGGCCACCTGCAGCAGCCCCGGGCCTCTCCCAGTACACACACACAGCGGGAAATGCCACACAGGCACACACGCACACACACGGGAACACGGCAGCGTGACGGGGTCTGACCAGCTCTTAGGTTCTGAACTTGGAAAGTGGGCTACAGAAACGGGAAAGAAACATTGAGAACGGCTTATGAGACTAGTCCGAGACGAAACAGGATAGAAAGAGATGAACATGGCGCGTCAAAGAAGGAGTGCAGTGAAATAAAAAGCAATAGCTAAATTAAACGTGTCCGGGCAGAAGCCACAGTGCAGAGAGGTGAGCGTGTCCAGGAGGACGAGGTGAGGTGCGTCCCAGCAGGATGGAACGCTGGCCAGGCAGCAGGACTGAGGAAGGACGGCGACCATGCTGACGACGCAGAGCCCCCTGCCCCCGCCGGTCAGCACCTCCTCCCTTAGGGAACGAGGAAAGACTCGGAAATACGCTGCAAAGCGCACACATGGGAAAGAGGAAAGACTCGGAAATACGCTGCAAAGCGCACACATCCTCACATCCAGGCCTGACTCTGCAGCCTGGCGCCCAGCCCACCAGGCTTCTCAGGGAGGATTTTTGCAAGATCCCGGGTCACACGTTGAGCCAATGTCAATGACCACGTCGAATCCTGTCAACTCAATATCAAATTATAGTGCGTTTTCCATATCAAGGTTTCTAAACATTAATTACTTTTTTTATTGAGGTGACATTGGCTTATAACATGGGTATATGTTTCACGGGTACAATACTGTATTTTGATCTCTGTATACACTACAGGGAGCTCCTTTCAAACTACAGCTTCTAAGGCTTAGTGTACAGATGGATTTAAAGGTGTTTTTAAAAATAACATGCTTTGATATTTTCAATAACTCATAAAATATATATCAGTTTATCTTCAATTCAAACTCGCTCGTCTTAACTCAAACACCTATATGTCTAAAATGCACGAAGGCAAAAAAAATAAAGGATGTAACAATGTTTCTTTAGTTAAGAACTTAAACCAGCAGCTGTGAGTTAATGTAACTAAAGGCAGGTCAACAGCCATGGCCACTTTATGGGAGGTGTCACCACAGACCACTGTCACAGACACTGACACCTCTGGGGTATGTCATCTCACTGTCTTTTACAAGGAATCACATGCCGCCCAAGCCACTTGATCAGAGAAGGTCAGGGAGTAAACGTGGACGCTCTAGAAGCCCATCTCTCAGCGGAGGCTTCGGACGACTCTGCGCACCATAATTTCTACTAAAGGCTGACAAGAAATTACCAACACTCAGAATTTTAAGGGACCTTGACTGGCTGCAACCAACATTTTAAACCAGGAGCCTTAAGCCTGACATTTTTGTACATCCCATAAGCACATGTGCAAGCAAAATACTTGCAGAATTCAGCGCAGACTGAGGTTCAAGGTTTGGAAACGCTCAGAAGGTTGAGCAAGTTCACTGAGATTTAAACCCATGATTCCAACACCTCATCTGGAGCAGCGCATCTTCTCCGTGGCTTCATATACAAACCTGACCCGAGAATTTGTCCCCAAAAGTCAGGACACGGTCACGGTGTCAATCAACTTGGTAACTTTATCCACATGGACCAACTTTACTTCACAAAAGAATCTCGTAGGTGCTGTCCCGCCATGATCACAAACAAGAAGGATCAAGGTTGGGAGAGGTCTCCTGGGGAAGCAGGTTTTCCCTCCAGGGGATACGGCTCGGAAGCTCAGGTCCCGGGGGTGGACGCCAGCAGTGGGCACGTTCCTCTCCACTCATCCCTGGCTGCAGCTGCTGCAGCTGATACCCTCGCGTTAACTCACCTACTGATGCTAACAAGCCAGACCCGGATTCAGTATCTAGAGTAACGACCTGGGTGCTCATCCCTCTGCGGGTCCGCGGTCCGGGCTGGGCTCGGCCGGGCGTCCAGCGTAGGACAGATGGCAGGAATGGCTCGGAGGCACAAGGTGGCTGCACTCACGCCCGCGTCCCGGGCCTCTCCCTCCCTGTGGATGTCCACCCCCTAGACGGCTACCCCAGGCCTCCCACTGGCCACACCTGCAGGCCTTGCTCGGAATTAGACAGCATCATTGCCTCCTAATTCTCTGGTCAAATCAAGCCCGAGGCCGAGGCCAGCCCAGGTTCAAGGGTCGGGAACTACACCCTGCCTCCTGACGGGGGACCTGTCAAGAATTACGGGTGTTTTCAACCCACCTCTCACCGTAAGCAAGCTCTTCTGCCTGTAACTGGATTCCTCCCAGTTGGAAAGACGTCTGAAAGCAATGGCCCAACCAACCTTGTGGCGGTTCACACAGAATTCACAGGGTCCAAGAAGAAGAGAGTATCTGCTCACTGTAAGCGTGCAGTTGACGGGCCAGGGCTGCTGTGGGCCCCAAAACCATAGGTTGAGCCCTGGCCCCCGACCTGAAGGTGTCAGGAGGGGGCCTCTGGGAGGTGATGAGGTCGTGAGCGGGGGCCTTCCTGGTGGGATTAGTCCCCTCGTGAGAAGAGACCCCAGAGAGACACCCGCTCTCCCCTCCACATGAGGACACAGCGAGGAGGTGCCTCGACATGCCAGGAAGAGGCCTCACAGGGACCTTGATCTTGGACTACAGCCTCCAGATGGGAGAAACAGGCGCCTGCTGTCTCAGCCCCAGAATGGACTCGGCGGGGCAGCTGAAGCTCCTTCAGGGAGCAGAGCCCAGGGCCCCTCAGGAAAACCAGATGCATCCCTCCTGTGCTCCTGTCCCTCAACTCACACCACCCCTCATCCGCAGGAGTCTCTTTGGAGACAACGTTCACGTCCAAACCTCAGCAAGTATTCTTAGTGGGGAAACGGACCAAACGGATGACATAAAAAACTGCTTTCTTATTTACAGCCCTTCACTCCTGAAAGTGTGTGGCTAAGTGTTTCACTCTTCCTCGCAAGTAGGACAGGCAATGGAAAAGCTGGTGACTCCACACGTGTCACACATCTCACACCTGTCAGTCGTTCACCTTCTCCAGGAAGGGGCACATCCTGGAGACCGGGTGCCTTTCTGGTGCGGAGGGCGGCCAACGGCACGATCCTGTCCCTACAGGCGACGCGAGCCCCGGGGGCACCTGCAGACAAAGCTGAAGGTCTGCCTGAAGTAGCGGTTTCAGGTCCTCCTGGCATCTCAGGTATAAAGAGCTCACAGCCCCACAGGTCTGCGAGCCGGGGCATCGTTATATCTGGTGTCAAACGCCAGGTTCACTCAGGAAACGTCTCAGCAAAGAAGCAGCCATAGAATGTTCAGCCTTGAGCCACAGAACTTCCTGTCTGCACGTTAACCCGGCTGTGACCGTTAACCTGGGTGAGTAAGTCCATCACTTGCTCAAGGGTGAGGAGGCCAATTTCCGCTCTGCACACAAGCATCTGCTCCAGGTGAGCTGGGGCTGAAACCCAGCCTAGCTCAGGGTCCTCACCTCCCAAAGGGCTGACCCTCCCACATGGCACAAAGATGCCAGCCAGGCTTTGAGTAGCCCCCAGGGTTAAGAATAAGCTGCGTGGAATAGAACATTTCTGGCCTTAAAACTATGGATCCACAGCCTTTCGTTCTGGCGGTAATTTACTAGCATGTCCAGTTTTCTAATAAAGCCATGTTCAGTGCATGAAATAAAGCCCTTTAAGCATATGAGGATTTTATCCCTCTCTAGCCGGTGGACAGCAAGGGGGTGAAGCAAGGGGAAGCGTGTTCTCACCCCAGCATGGTGGGCTCATCAAGATACAGGCTGGAAGGAAAACCGTCGTCATGGCTGAGACATTCACTTTCCTCATCCAGCTCAGCTCGGCACTGCCTTAGTTATTCTTAGTTTATGAATCATATCATCTGGCATCCTATTTGCACAACCACCATTCTTTTTGGAAAGTAAAAAGGCATTATAAATAATTTCAGTCTCTGGGTAAAAGAAACTTACTTGAAGGATTTGATCTTCCAAAGAGGAGACAGCTTATGTTTAACCTAGTAAGTTACAATGCCGTTCACCTGGTGTTTGGAAAAGTGAGGCATCCCAGGTGTGAAAACGTTCCACTTGATTGAACATCTTTTCAGCAACAGAGCCACCTGGTGTACTCCCCCATCTGGCGTTCTGAAGCTCCAGAGGCCCTGCTGGCAAGTCCCTCCCCCTGTGCCCCTGCATCAGGATTCCCAGTCTACACCAGTTTGCTCTTTCACCATATTTCATAGGAAACCCACACTTGGAAGATTAAGGACTTATTAAGGGTCATGATGGAATCATATACTGACTCAGAGTGAAAACCTGCATTTGGGTCTCAGCAAAATACTCAGCAGCTGTGTGACAGTGAAATTCACACACAGCTTTGGGTCTAATTACTGATGTGCAAAACGGGGGCAGTATTTCCTACCTCACAAGATAACAGTAGGACTAGCCAGAATAAATATAAAAGAGCCTTATAAACCAGAAACACTGCAAAAACACAAGGTGTAATGTCCACCATTCATGTTAGAACTTAAATTGAACACAGGTCACATCACTGTCTACACAGATCTAAGAATCACATGTTAAGTTAGGCGTGAAATTAATGAAACAGGGTTTTATTTCCCCAGATATACTCACTGCCAAACTCTTACTGGACCCATCATTGGGCACAATTTCTCCTTCAGACAGGTCTGCAGCAAAGGGAGCAAACATACTCATTGATTTTCCTTCACTTGTCCATGTGAAATTAAAGGCTTTTTATAACCTTCGGCACAAAAGAAACTTAGGGGATTTAGGACTCCTCAGAGCGGCCGTTGCCACTATTTCAACAGTTATGTCCCCTCTGTCTTTGACCTCAGTATGAAGCTTCCCGTGGCCGTCCACATGGCAACAGCCCTGCTCACCGTTCAATACTGTGTAACTGGGTCCAGTGCCCCAAAGGCGTCTGCACCCTCGCATGATGGAGCACACATACTCAGCGCCCAAATACAAATGCAAGAGTACTTACTATGTAGCTTTTTAAAACTAAGTGCCCCATTGCAAACGTTCAATTTTAATCCCAGATTTTATTTCGCCAACACACAACGGGACAACCTGCCCCCACGGAGGGAGAACAGGCTGACCAGGGCCCCTGAATTAACCCCTCAGGAGTTGGACACAGAAGTGAAGGCAAGAGCTAGGCTCGCTAGCTCTGACCACTGGCACCAGGTTCAGAGCACTGGCATTCGGTCTGCTACTGGTGCCTGGGGGCAGTGAGGACCCCTCCCGAGCCAATGTCCAGTAACCACAGCGAGGCGTGCACACCCCAGACATGGGCCAACACCCCACACGGCTTCCCGCCGCCCTCGCACCAGGCGCCGGAGGCTGGAGGTTAAGTGCCGGCCAGCACATCACTGGGAGGAACCCAAGGTCAGTAACACTGAGTCCTCATGGACACCACGCCACAGGTTGGCAAACACGCAAAGATCAGTCACATAGAATATATGGAAAGTACTTAAAATCTTTCCCCCCAGTTTTTATATATAGCTTATTTCACAATCATTCTGCTTTCCCTGTGGAGATATAATGTATCTCAAAAGTCACATACTGCCACGTGCTTAATCTGCTAGATGCTTCATTTATTTAGTTGTTATTATGAAAGTCTACATAAGTAAGTACCGCTGCTGCT
Organism: Lipotes vexillifer; assembly: GCF_000442215.2. Taxonomy (NCBI): domain Eukaryota; kingdom Metazoa; phylum Chordata; class Mammalia; order Artiodactyla; family Lipotidae; genus Lipotes; species Lipotes vexillifer. The sequence continues at coordinate 584,402 of NW_006794649.1, forward strand.
TTACTGCCAAATCAGTCATTCTCGTAACTTCCAGTTATTTGTACCAGCCGAGTAGGCTGTGTCCTGACAGATGGGGGAGTAGATGCTGTGAGACCACTAAGCTCAGGGGCAGTACCCCAGCCTGCTGTGTCACCCAAATAAAACAGAATTTACTAAGCTCACTCCTGCCTAGGCTTGATTTTCCCAAATGGCATGGGGATTCCGAGGGAACGGCACTGACAAACCGATACGGGATCCAGACAATCAAGGACTAAGGAGACCCAGCCCCTTCACTGGTCGAAGGCACACCGTCTGGGAAACACACTCACAGTCTGCGTTCTCTCCTAGGGGAGGTACAGCAGATGCGTCACGTGATGGTCGTTACATGTAAGTCGCGTATGAACCCGTGAGACATGGAGAGGCAGAGGGAAGATGAACCAACCTGCCAGCCTCCCGCTGCAGCGAGGGGCCACCCCAGCTCCTGGCCCTTCGGAGGCAGCTCCTCCCAGACAGGGGGTGAAGGAGGTCAGGACCCAGGGACAGCCTCTCAACAGCCGTTCCTACAAAGGTCATACTGAGACAGGCTGGGCCCCTGTGCTGCAGGGCCTGCACCTGGACAAACGTCTCCTCAAGCAACAGATACAAAGAAACCGTACAGCACTGAAAATAACTGCATGCTTGTGCAGCTGGGGCAAATTCTGGACAAGATACAAAAAGACCAAAAACCCCAACTGCCACGTCTGAGGAGCCGGGAGCAAAAGCAGGGAAGAGGGCGACTGAGCCACCAGTACAAGGGAAGGGAGTCAAGGCAGACGTGAACGGGAAGAAAAGCTCAGAGCCTGGGGCGGGTCCGTGCACGTGTGTGTGCGTGCGTGATGGGGCAGGTGTGTGCGTGTGTGTGTGTGTGTGTGTGTGTGTGTGATGGAGCAGGTATGTGTGTGTGTAAGTGGTGGCACAGGTGTGTGTGTAAGTGGTGGGGCAGGTGTGTGTGTGTATGTGTCTGATGGAGCAGGTGTGTGTGTGTGTGTGTGTTTATGTGGTGATGGGGTGTGTGTGTGTGATGGGGCATGTGTGTGTGTGTGTAAGTGGTGGGGCAGGTGTGTGTGTGTGTGTCTGTGGTGGGGCTGGTACGTGCGTGCGTGTGTGTGTTTGCGTGGAAGTTTCCTCCGTCACAACAGACACGATTTATGTACCCAACTCCCAGTGTTCCCAAGAAAAACATGCAAAATAAGGTCACCTACAGAGGTGCTCAACAGAATTCAGTCTGGTTCTTCACATCATGAACCAAAATGATCACAGGTATCGAAATAGGAGGAGAAAGGATGAATTCTGCGTCCCACAGCAGCCAAGCTGACCCCAGAGCAGGGCGACCTCACTACACTTCCCCGCAGCCCCGCTGAGCAAGTCAGCAATGAGACACCAGAAAACAGGTGGGTCTCCTTCCAGACATTCAGCTACAACACACGTAAGTCACTGGAGCATATAGTACTTCTAAAATAAGTAAAAAACAAAACCAAAAGCCATGATTCATCCCAAAGTCGATCTTTTTTTAAAATTGTGGTCAACTACACATAACGTACAATTTACTATCTTAACCATTTTTGAGTGTTTAGTTCAGTGGCATTAAGTACATTCACACTGTACTGCAACCATCGCCACCATCCACCTGCAGAATGTTTTGTATCATCCCAAAATGAAACCCTCTACACAGTCCAAAGTTGATCTTCTTAATCAAAAATTTGAAAAGTCTTCTATAAAACCACTAAGGTAAAACCAAATGACATTCAAGTTCCTAAGGACCCTATTTGCCATTAAAATGCAAAAGCAATACCACTGTGTCTGAGTCTGAAGAAATTTCCAAACATTTCCTAAATAATTAAGCAGCTTCAGATATATTAGATCAAATTACGCGGGAAAAACTCAAATTCTCACATCTTTCACCTCTAAAAGCTGTATTTTCAGCCAATTCCTCTTTCTCCCCATTTAATACGATTCTTTCCCATTTCCACACCTAATGTCACAGCCTCAAGTCCTCGGCAGTGACTTCAAAGCGAAACACTCTATTATATAAAAATATTCTTAAGGAAACTGCCTAGCAGATGGCATCAATATTCAAGTCATAATGGAAGGCAGCTTTCTTGGTTCTAGAGGTTGGTTACCTGCATTCTTATGAAAAGCAAATAAAGCGTCTCAATTTAGAAATATCTGCTATATGAACTTGAAACTTCTTATACAACAAACTGTCTAAAAATAGAAAAAACTCATTTCAATATTTAAAATCCACTTAGATCCCCACAGAACAGTACTTAACTTTTAATTAATTTTATCATTATTTTTGATGCTTCTCAGAATCAGTACTGACTCACCTGGAAGAGAGAAACTTATCTGGAAAATGCATTCCAACTTTAAATTGTGTTATACTCACAGTTGTTGATAGACACAGTTTGCAAAATCTTTGTTTCTTCACATGTGACTTGTTCATATTTTCATTACTAACCAAGACTTTCAGAAAATAGAGGCTCAAAAAAATATCTAACCATGTTCTAAACAAACTTCCCTATAAGCAGTAAATTTGCTCAAATTTGCAGCTGAGACATAATTCATTGGGCAGAACCAAAACAGAGACAGGTCTATGAACTTTTTTGAAAAATAAAAGAGTCGGTAATATAATCTATCCATAATCATAAGTTAAAAAAAAAACTAAGATCTTATTTTTCCAAAATACTCGGTGTTTTACATTGGACTGCATGGTGTAAAACAGTGCCTTGTCATTTACGAATGGGACCCCGGTAAACATACCAGCAAGTCAAGATGCTGTTTATGATAAAAGTAGAGAAATTCCCAACAGATTACATTCTTCTAATTATCACAGAAGAGTCCATTATGATTCATTTTGTTTAGCTAGAAAACACATAAGGAAATGTCAGAAGCCTCTGTTTCATATCCAGCAAAAGTATCCCGGGATACAGACAGACACATTTGGCAGGACACAACTGATTCTAGAAATGAATAAACTCTGATAAAACCCTGTGCAAAAAAGAAGCAGCATCTCGATCTTTTCCTCAGGACTTGAGTCTCTGAATAAAACACTTTAAATTAGAGTGAGTGAAACCCAGATCCACAGGATAACACGCTTCACATAAATGATTCTCTTTGTTTAACTTGAAAACAGCAAAGTTCCAAGGGATTTTTTTTCAGACTTTTTTCCCTCCATCGTGTTTCCTTAAAAGTAATGCAAACCACCTTACTTACAACCTCTAACCACATACATCTGCCTGACAATGAGAAATCACAGGGTCACAGAATCTCCCACTTCAAGATATCCATCCTATTGTTTGATTCATCGAGGTCCTCGAGGTTTGAAGAACATAACACCTGGCCAGTTCCTACCCTGACTGCAAGGAAAGCCTTGATTGCAAACAGGCTCCAAATCCATGCCACGCTAGCCAACAATGTGGTTTGCCTTAATAAATACCATCCACAGAGGAAACAACTTTGAAATTAATATATTCAGCTTTATAGGACGACCGGTTTCCCTTCAAAAATCCAAGGCAACAATCATCTGAATCCATTGCCTTCTTCAAATAAAAACAGGTCTCTGAGCTCCGGTCACAACTCACTGTAGAACTGAATCATCCATTTGTTTTTTGCTTGTTTCAGTCAATATATAAAACAACCACCTTAGAAAACCAAGATATCTAAATTATGCAATCATATTTCTCAATTTTCCACGGATATAACACCAAGAATCTCAAACCAGAAGAATAAAATGCATTTACCTGTGTTCCTGTCTGGTAAGATACAGCAATGCTTCTGCAGAATGCCGGGCAAAACCTGTTTCAAAACAAATAAACAAAAGACATGTGGTTCTCATTCAGGTGGAGAAAGGCATCTCATTAACCGTTGCAAGTGTTTTTCTAATAAGACCATTCAATGTTGCACAGTCAACACGCCCAGAACGATCTAACAAATTAAACAGTACTGAAAAATTCTGATACATACATTTTTCATCAAAGAGGTTAATCAGATTAGGTAAGTGTGCTGATTATATATGCTGCTCCTAGGACGGTAATGGAGTTCTGTTTAATGTATGTCTCTAATGGGTCCTCAAAGTACCTTGAAAGCTGCACTCAGGGGATGCCTACAATAAGGCAAATGGGCCCACCAATTCTGTGATGGCTTTTAAAATACGACATGCAATTAGAGCCTGAAAATGGAGGCTTGATGGGGCAGTTCCTTGGGTCCATCTTCTAGGATCTAAGCCAAGACGCTTTTATCAAGGATGAGTCACAAAGAAAATGTGAAAGAAAAGCCTGTTGTTTACACACACAGTTTGGTAGGAAAAGGTGAAGGAAATATCTTATTTGATAAGCCAAAGGAAGGTGAAAATAATGAAAAATGGCTTTCCCAAGAAACTCCAGCACTGTAAGGCAACTGCAAAGTGCAGACTTAAAAAGAATTTGTGACTGAAGAGATCTCTGTGGGAAGCTTATGATTATGCTTTCTCAACTCAATTAGGGTAAAAGCTGAACTTCCATCTTAAATCCTCTACTGATGAGGCTGCAACGATTCCCCAGCCCTCCCTGATTACAAACCCCAACATTCTCAGTCAAGAAGCGTGCGTTACCCGCCTCTGGAGCAAAAGAATCAGCCAGTGGAGGGGAGAAGCGGGTGTTGCAAAGATGCTGCAGTCTCAACGCTGCCCTCGACCAGCTCAGGGTCTGCTGAGTACACAACAGGCTCTAGTAAACGTGATCAATGAATGCAGAAGTTTTTCTCCAGAATAATGATTCCCTTCCCTTCCACGCCCTCACGATGCCTCTATGTCGAGACAAGAAACCCTGGGACCATGTCTGACACTCATCTCTCCCAGCCCTCGACGTCCAACTGCGCAAACACACACACACATGCACGCGCACACACACACTTCACATCCTGGGCTCCTTGTAAATCTGCATCCCTTCTGATTCCAAAGCCAACACACCCACTCCATGACCCTCTCCAGCACTTTGCTGAGGGACGCTCCTTGGCTTCCCTATATCCATATTTAAGACCATGGCCTAATCATTGTCGTAAACGTGGGATCAGACAAGAGCAGTCAATGGGTGCTAAGGCTGGGGGAGTTGTGATGAGGAGATCTGAGTGGTTTTAAAGAATCCCCGCACAGAGAGATGAGCTCGGTGCTGTGTGACCGCCTGGAGGGGTGGGATAGGGAGGGTGGGAGGGAGACGCAAGAGGGTGGAGATATGGGGATATATGTATACGTATAGCTGATTCACTTTGTTATACAGCAGAAACTAACACGCCAATGTAAAGCAATTATACCCCAATAAAGATGTTAAAAAATAAAATAAAATAAAATAAAGAATCCCCACAGAGCCCCAAGGGATGCGAAACAGTAGTAATTACACCCAAGAGAGACGTGACCAAAATAAGCATCTCTGTGAGAGGAAGTGGGCGGGACCGAGGGAAAGACCCCTGTACAGCAGGAGCCTCAGCTGCCGGCTACACAGCACCCGCCGTCTACAAGGCACCCTCTGACTCTGGGTCCTGGTCTTCTTTTCCTAACTCTTACATTTGAAATTATTTCCAAATATCAAGGTTTTTTTTGAGTGTTGCTCTTGTTCCTTGACCATCCTCTGCCCTCTGGGCCCTTCTTTCCTGTATCATCACTTTCGTCGGCCTTGTGAGGAAGCCAGGTGGGCTCCAGTCAATACGTCACTTTTGACTGGACCCCCTCGGTCCCCGAGGTTCGTGGACAAGTAAAGACCTATGCTGTTTAAACAGGAAATAACACTGTTCCACTCCGAGATGCAGGTGGCAATTCAGTATCAGGACGTTACTACGTGTTCAGTGAACTGTTCTGGCCAATGGCACGCTGGCGAAGCCACCTTAGCTTAGTCCCCAGAAGAGGCCACGTCACTTCCTAACAGCCGCCCCCGCCACATCGTATCGCCAGGACGGCTGGTCCCACGAGGGTGTGGGGATGCTGCTTGCAGGTGGTGGTAGCAGGAACGCGGAGGTCAGGTGCCTGCTGGCGTCTCCCCGTGAAGGCTGGGCGAGTCCTCTCTGCGACCCCTGGCGCTCCCTGCTCAGCTCCCCGCAGGCCAAGGATGCCCGGTGCCGCTGGCTTTGAAGGGTGGAGGCCCCGAAGCCGCTGCCTGGACGGAGGGCGCAGCACACACGTGGTCCCCGTGTCTCTGCTTTCACCTCCCAGGCAGCCGGCAGGGTGGACCGACTGCACGCGAGGAAGACACCGGCCAAAGTGGATGGGACAGACGTGCTCAAGGGCAGACGATGTCACTGCCCCGGATGTCAGGGCCGTCACCGCACGCAACCCCGCTCGTGAGCACAGGCGCGGGCGAGGCTGCGGCAGGAGGGCCGGAGCTGGGGTGCAGGTCAGGACTGCTCCGGGCAGGCGTTCAAACCCTGGGCCGTCACCCGGCAGGCCTGGACAGGAATTACGAGGACAAAACTGGTAAAGTCACACCAGCCAAGGGGCAGAAACCGCCTGCGTGGGTATCGCCGGGGGCTGTATGCAGACTGCAGGGATCCCGTCGGGGACTAGGGGCCGGAGCCCCGGAAGTCACATTCCTCTCAGCACCTGGGCTTTCCTCCAGGTCCCCCGTGGTGGGGTGGTGTCCCCGAGACCCGCTGCAGGGGGCGCACTCTCAGCAGCACTGCCTGCACCCCGCGAGGTGCTCTCCCCACAAAACGGGCGTGAGGAACCTCCTGGAGACGCGGGTGTCCACAACCTTGACTGTGCTGATGGGCTCACAGGTGTGTACAAGTGTCCAGACGCAACAAACTGTGTGCCCTGAATGTTCGCAGGCTTTGTATACCAGTTATACCTCAGGACACTTGATAACAAGGTTTCTGCTCCAAATTCTCCGTGAATTTCTGCTGTGCCTTTAAACACACATGTGTGCGCACACACACACACACACACACACACAAACACACAGACACCGCACATCTAACGAGCTCCCAGCACTGCTCACCTGCTCAGCCCGAAGAACCACCGGTGCCCAGGCTGCACCCAAGCAACACGGCCATGTGTCTAATGAAACCGTCCTGCCGGTGCACGTGGTCAAGTTTTAAGTGGGCAGAGCGACTACAGTAAAAATCCACAGGCACAAAAAGAACAGGATGGGCGAGCACAGAAGAAAGAGACTGCAGCATGTCTCTGTGAGATACAGGGCACTCTCAGAAGAGCTGGCAGTCGGGGACCCGGCTGCCTCCGGAGAGGTGCGTGCAGGGGCCCCAAGGGCAGGAGCAAGGCCGCTGGAAACCTTCATCCAGTGCGGCCCCTCCAGGTGCCCACACACGCAGCCCAGCCCCTCTCCAGCCACCAGAGAACGAGCTGAACTAGAGGAAACCAGAGCAGCGCAGGCTCCATTGGAGCCCTGGGTGAAGACAGGAGAGCTAAGTGGCTGGCTCCCCTGAACCCTCCTCCCACCTTCCTCCGGAATGAGAGGGGCTGGGCTTCCCCCCACCTATCCTCACCCTTCGATTCTCCTCTGATAAACAGAAAAATACCCCCTATGACGTGGGCCTCCAAACGGAAACTCTGGCTTCCTATCAGGTCTCTGTGTGGTCAATTCCACCAGCCAACAAGCCCCATACATCCACCAAAACATTTTCCACAAATTTTAATCTTTCACTTAATTAGGACTTAGAGCTGAGGATTATCACACATTTAAAGAAAACTCCCACTTTGAGAGACACTAAAACAGACAGAAAACTGGAATGAGAGAAAAGAGAAACATTACAGGGGAAAAGAGAACATTTCAAATAATGATAATTAATATTTCAGAAAGCGAGAGAAGATATTTCGTCCATGACTCAAGAAAAAGATGTTAAGTTTATGAAAGGAAAATTCACAGAACCAGAAGGAGCTTTTGGAAGTTAAAAACAGGAGAACCAAATTTTTTACAGAAAAATAAAGAGTTGAAAAAAATTCAAGGAAATAACCCAGAAGGTAGATTTAAAAAAAATACAGAGAGTTAGGAGAAAAAAAGAGAGAACAGAAACGTATTCGGCCGTCCCTGGAGTTTCTGACCAACGGCTCATCCAGAGTGAAAGATCCACGTAACAGAAGGGAACACAGTGCCCGACAAGCCACAGCAGCCCCCGTGTCTAAGGGACAATTTCAGACTCGACAGGACCCCAGAGTGCCCAACACAGAAGGACCAGCCTCACGCACACTACAGGGAAACTTCAGCACAAAAGGAGGGTTCCAAACGCACCCAAGTGCAAGATACTGGATGCCAGGAAATGTGGGAACAGGGCCTTGGAAATTCTAGGGGAAACTGCCCCCAACATCGGCCATGGATGAAAGAGAGATGAAGGGCCAAGGGGGAGAACCAGATCTTCCTAAATGACCCACCCAACCCCCAAGAGGCAGCTGCCAGAGGACGCTCTCTGTGGCCGCCGCGAGGACCCGAGGGGTCCAAAGGCGGGGGTGTCACGGAGGGGCAGGGCTCCCAACGTGGCGCCTGGGCGGTGGGCCAGCATGTGGGGTGGGGGGACGTTGCCCAGACGGACAGCAGGCTGAGGCTGAACACACAGAAAAAAGGTGAAAATGCGACGGAGACATTAAAGAGAGAGCCAGGCCTTTTAAAAAAGGCAATTAACGGTGAATGAAAGATGTTACCAAAAAAGCACAATCCTATCAATTTAATGTGATATCAGTACTAACTATTAATTTATCCCAAAGTCAGGATGTAACCACATTGGGCATTTGAGGAGGGGGAGCCCCAGCCTCCCCCGGCCGCAGCGGGAAGTCAGGGGAGGGGGAAACGGTGAAAGAATGGGGACGGCGTCTCTGGGTCCAAGGCGAGGTATGAAGGGGGTATGAAGCAGCTGACTCTACTCTCTATCAGAAGCCTCTTAAAGCTGCTCCTCTTTTTATAGTATGTATGTGTGTAAATTAAATGAACTTACAATTAACTCACATGAATTAGTGCGTGGCAAGTCTGCAAAATGATTTCTACAACTACAGGAAAGCAGTACTAAAATGTCCTTAAGAAGAGAAAATTTAAAACGACCAAGACACCTATTTGAATTCAAGTAGTTCTAGACATTTTTACATCTATCTCATCACAATTTAGGTACATCTAGAAACTCAGGCTTCACCTACTTACTCAACACACACATCCAGCAAATCCAGATAAAAGCAAACACACAGTTAAAAGCTAGAACAAAACCTGAGCAAACCCAGTCCTGACCCAGAGTCACTTTATGTTTATAAAGGGATATGGAATAAGGAGTTAAGAATGAGGCAAAGGCTTATATTTAAGGGACGGTAATGAAAACAGTGTGGTGCTGGTGAGAGAAGAGACAAATGGATCAGTGGAACAGAAGAGACCCCCATAAACATAGTCAACTGATCTTTGACAAAGGAGCAAAGGCAACGCAATGGAGCAAAGACAGTCTCTTCAACAAACGGTGTTGGAACAACTGGACATCGTGTGCAGAAAAAAAATAATAATCTAGACACAGACCTTACACCCTGCACGTAAATGAGCTCAAAGTAGATCACAGCTTAAACGTAAAAGGCAAAACTATAAAACTCCCAGAAGATAACGTGGAGAAAATCCAGATGACCTCGGGTGTATGGTGATGCCTTTTTAGATACAACACCAGAGGCGTGATCTATGAAAGAAATAATTGATAAGCTGGACTTCATTAAAATTAAAACCTTCTGAAAGATGCTGTCAAGAGAATAAGCAGACAAGCCACAGGCTGGGAGAAAAGACACATGTGATAAAACCTGTTATCCAAAATATATGAAGAACTCTTCAAACTCAATAACAAGAAAACAAACAACCCGATTAAAAAATGGTCCAAAGACTTTAACAGACAGCTCAGCAAAGGAAACATACAGATGGCAAGTAAGCAAGAAAAGATGCTCCACATCGTATGTCATCAGGGAAATGCAAATTAAAACAACAATGAGACACCACTACACACCTATCAGAATGCAAAACAGCACAGACACTTTGGAAAACAGTCTGGGGGTTTCTCATAAAAGTAAACATACTCTTATCCTATGACCCAGCAGTCAAGCTCCTTGGTATTTACCCAAAGGAACTGAAAACCTTTGTCTACACAAAACCCTACACACTTTATCCACAAATGCCAAAACTTGGAAGCAAGCATGGTGTCTTTCAGTGGGTGAATGGATAAATAAACCGTGGTCCCTCCAGACAATGGAATATTATTCAGCTAAAAAGAACTGAGCCTTCAAGCCATGAAAAGACATGAAGGAAACTTCAATGCATACGACTGAGTGAAAGAAGCCAGTCTGAAAAGATTACAGACTGTATGATTCAACTCTATGACATCCTGGAAAAGACAAAACTGTGGAGAGAGTGAAAAGAACAGTGGTGAAAAGAGGGAGCACGGAGGATTTTTAGGGCAGTGAAACTACTCTCTATGACTCTGTAATGATGGATACAAGTCACTATACATTTGTCAAACCCACAGAATATTCAACGCCAAGAGTGAGCCCTGATGTAGGCCAGGGACTCTGGGTGATGATGATGTATCATTCATTGGAGGTTCATGGATTGTAACGAATGTCCCATCTGGTGGGGATGGTGACAGTGGGCTGGGGGAGGGCCAGGGGACAAGGGTACATGGGAAATCTCTGTGCCTCACCCTCAATTTTGCTGTGAACCTAAAACTGCTCATGAAGTGGGAGAGTGGCATGGACATATATACACTACCAAATGTAAAACAGATAGCTAGTGGGAAGCAGCCGCATAGCACAGGGGGATCAGCTCAGTGCTTTGTGACCACCTAGAGGGGTGGGATAGGGAGGGTGGGAAGGAGACACAAGAGGGAGGGGATATGGGGATATATGTATATGTATAGCTGATTCACTTTGTTATAAAGCAGCAACTAACACACCATTGTAAAGCAACTATACTCTAATAAAGATTTTTTTTTAAAAAAAAAGTCTTTTTGAAAATGCATATATTTTACCTGAAATTGAGGCATTTCTCATTTCATCACAAAGTAAACAGACACTGCTGGCCCACGCCCCCTACTCCAAGCAGAAAGACAGGGCCTTTTGTTCTGCGGGGCTGGCTGGCCTCTCTGGGAGGAAAGGAGAGGACAGTGATTCATAATCAATCAGACCTAAGACTTGGGGTGACTTCACTAACCAAGTCTCAGCCCTTCAGGCTGAAATGCGATCTATAAACTACTCTGCAAAACAAACGTTCACAGACACACCACGGAAAGAGTTTATGATTTAGTAGCATGTTGTGTAATAAAAAGATAAATATCAACACACAAATTAAAAATCAACTCACCAGACGGAATGAATCGCCCCTTTCCACTGCTACAGTACTAAGAAAACATGAAAACCTGCGCTGATGTCCCTTCCAACGACAGAAGCGCTACTTTCAGGGCAACAACAGAGGCCTCTCCTCTAGTCCGGGGCGGGGGGGCAATGGGGAGGACGGTGTGCTATGTGTCACTCACAGAAACACACCGATGTGGACAGACGGGGCCCTCCACCGCGTCACACCCATGTGGCCTCAATCCCCCGGCCCTCCGTGAAGGTCTGCTGAGGGTCCAGGAGGCCCAGACGCGTGCCAGCTCCGCGACATGCTGGCCCTACCACACGGGCAGAAGGTCCCCAAGGAGCCGTGCCCAGGGCTGCAGTGCAAACGCCTCGCTGAGGCCACACGAGGTTTGTCTGCTTATATGGCGGGGGCGGGGGGGGGGCGCTCTCAGCTGCACAGAAACAACCCAGGAGGCTAGGGGCCCACGCGGCCCCATCAGAGCCAGGATGGAGCCCCTGCCTGGGCATCCTCTCCATCAAGTACCAGCCGCGAGGAGGCCGGGGGGTGCCGAGACACCGGGGGTCCGAGCTGAGCTTTTGCCCCTTCATGTGGGGGGCTCAGCATCCGTGGGGACGGTTCTCCAGGCCCACAGCTCCGGACAGGGCAGTGCGGCGTCCCCGGACTCAGCCCCCAGCAGAGCTGTGGTTTGCTGGGTGGATCTTTATGTGCTGTGAGAGCCGCACAAGCTGGGTGCACGGCTGGGGCACTTCCCAGCCTTCAGGGAACCACTGTCCGAAAGGGGGCAGGGCACCCGGGACCCCCCCCACCCCAGAGGCCTCTGCGCCATCAGGACTCTGGCCAGAAATGCCATCTTTTCTCCTGGATGCCCTCTCTGGGGGGGGGGGGG
>NW_006794649.1:597057-645114 GCF_000442215.2 Lipotes vexillifer
GGGGGGGGGGGTCCCTGAGCTTGGCCTCCAAGGCCAGCCCCGCCCTCCTCCCCACAGCAGGCAGGCCGTGCTCAGCCCCAACCTGTGCGCTTCCCTCCGCTCAGAAACGTCCTCAAGAACTGGTCCGTGCACGGGAGTTTTACGCACAACTTGACCGACCCTGGGACGTCCAGATTAAACGTGCCCCACGGGCGAGTCTAAGAGTGTTTCTGGGTGAGACCAGCATGACCCAGCGGACCCAGTAAAGCAGGTCTCCCTCCCCAGTGAGGGGCCTCACCCAGTCCCCAGAGGGCCTGGACACAGCAGGAGGATGCAGGGGGATCTGCGGCCCCTCTTGCCACCCCTCCCTGTGCCCGTGTGGAGCCCTGTCGGGTGGGGCCCTTCGCTCCCTCCCTCACTGAGCACCTTCCGTCAGAGGTGACCAGAGCGGGCACCGCTCGTTCCAGGGTCACCCTGAGGCTCCCCTCTTCCTGGCAGTGGGAATCCGAACACGACCCCCTCCCGCTAAGTGGAGCTCAGAACCAGCCTCTGGGGTCTGAGGAGGTGACTCTGGTGTGCGACAGGGTCTCTAGGGTTTGGAAGATTCTGCCCCCCAGGACGGCCTGACTTCAAGCCTCACAGAGTCAAAGGCTCGACTTCTGAACTTGAAGCACAGAAGCCCCTTTATTATCACGTCCTCTGACTGCAGAGGGGAAGCCATGGATAGAAAGTTCCAAAACACACGTGCACACACACGTGCATGCACACACACGTGCACACGCACACAAGCGGGCGCACACGTGTGCACGCACACACACGCACACACACATAAACACACATGCATTTTGTCCAAAATCATCCTCCCCGTTACAAGTGTAAAATGACCAAGATATTTCCATTCTTATCAAAGAGACCATTTAACTTTTTACAGAACATTCATCTGAGCTTAAAAATAGCAGGCGTTGGCACAGAACGAGCTTGGACTGGCTGTTTCACAACACCAGCGCTCACCGTAGCTTTTTCTAAATTTCAGGAACTGTTGGTTGAGGAGGTTAAGAGCTAATTGAGAACTTATATTCGTATAAACAGATCTGAAAAGGCATAGCAATTTAAATGATGAGAAGAAACACCATTTCTAACTTTTTTAACAGATCACTGAAAAAGGACAGATACTTAAATTCGTGGTCCTGTAGCCTCCCAGTAACGGGAGGCTTGATGTGGGGTCATCTGGTCCCAGAGAATTCAGTCCACGGAATTCAAAGGAAGTGGAGGCCACCAACATTTTACATATGCTTCGGGGGCTTCAAATAGCTCCATTATTCTTGTAAAACTAATGGTAGTTGACGTCTTTGAAAATCCAAAGAATTCCACGTTCAGTGTTACAAAATAAGTACCTCACCCCTTACCTGTCTCCTTCCTGCCCCTCCCCATGAGCTTCTGAGTGGAACCCTGGGATTTCGATCCCAGAACCCCACCCAGTCCACTCCGCTCAGGGTCACCCAAGGAAGCACCTAAAGGTCAGCTCTTCCCCTGAAGCTGCGTCACCTCCCAGGCCGGGGTGTCCCCTCCCCACTCTGCTGGCCTTCTCTTCCTCCTGGCCTCCCAGCTCTGGAGCCTCTGGCTCTTCCCGTCTGTGCTCATGGCCCAGGTCATCCTCCCTGGGCCCTAAACCACCTGACAACTCAGATTCTCCACCTCAGCCGTAAGCCTTCTCTCTCCTGGATTCAGAACCATGTCCCGCTGCCTACTTGCTGCCACCCCCCGGGATGTCTAACGGGGATCTCAAAATCAACACAATGGGCCCTCCTTAACCACACCTGCTCCTGCACAGCCTCGTGGCATCTACACGGCCTGTCTCTACCTGCTCAGCGAGAACAGAGGCCCCCATGCACCTTCAAAGCCTCGGTAGGATCCGTGGAACGTGGAGCCTCCCAAGAGGCTGGACCTTCCCTGGATTTACCAGCTGCTCTCAGACGAGGGTGAAGAGGCCGGCAGGGCAGCCTCGTCCCCGAGAAAGGGACACCCCGAGGGATGGCCAGGGCCCAGAGCTGGGCCAGCACCCGTCACAGGGTGGGCTCCATCACCCTCCAGGACATGTGGCTCCCAGGTCACAGACACAGGCCACAGGGTGCTGGGCTCCATCAGGAAACCACAGCCTCCTACCTGGAGGACGAGTCGCTGCTCAAAAGGGATCCCATCCCGGTTGCCGGGCGACCCTGCCCAGGCCCCTGAGGCTCGCTCTGCCTCCGCCCCCATCTCCTTTCACGATCGTCTTTCCTACTTTTCTACTGTAGACAAGGGTGCATACCGGTCCCATCTATTTAACTAAAAGTTATTCAATTTATCTGCGCGTAAGAAAATTTGAGTGCACAGACCAAGTGTAACCAAGATGTTCACTTAATCGATCGCCTTTTCTGGGTTAAAAGGCAGGAAACCATCCTTCAGGGCTGTTCCAGAGTGGTTTTCTACAGAATGGAGAAAACTGCCGTGCTGGTTGGGTTTTCCAGGGAAGCGAACCAACTGGATAACAGGATGTACAAACACTGCGTGTGCACGTGTGCAGGTGTGTGTGTCTGTATGTAAACATCTATGTGTACATACCCATCAGCCTCCATAATCGCGTGGCCGATTCCTCATAATTAACCCACCGTTCTCCTGCTGTGAATGAAGCTGCCAGGACACGGGGTACAGGGACCTGCCTCCCTGCTCTCGGTTCTGCGGGTACATCCCTCGATCGTACAGCAGTTCTATTCGTAATCTTCCGAGGAACCTCCATGCTGGCTTCCACGGTGGCTGCACCGTCTGGCGCTCCCACCGACAGCGCACGAGGTTCCTGTTCTCCATAGCCTCAACACACCTGCTATTTTCTGGTTTTCTGATGGCAGCCATCCTATCGGGTGCGAGGCGGCCTCTTCACCCACACATTGAGGCGCTGTAACGCGACAGCTCCCCCGCGATCAGCTGAGAGCTTTAGGAGTCTCCCCACCGCACCCCAGCCGCGTGTCGGAACCTCTGGGATGTCTTCCTGTCCTTCCCCAGCCCCGGGTCGACTGCGGGATGGGCGCTCCTGACTCCAGAACGTGTCCCACAATTCCCTTTGCGACAGGACCCTCCGTCCCGCGTCCTCACCCATCATGTACCCTAGACGTTCCCACGCCCGCCAGGTGGTCCTGCGACCTGCCCCCTCCTGAGGGCCTCGTGGGCTCCCAGACTGCCTCCCCGCCTGCTCAGGGAACCCCCCTTGAGACTCCCGCGGATGAGGGGCTCCCCTCCCCTACGGCCCTGAGGCCGCCCGCATTTGGGGGTGAAACGGTCACGACCCCGGCTGACCTCCTCCAGCCCGCCTGCCACCTGATGGCCCAGGAGGACCGCTCGGACACAGGGAAGCCCACGCCTCTGTCCTGCCTGCACCTGCTTCCCAGCTGCATCCTTTACATCCTTCCCACGGCCTGACCTTTCGGACACTCGCAGCCTCTCAACCCCAACCCAGCAACCTTCCTTCCTCTTTTCCGTCTATTGAAATCTCGAGCATTTTCCCAAATTAAGCTTGAATCAAATACCCTCCTCGACGTCTCGTGCCACGTAGGTCCTGGTCACCTTTATCACCTCTCCCATATGGCACTGTGTCCCCGGCCAGGAGCACCACCCCCGCGGGCTGCAGCTGCATCTCTTTATACCCGTATTCCCGGCCCAGAGCATCGTAAGGCCCCGAACAGGAGGGTGCCATCCACGGGCAGCCTGAGCCCTAAGGTGTGCGTGGGGGGGGGGGGTAATCTTTTGATGTTCTAACTACCTGGTTTTTGCTGCAAAAACTATTATATATCCTGGCTCCTCCCTTACCTCTTCAGAACAGTCCATCAGAGCTTTCTGAGAGGCTGCCTCCTGGGCTTAAGTCCTCAGTATGTCCACCAAATAAGACATAATTCTCAACTTTTAGGTTGTGCCTTTTTTTTTCAGTTGGTAAGACTCAAGGTCCATGAGGACAGGCTGTACCGCACACTTGCGAATCCCCAGGAGCTAGCAGAGGACATGCCTATAGAAGGTGCTCCACCAATACGTCTTTAGCCTGGGAATTATCCACCAATTCATGGAAGGAAAAATGGATACGGTGAGGTTAAGGACTTGCTCAAGGTCAGAGGTGCAGCTACTGTGAATAGATGAGAGTCTGTGAGTGTGAGAGTGTGTGTGAGTGTGCATTTGAGTCAGTGTGAGTCTGTGAGTGTGAGATGGTGCACGGGAGTATCAAGGGCTTGTGAGTGAGCAGACGGCTGTGCACATGTGCAAGGAAGTGTCAGCTCATGAGTGTGTGTAAGAGGCGGGGGGGGTGGGGGGGGGTGGGGGGGGGGGGATGGACCCACAGACCCCAAACGTGAGGACACTAACGGGAGGGGGGAGGAGGAGGGGGAAAGGGGTGAGGAAGACGACAGAGAGGGAGGAGAGACCACCACCAGGGAAGCACGTCTGGGGGACCAGGAAGCGCCGGAAGCTGGGGAGGCTGGAGCCACGGGGCCCTGCCCAGGAGCACGTGTTCCATCCCCTGGAGAAGGCCATGCTCCACCCACCGTGGCTCGGGGGCCCACGAACCGTCCGTCCCACGCGGTGCCCAGGACCCACCCCACCCAGCCCTGAGTCCACACGAAGGCGAGGACCGCAGGCAGAGGGCCGGAGCTTCTGCGTCCTGACGCCGCGGGCAACGGCTCACGCATCCGATAACACAGGAAGGACGCGAAGCATAGGTGCGGGTGGTGCGTCTGCTGAGTGTGAGGGAGCCTGCCGTCCGCAGAGCTCGACGCACAGACAGAAGCAGAGACGCTGATGGAGCAAAATCGCCCCCCTGGGAATGACCAGAAGTGACAGCCGTCGGGGCACGAGGAGGGAGTGGAGGTGGGGTGTCGCACACCAGCCCCCGCAAGGAGCCACCTGGATAGATAAACCCGCTGGGTCTTGGTCACCGTCCGCACCGGTGGTGCCACTCAGGGTGACCGGATGCTAACACGGTGTGGGTGTGTGTGCGCGTGTGCAGGTGCCTGTGAGTGTGCGTAGAAACAGACACGTGTGTCAGGAGGGAGGCATTTTTCACTCAGAATATTTATTAAGGCGCCATTTCAAGTATTGCAGACAAAGGTCCTGCCTGACCCCCGACACCAAGGTTCCAGGGCCCGGACGGGCGAGAGCAGCTCAGTCCTGGCCTTAGACGCAGGGACCACACAGACCCCTGGGACTGCTGGTGGGACGGACGCAGACGTCCTGAGGAAGTAAATGCAGCCAGGTGGGGGTCGGCTAACATCTTTTATTACATTTCACAGGTTATTCATGGACATCACAGCGACAGACTGAGTGTTACCAATAAGAAGGGAGTTGGGCCAGTCAGGAGAGGGGAAACTTTGTGTTCTTTTACATTTATTTCTACTGATGTATTTTTTAAACCGTTTCAGTTGCAATTTTGCTTTCAAAATCTAGTGATCTGAGAAACGTGGAACAGAAAAGGAACCAGGTTCTCTGGTAAAATATCCTACAACCGGCCAAATTATAGGGGGCAAATGTCTCACCTGAAACCAAGGGATAAATGAGATTCGTGGGAGGACTAAGTCCACACGGATCTATTAGTGCCCGGAGAGAGTTTTCCAGCTCAAGGAAAGATTGTCTATTTATTCTAGGTTGCAGAACTTTGCTGAATTGTTTTACATTTTTTTTCTTTTGGCTGTGCCACTCCACATGCGGGATCTTAGCTCCCCGACCAAGGATAGAACCCGTGCCCCCTGCAGCGGAAGCTCGGAGTACTAACCACTGGACCGCCAGGGAAGTCCCTTTGCTGAACTGTTTTATTCTACCTTAAAGTATGTAAGATCAGATTTATTACTGTTGTCACGCTGCATGAAATTTTTGCTAGTTCTTGGGACGATCCCTGAGGCTCTGCGGGTGGGGGCGGATCACACTTCTCTGTTGGGCCACGTATGAGGCCCCGCCCGCTGTGCGCCATCTCCGGGGGATACGGCCGAGGGACCCACGACGCGTGAGCGCGGCGCATGCAGGCTGTGGGTGCCGCTGCTCAGAGGAGAGCTCGTCTGTGTCAAGACGCGGGACCTGCAGCAGGAAAGGGGCGACGTTCTCAGCAGAGTCCCGCCAGCAGTACGCACTGTGTCACCAGGACTGTGGCGGACACGGACGTTCCATCACGGGGACGGAAGCCTGTGGCTGAGCCCGCACGCTGTCCCGGGACCCACAGGGCAACGGCAGCGGAGGAGGGCCGAGGGCGAGAAGCGTGGAGATGGGCTCCAGGGTGGTCATCCGGCCAAACGAGTGAGAAGAGGGGACAAACCTGACAGAAAGAGGCCAAAGGGAGGAAGGAGGGCCAGGGACACTGGTGATGAGAAGTAGCCCCGGCGGGAGGACGCTGCCCTTCCCCCCGCCCCAGAGGAGGGGGGAGCGCTGGTGAGGACCACAGGCTCCCAGTAGAGGCTCTGGGGGTGTTTGTCGGCAGCAACTACTCAAATACATGCTTCCCCAGCAGCAATCACGTCTTTTCAGTATGGAGTGGGGAAGATCAGCGATGCCATTAATCCACTCCTGGAACTCTGTCAAGTAGGAGAAGGGCCGACTGGGGGTCGGGGGGGGGGGGAGTTAGTGGCAGAAATAACGACTTGACAGACTCAGGCGGTCTCTGCTCCCCAGGGACCACGGAGACGAGATGGGACAGACAGGGGACAAACCAGAGGGTTGGGCCAGGTCCCGACCGCGGCAGGGCTGACCTCAGAGCAGGATGGTGCCCTCAGCACAAAAGAGAAGTGGAGCACGAGGTCCCACGCGAGGGGAGCCTGATGGAGAGAATCCGGCACCACCGGACCTCGGGTCCCCAGCTCAGCACACCCTGCGCTCCCCGAGGACAGCCTGTCCCTCTGGCGGACGTTCCAACAACAGAACGCTGCTAGTTCAAGGCTGACGAGCGTGAAACTGGTCTTTGCAAATGACAGTCAGAGAGCAAAGAACCCTCCGCCCAGAGGGCGGGGGGTGAGAGAGTACATTCCTCTGGCCTCATTCTTGTAGCCCATGGACTAAACAGGTCAGAACCCAACTCCTCCAGGGATCCTAGACCAGATTTGTTCCGACAGCATCTCTATCCGTGTAAAGACGAAAAGGTTAAACTAATAACCATGAGCTTTTTAACATATGACCAAGCCAGCTTTCATCAGTATGGACCCTGGAAGCCTCCTGGGTATATTTATTTTAGGTTTATTGAGGAGCAAGTGACCAATAACATTGTAATCTAAAGTGTAGGCATGATGATTTGTTACCCGTGTACACTGTGAGATGATCACCGCCATCGAGTTAATGGACACGCCCCTCACCTCACAGAGGTGACTCCTGTGCACATGTGTGCGTGTGTGCATGTATGCATGTGTGTGCTTTGAGAACACTTGGGACCTATGCTCAGCACCTTTAAAGGACACGATATGGTATCATTCACTGTAGTCACCATGCTGCGTGTTAGATTCCCCAGAACTTACTCGTCCTACAGCTGGAAGTTCGGGTCCTTTGACCAAGGTCTCCCCATCGCCCCTCCCCCCAGTCCCAAGTAATCACCATTCTTCTCTCTGCTCGATGACATCAGCTTCTGTGCGTGTTTGTTTCTACATATAAGTGATGCCACACAGCATTTGTCTCTCTCTGGCTGGCTTATTTCACTTAGAATAAACGTCTGCCAGGTTCATCCATGTCGCCACAAGTGGCAGGATTTCCTGACCCTCACATCTTCTTTATCCATTCATCTGTCACCGAACACTTAGACTATTTCCACGTCTTGGCTCCTGTGACTAATGCAATGAGCACACAGTGCAGATACCTCCTTCAAGATACTGATGTCATTTCCTTTGGATGCACACCCAGAAATGGGATGGATGGACCATATGGTGGTTC
This sequence comes from Lipotes vexillifer, assembly GCF_000442215.2. Lineage (NCBI taxonomy): Eukaryota > Metazoa > Chordata > Mammalia > Artiodactyla > Lipotidae > Lipotes > Lipotes vexillifer. The sequence continues at coordinate 604,951 of NW_006794649.1, forward strand.
TATATTTAATTTGTTGAGGAACTTCTATACTGTATGTACCAATTTATATTCCCCCCAACAGTGTACTAGGGTTTCCTTTTCTCCAACAAATAATCCTATTAAAAAATAGGCAAAGAGCATGAATAGACATTTTTCCAAAGAAGACATACAGGTGGCCAACAGGCACATGAAAAGATGCTCAACATTGCTGCTCATCAGGGAAAGTCAAATCAAACCACAGTGAAACATCACCTCACATCTGTCTGATGTCAGAATGGCCCTCATCAAAAAGACAAGAAGAAACTAGTGCTGTTGAGGACGTAGAGAAACAGACGCCCCCTCAAGCCGCCATCGACCAGCACACCATCCATCTGGGACTCCATGCACCACCAGTGTAACGAGATTAACGGGGAATCCTGAGCCGAGTTAATAAGCACTGTCTGCTGAAAAGTCTTGAATTAAAGCATGTGAGACTCCTCCCCTCCGCCCCCTAACTGCAAATCCTAACTCATTTTCCTGGAAACGCTGGCTCCCTCTCACTTCCCAACAGCTGTGGGAGACTCACGATCCCCCTCGCCCCCGCTGCACCCCAACCCACAACCTTCGTCCCTGTCACAAGGAAGAGCAGAGCCGGCGACAGGGACCACAACACCGACGAGCCGTCCCCTGACCCCTGTGACATCAGAGACGTATGCCACGTACCTGACACTGAACCCCCAATGTGTCCTGGACACCACATTCTCCTAAAAGGACTTGCGTCCCTGATGTCCCATCTCTGCCCACATATTCAACCTGCCCCCACCACTGACTTTTTCACACGAGCGTTTAAACAGGCTCAGATTTCTCTATCATTAAAAATGAGATCGGCTTCCAGCATGACAGCGCAAAAATCCCCGCTGCCCACTCCCCAGCGAAGGTGTGAAGATTATAGCAAAAAAATAAATGAAAACAACATTTCAGCCTCTGGAAATGGTCCTGAGGACAAACAGCAAGTGAGGAAAATCTATTCCAGAAAATCTGCACAAATTTGGGGAGAAAGATGAGAGTCTGTGGTACTGGAACTGAATCTGCTCCCTCGCGCCCCTCCCAGCTCAGGGAGGCCGAGCCTGCACCCGGGACGGGGCCAACACCAGTGAACGCGTGCAGGGTCGGGACCCCTTCATCCCCGCCCCCTGACCCCACGCGTAGCACCAGTGTGCTGAGGACAGGGGGCCCTGACAGCCCTGCCCACCGGAGACGTGCTGGTTCCACGTCGGACTGGCAAGCCGAGAGGACCTGAGGCTGCTGCCGTCCCCCACAGAGCACCCAGTTCCTGGCGGGACGGGATGCTGCTCGGAGAGAAGCCCAACCCCCAGCTCCAGCAGCAGCAGCAAGAGCAGACAAAATAGACTTTGAAGTAAAAGATGTTACTAGACATAAAAAAGGACATTTTATAATGATAAAAGGGTCAACCCATCAGAACATATAACAATTATAAATATATATGCACCTTAATAACAGAACACCAACGTGCGTGAATCAAAGACTGACAAAAATGATATTGATAATAATAGCTGAAGACGTCAATACCTCACTTTCAATAACGGGTAGAACAACTAGACATAAGATCAACAGGACAGAAGCCTTAAGCAGCACTGTAAGTCAGCTAGACCAAAGACACATCTACAGAACATTCCTCCAACAGTAGCAACAGAGTACACACTCTTCTCAAGCGCACCTGGAACATGCACCAGAACAGACCATACACTGTCATAAAAAAAGCTCAACAAATTTAAAATGAGAGAGTTAACACAAACTATGTTCTCTGATCACAATGAAATGAAATTAGACATCAATAACAGGAAAGAAATTGGGAAACTCACAAATATGTGGAAATTAAACAAAGCACTCCTAAATAATCAATTAAACAAAGAACAAATCAAAAAGGAAATCAGAAAATGCATTGGGATTCATGAAAGTGAAGACAGCTAAAGCAATACTTACAGGAAAATTTATAGCTACAAATGCCTTTATTAAGAAAGAAGAAAGATCTCAAATCAATAAGCTAAACTTCCACCTTAAGACACTGGAAAAAGAAGAGCAAATTAAACACAAAGCAAGAAGAAGGAAGGAAATAATAAAGATTAAAGCAGAAACTTGTGAAGCAGAGAATATAAAAACAAAAGAGAAAAATGAAGTCAAAAGCTGGTTCCTTGAAATGGTCAACAAAATCAACATCTTTGGTTAGACTGACCAAGAAAAAAGGAAAGGTTCAAATTACTAGAATCAGGAATGAAACAGGGAACACTATACAGACTTTACAGGCAGAAAAAGATGAAAAAAGAAAACTTGCACCAACAAATTAGATGACTTAGATGAAATGGACAAACGCCTCAAAAGACACAAACTACCAAAGCTGACTCAAGAAGAAAGAGACGATCTGAATAGACCTTATAGCAAGTGAAGACAATGAATTAGTAAACGAAAACTGTTCACAAAGAAAAGCTCAGACCCAGATGGCTTCTCCACTGAATTCTTCCCAAAAATTCAGGAAGAATTCGTACCAATTCTTCACAAATCCTTCCCAAAAATATAAGTAAAGGGAACACTTCCCAACTCATTTTATGAGACCAGTTTACCGTGATACTGAAACCAGGCAAAGACCTGATGAGAAAAGAAGGCTAAAGGTCAATATCTCTCATGAACACGGATGCATAAACTCTCAATAAAACACTGGCAGGGGGCTTCCCTGGTGGCGCAGTGGTTGAGAGTCCACCTGCCGATGCAGGGGACACGGGTTCGTGCCCCGGTCCGGGAAGATCCCACATGCCGTGGAGCGGCTGGGCCCATGAGCCATGGCCGCTGAGCCTAAGCATCCAGAGCCTGTGCTCCGCAACGGGAGAGGCCACAGCAGTGAGAGGCCCGCGTACCGCAAAAACAAAAAAACAAAAAAACACTGGCAGAACTAATCCAGCAACACATAAAAATAATTACAAGTTCTTGATGAAAACACTCGACAAACTAGGGATAGGACTAGGGAACTTCCTCAACCTGATAAAAGACATCTACAAAAAACAACAGCTAACATCATACTTAATGGATAGAGACTGAATGCTTTCTCCCTAACATCAGGAACAAGGCAGGGATGCCCACTCTCACCACTGCTATTCAACATAGTCCTGGATGCCCTAGACAGGGCAGTTAGATGAGGAAAAGAAATAGAAGCATCCAGATTGGAAAGGGAAGAAGTAAAACTATTTGCTGGTGACATAACCTTGTACATAAAAAATTCTAGGAAATCCATTAAAAACAATTAGAACTAATAAATAAGTTCTACAAGGTTGAAGGATACAAGATCAATATAAAAAATCAATTGTAATTCTATGTACTTGAACAATCTGAAAATAGAAACAGTTCCATTTATAATTACATCAAAAAGAATAAAATACTTAGGAATCAATTTAACAAAAGAAATGAAAATCTTATACTCTGAAAACTACAAAATACTTTTGAAAGAAATTAAAGATCTGAACAAAAAGCACCCCCATGTTCATGAATCAGAAGATTTAACTCTTCAAACTGATGTACAGATTCACTGTGATCCCCGCCACAAATCCAATTGACCTCTTTATAGAAACTAACAACGTGACTCTAAAATTCACATGGAATTGCAAGAGACCCAGAATAGCCAAAACAATCTTGAAAAAGAAAAACAAAGTTGAAGGACTCACATCTGGATTGTGAAACTTCCTACGAAATAGTAATCAAGACATTGTGGTTCTGGCACAAGAACAGATCAATGTAACAGAATTGAAAATCCAGACGTAAACCCATAGATTTCATGGTCAACTGACCTTCAACAAATGTGCCAAGACCACTGAATGGGGAGGGTAGACTTCTCAACAGATGGTGCTGAGACAACCTGACAGCCAAGCACCAAAGTATGAGGTGGGACCCCAATCTCATACCATACACAAAAATTAACTCTAAATGGCAAAAACACCTAAACTCTTAGAAGAAAACATCATGGTAAAATTTCATGACCTTGGATTTGGAAATAAATCGGTGATGCTGAGAAAGGTCTGGAGATGAGGGTGGCGATGGTTGCACAACATGTGAACATCCCTGATGCCCCTGAACTGTACCTTTAAAAATGGTTAAAATGATGAATTTCATGTGATGTATATTTTTCCACAATTAGAACAATAAAATGCTTTTAATCTTTAAAAACTAAAAAAGGTGGAAATTTTAAAAAGGAATAAAGTTCTAACACAATGTGGATGAACTCAACCTTGAGGACATTATGCTTAAGTGAAAAACTCCCATCACCCAAGATCTCACGGCACATGATTCTATTCATATGAAACATCCAGAACAGGGAAATCCACAGAGACACGCAGTAGATTAGGGGGCGCCTAGCACTGAGGTGGGGGATGGGAGGACAGGAGGGATGAAAATGTTCTGAAATTGACTGTAGTGATGTTGTATAAACTAAAAATCATGGGATTATACACTCTCAGTGGGTGAACTCTGTGGAGTGTCAATTATATCTCAACAGAACTGGTTTTTTTCAAATGAAAGAAAAACTTGCCCTGAGTAGAAGGAAAGTTTGCTCTTATTTAAAAGAGTGAGTGTAATGTTTTTTCACCTTTCCTAATAGTTCTTGCTTTGAAATTGAATAATCAAGAAACAGAGACTTCAATGTATTATTTAAAATAAAACATAGGGGCTTCCCTGGTGGTGCAGCGGTTGAGTGTCTGCTGCCGATGCAGGGGACACGGGTTTGTGCCCCGGTCCGGGAAGATCCCACGTGCCGCGAAGCAGCTGGGCCCGTGAGCCATGGCCGCTGATCCTGTGCGTCCAGAGCCTGTGCTCCGCAACAGGAGAGGCCACAGCGGTGAGAGGCCCACGTACCGCAAATAAATAAATAAAACATAAACAGTAGAATAAATTCCTTCTGAATTTCTGGGGAAGAATGAGAAGAAAGCTCACAAAAGACACACAGCACAGAGCAAAGTATGTAATCTTTTAAAGTTTTCAAGCATATAAAAGCAATGATATAAACTTAAACAATAGCACAAGACATGTGTTACATTAAACAGGGTAAAATCATCCAGAAAGAGAAAGACTAGGATTGTGTCAAAAAATAAAATGCAGGCTTCCCTGGTGGCACAGTGGTTGAGAGTCCACCTGCCGATGCAGGGGACGTGGGTTCGTGCCCTGGTCTGGGAGGATACCACATGCCACAGAGCGGCTAAGCCCGTGAGCCATGGCCACCTGAGCCTGCGTGTCCGGAGCCTCTGCTCCGCAACGGGAGAGGCCACAACAGTGAGAGGCTCGAATACCACACAAAAAAATAAATAAATAAAATAAAATAAAATGCAACTCTACGTTCTCCGAAACAGAGAGACATAGAGAAGAATCGAGATATATTATGGTTGAGCTCAGGACAAAACTGTCAAAAATAGGAAGGAGATTTCATAACAGATAAATAGTAAAAGTCAAAATCTATCATGAATGCATATGCACTGAAATGGTTAAAGGAAAAATTGTAGAATTTTTAAGAAGAAAGTCAACAAAAACACAGTAGCACACGGCTGCTACCACCCATCTCGTGTAATATCTCAGGGAGGCAAGTAACGCGAGGCTGTGAAGACTGAATAAAATACAAATAAAGATTATTTCATATATCCAAATAAATGGAGACGTGCATACCACTATGTGACAGAGTCTCCCAGTGTCAGTTCTTCCTAACTTTATCTGTAAATCCAACATAATCCCAATCAAAATTCCAAACACGATTGCTTGGAAGCTTGAAACATGATGTTAAAGTTTATCTGGATGAATAAACATGTCAGGAAATGAAGGGGGATCATCCTGTCAGATACTAAAAAGCTTACTGTTAAAACAGTATGAAGTTGCTAGACCAATGGAAGCAAAGAAAAATCCAGAAACAAACCAAAGGACGGATGGAAATGCACAGCCTGATAAGGTTCCATCTAAAGCTCAATTAAATTGGACAAAAGATGGATTAATCGATTAATTTAGGTGTGGACAACTGGACAGCCATTTGAAGAAAAATCAGTATATTCTGGAATTGGTCTGTGATCTGATTAGATCTGCAGAGCTGGGTGACCCTGTGTCCGTGGTAAAGGGGGACCAGGAATCCACAGTTCGGGTGGCTGACGCCTATAATCTGATGCCAGCGGAAGAAAAGGCTTGAGGTCACTCAGTGTTTGCCACCATAGAACATCTTAGGGAAGATAAACGGGGTCGTTCAGTTGTTTCTGTTTGTTCTGAAGAACTAGAGGAAAGAAAATGATGAGCTGGGTGCTGAACGTCGGCTGCATTTCGGAGCCGGGGAAACACACCGCGCGGCCAGCTCAGCTCCGTGGAGAGGGGACCCCTGGTCCACAGTCCGTCACCCCTAACCCCAAGGAGCAGGGCAAGGGCACAGGTGGCAACACAGCCCCACCAGGGCTCGGGAGGTGCCAACCTGCGACGCTCCTGGAAACCTTTCACCCAGAACAGCGGCCAAGACGTGAAATGACGGCCTGACCAGGGCAAGGAGAAAAGGACAGAAAATCCAAGGATGAGGGTCTGCGGAGAAGAATGAACCAGGAAACCATGACTCCCTCTGGGAAGTGGGGAGATAGTGAGGGGAAGAAACGGCCCATCCACAGAGGTGCTGTCCCCACCCACCCCCTGGGGACACGCCTCATCCTGGGAGCGAGGACAGAAATTCTCGGGCCTCCTCTGCAGGGAAGTGATGCCTGAAAAGTAGACAACGGCTCTGGGGACCTGTCAAGGGGGAAATGCAATGACAAAACTGAAAAACGGCTGCATTTGGGGAAAACTGACAAAGAAATAGCCACAGAAGAAGGAAGATCGGGGTCATGTAGTATTCAAGTAGGCAGAGAGAAATGCCAAGGAAGCGACGGTTGCGTGGATACAAACCGGTCAAGCGCATTACAAAGAGTGAAACAAGGGCCTGGAGTTTGACTTTTAACATCAAATTGTTTCGTAAATCAGTGGTGACACTTTCTCAGCCCGTCTCCAAACCCTCTGCTGCCTGAAAAAACCACTTCCCTAATCCTTCCCTACCTCCCTCCTGGGGGCCGTCATGCTGTCCCGCACGTGTCCTGCCCGCAGGGCGCGTGGAGGCCACCGGGTCCTTATTAGATGCCACTGTATCCACACCGCAAGCCAGAGATTCCAGGGAACAATTTCAAACTCTCATGGGTTCTCTGACCAGCTCCTGGTCCCTAAATGTTGCAGCTACGACTTGAGACCATGTGTGCACACTCCTTACGAAGCCCAGGGAGTCGTTTGTTTTTCTTATAAAATTTATTAAGTTCAACTTTATCCAGCCACCAGCCTGGGAGCAGATGGAGGTCTCCAGTGATTAAAAAGCCTTGAGACATGGTTTCCTTTTAGTGATTATCAGTGACTGGCTGTCACTTTCCACAGAGCAAATTAAGAAACGTCTATTTTAATTACCGTACATTCAAGCTCTCAGAGTACACACATAAATGCAATTTTTCTTTTGCTGCAAAAGAAAATGTGCACCATAGCCTAAGCTGGAGAGAAAAACCCTGCACAATCTGCCAGGACACAGGATGGGGCGGGCAGGGCTCCTCTGGTGGGAATGAGGGGCACACTGGGAGGCGTGACCACAATCCAGGGCCCATCAGTGGCTACTCCAAGGGCTTTTTTTTTTTTAATAAATTTATTTATTTTATTTATTTATTTTTGGCTGCGTTGGGTCTTCATTGCTGCGTGCGGGGCTTTCTCTAGTTGCAGCGAGCGGGGGCTACTCTTCGTTGAAGTGCGCGGGCTTCTCATTGTGGTGGCTTCTCTTGTTGTGGAGCATGGGCTCTAGGCACATGGGCTTCAGCAGTTGCGGCACGCAGGCTCAGTAGTTACGGCTCACAGGCTCTAGAGCGCCGGCTCAGTAGTTGTGGCGCATGGGCTTAGTTGCTCCGTGTCAAGTGGGATCTTCCCAGACCAGGGCTTGAACCCATGTCCCCTGCATTGGCAGGCGGATTCTTAACCACTGGGCCACCTGGGAAGCCCTGGTCCAAGGACTTTAAAGAAAGAACAGTCACCAATGAGACAAAGGCTCAGGCATGACTCCCAGCGTATAGGAATGGTTTGGGGGTGGCTGATGGGTCACAAAGGGGAAAATAATAAATTGCCTCCAAATTATGCAAAGCTGCATAGGAAACAAAGTGAAGAGAAGAGGCTAAGAGGCCTGAAAGGGGGAGCTGAGCGACGCTGGTGGCAGGTTGGGGCCGGGGGACCACGTGCAGCCACCTGGTAACTGGCTCCCTGAGTCCGTGTGCAGGTGATAGGGATGCCTGTGGAGACCTGGGCGTCCTCCTCTGTTGATGAAATTTAGACCAAGTTGGAATCACCGCTTTCCTAAGAGAGCAATTCCGCGTCTTCGGGTCCTTGAATGTCACTGTCTCCACGGAGGACCGAAGTGTCAGGGGACACGATGACGCTTCAGAATCGTTTCCAGACTGTCTCACACTCTTGCTCTCCAGCCGTGCCCCTCGAGGACTTGCCGACCTGTGACGGCATCACACCTAGAAGAGGGACAACCTGTATGTAGGGCGTGTGACCACGAGGTGGCGGGATGGCGCACGTATCAGATGTACGGTACGAGACCTAGCAGACCACATCCCCCAAAGCACCGTGTCCTCGGGAGAGAAGTCACATCGCGAAAACTGGCATTCACCGAAACGTTTCTGGGGCGCTTCTGTAAAATCACCCTCAGAAACAAGAGCACGTCTCTGGATCACCCACCGTCGTGACAGACCCTCCTCCGCAGCCGACTTGATTTGAGGTTAAGTATGAGTAGCACTGCTCCTGGAGCTGTGACACAGTGTGTGCGCCACACCTCACGGGACCTCCCGCCAGGGAGATACTGTCACACGTGTTTCATAAGTGGCCACGGTGGCTCACGTCTCTGTGGATAAAGTTCCCATGGATTCACAGTCACGAGATTTTCTGAATCAGTAATCAGAACAGGAACAATGGGCCACCAGCTACGAGTTCAGGAAGGCGACAGTGAAAGGTCACGTGAATAATGAGTGGGGTCGACGGCAGCTCCAAGTACATGACAGACCTCGTCTGCACCTAATGGATGTAACCTCAAGGTCAGGCTGTCACACGTGTGACACCTTATGACAAACAGAAGTCAAAGTCTTAGGAATAAATAAGAACAATGTTCTTTCTCTTATAAGCCCCTTTTTTCATTGTATCCTTAAGGTTAGGTATACTTCTTAAATACAAATAATAAAGGAAAAAATATGAAAATATTTTTAATTAGCTGAAAGTAAAGCATATAACCACTGTGAAAACTGACACCTTTAAATAACTGACAAATATCTACATTTGAAGCAATGGGCATGATGGATAGAGCTGATGAGAAATTTTGAAAATAAACTTTTAAGTGTTGAACTATCTTCTCAGATGTTAATAGACTTTTTCAAAGTGAGTGTAAAATCAGTACAATTGTCACAAGAAAGTTGAGAAAATATGTCTACAATATTCACTTGGGCAGAAGACAAAATATACCACTTAAGAAATGCTGGGTTCACCTCCTGGAATTTTACTCAAAACAGAATTACTCAAAGATTCATTTCCCCATTAGAAACCAACATGACCAGGGGATTACACACTGAGAAATCCTCGACATAAAGCATAGATGACGAGGTTAAAGTAATGCCTTAGATAAAATAAATTCTAACAGTCAACATCAGTATGATTTGTTCATAATCATCAAAGCCCAAATCTAAAACCCTTTGTGTTCATCGCTAAAAGATTACTGTCACCAGGCTCAGTCTGAATCCAGAGCGAAAAAAATCTGTATGACTGAACTATAATAACATCGTCCTTCTTTCGCTCTCAGATATCTTGGATATCACAGCGAATCGACACTATAATATGGACCCAACACCTGCCAGAAGCGTATACATGACCTCACATCCTCTGTTCCTTCTCCACCAAATTAGAGAAACCACAGCTTAAAGGGTTTACGTTTGCTAATTAAAACAATCAGGGGTATAAAGTTTAGATAATTAAACAAACTTGTTGAATTCAACACATTCCAACATAAAACTGTAAAAAAATAAATAAATAAAGCTGGCTGCTCCCGGGAAAGACACAGAGGAAACACAGGTTGTCTCTTGCACAGAACAAACCCTGATGGTCAGAGACAAAATTTAATTTGGAGATTCTGCCTCTGAGCCCAGCATTCAATGGTCCCTTGATCTATGGTGACAGCAGGTAAACAGCGTGCATATTGGAGTCCCAGGCTCGGACAGCAGAGACGCCTGACTGCTGCTGGGCATCTGTGTGACCGGCGGGAGAATGACCTTCACGATGGAGAGAAAACAAACAACGTGTAAACAAGAAATCGCAGCCCCAGACCGTTGAGGCTGTGAAAACAACAGAGACCCACCTGCCTGCAGACCTGGGAATCCGACCCCGTGCCACGGAGCAACAGGAAAACACCATCTCTGAGCAGCTTTTCCCAAAAGTCACGTGGGACAGGGAGAGACCCAGAAAATTGAGAAGGCAAATGCCAGGCTGATTCATAGAAAGGGAGAAACAGCAAATCTAGGAATGAATGAGATTATGAGTGTGAGGCCCACAGGTAGCAACGTTGGGGGGAAACACTTAGAAGCTGGGGCTGTGGCCGTGAGAACCTGCGGCCCAGGCACCACGGGCTGCCCGTCCCCTTGGCGGGGCTGCCATCCCCACCCAACCCGGGGCCTTGTCTCCACCTGCTGGCGGGACAAGCTGGGAATGAGGGTGGCAACAGCCTGACGGGAACCAGGAGGGAAGCGCGGATGGAGACGCTGCCCTGGAACCTCCCTGCATGCGCCCCCAGCCTCCAGAGACCCCACCACACCCTGCACCTGCCCCAGGTGGGCTCACAGGTGCTCCGGCACATAGTAGGGGGAGAGGAAACGGAGAAGAGGCTCAGAGAGAAAGGTTTGGTGCCGCAGTGGAAGGCTCTGAACGACACGGGACAGGAAGCCTGATCAGGTGCCTGCTTTCTAGTTTTGGGAAGTTTTTAAAGAGGGGCTGACGGCCCGATATAAAACTTCCAGCAATAAAGAACGCTGGAGACTGGGGGGATTCTGTCCTGCCCCTAAAATAAAGCAATTAAGTAACTATCACACGCCCTCAAATATGATCCTAAGATCATATTTTTTCTTCCATATAAAATTTAAGAGGAAACCCATGAGAGTGGATTAGAATATTGTGCCTTTTCAACTATCCCCTCAACTTATTCTAATACAGATGGAACAGGGAGGGTCAGAAATAAAAAGCACGCTCTCGTGCTAAGGGAACAAATTAGACAGGGGGGCCTCTGCATGCACACCCACCTCTCCCCACTGGGAGGACTAACGAGACCCAGAGGCTGGTGGCCAGCAGTGTGGAAGCTTCAGGAAGGCCGTCCTGCCTGAGCGGCCCTGGGACGCATGTCCGGCAGAGAAGCAGCAGCCTCCCAGGAGAGATGCAAAGGCTAGTGAGCTGGGACCACGCTCTCAAAGCCACACTTAGGGGAAACTTGATCTTTTCTCACAAGCAAATGCCCCACAAAAACAGGACCTGGCAGGAGGGGAGCAGCTGGGAGAGCAGAGGATGAAGAGAGTCAGGTGGAGGATTATCGCTGCAGCGACCGCACTAAACCTGGAGGGACATCGCAGCAGCATCAATACAGAGAAGCAGGAGGCTCGAGAGGAGTCTGAAAGTGGACCCAACAGTGCAAGTCAAGAGAGAAAGTGCAGCTTTAAAGTACAATCCTGAAACCAGTCTTACCAGCCAGAGCGAATACAGAAGCATCAGGCTGGGGTCTAAGCTGAGCATTAAGAGTAAGTCCCCTGTACAGTAAGGGTTTACCCTCCTGTAAGTCCCCTGTACCCTCCTGCATTAACGAAACTCCAACGGAGATGGATGGAAGGTCTGCTGAGGAGGTTTCCACTGGCCAGTCAGCCAAAGCAGAGGTCAGAGAGGACAGGCCTGAGGGCAGCCCTGTGCAGCCCTCCCAGCCCACGTGAGGTTATGTGTGTGGAGGGACCACCCCTCGGCTGAACACTGAACGCCCACCATTTCCAGATTTGAGAACCCATTCAAGGCTCCTCCATCTAGAAAAGACTCAGATTTTCAACAAGTTTATGTTTGCGATTCCTAAATCCATTTTGCAGTTTTCCTATACCTGCAAATACAAACCACTCAAAATTCCAAAGAAAAGAGATGTGAAAAGAAGCAGCTGTGGATTTATGCCTTATCCTCATAAATGACAAGAACATTGACTAACATAAATATTAATTTTTATTTTAAAATGCCTAACTATTTTGAACCATCGATCCCTTAAAAGAATAAACTATCAGTGTTAACGCAGGACCTGGCCATTTGTAAGTGCCGTGAATTTCCAACACAGATAACACTCACCATTTCGTGACTGTAAATGTTTATTGAAAGGAATATTATCTGACCGCCATTCTTGAATCCTACATTTTATAGCTCCTAACTCCCAGTGAGTGGAAATCTATTAATTTTATTGAATGTAAATTAAAATATTATATCAAAGCATCTTGACAAACAAAGAGGGCCTCCTGCAACCATGAGATCACCCCTCCTGTGTTTTTCTGCCCAAAAGAGATTCTAGAACACTGAGATTTTATTTCCAACAAGTATGGACATGAGTTAAATGCTGAAACGTGATGAGATGCCATATCTGGCTACCTGAAATGAGAACTAAGAAATTACCCTTCCTAGTGGGCCTAAGGTCATCCCATCTTACACACTGGGGATTCAGTCATTATTTGTTGTTAAGAGCTGGCCACTCAAGCCAGGGAGAAAACGATGCTACTGACATTAATGCATCCTTGGCTGACCTGGCCCCATCCAGGCGCCCCGTCAGGGTCCACATCCTGACTCCCAGCTCCAAGCCCAACACCACCCTGCTCGCTGAATTTCACCTGCCACATAACCACGCTGTGAGTGACAGGAATAATCCATTCCAGAGACAACTCATGGGAACCACGCACTCAAATGCAGCAGTGCACACAGAAACCGTTTACAAACAGTAAAGTACAACACAATTTGGGGGCATATACCTGCAGTCAGCTCGGCTGCCAACTTCACACCGATACACCTGAGGGACCTACATACCGACCCGACTCTCAAATGACCCACATTCTCTGTGGCAACAGAGAAGCACTGTGATTAATTTCCCCAATCCTGTCCATCAATTATATAAGCTACTGAGTAAAACAGGAAATAGGGCTTCCCTGGTGGCGCAGTGGTTGGGAGTCCGCCTGCCGATGCAGGGGACACGGGTTCGTGCCCCGGTCCGGGAAGATCCCATATGCTGCGGAGCGGCTGGGCCTGTGAGCCATGGCCGCTGAGCCTGCGCATCTGGAGCCTGTGCTCCGCAACGGGAGAGGCCACAACAGTGAGAGGCCCGCGTACCGCAAAAAAAAAACAAAAACAAACAAACAGGAAATAATGTCCAGACACATAACCACACATAGCATGTATCTACCTGTGTGTGTGTCACCACCAGGCTTCCGGGAACCGGGAAAATCACCATTTCAAAAGCTGAGGCTTCAAATTAAGTTACTTCCCTGTTTGATCCAAAAAGTGCGGATTCAGAAGCAACCCTGGGTATGGTCTATTCTAAGTCACTTATTTCACAGATGTAGAACCTGAGGAAGGGTTAGAATCGAGTGAATTTCCTGAGGCCGCACAGCTATTTCCCATCACTGCTGATGTCCAGGGCTCCTGCAGGACCCCCAAGAAAGGGTCCATCAGCCACGGGGCGCAGTGCTTCCCGCCCGGTCCGAGAGCAGCTTACAAAGCAATGACTCAGCCCGTGGCCCAGGTCTTACCGCGGCGCAGAATCTGCTGCCCACGGTATGCGGTGCTTTGTCCTCCGCTGTTTGCTCTGGTCATAGTTGGAAACGAGCTACCTAAATTCTCAGCACTTCTGCTCCTTGGCGTCTGTGTATCACATGTTCCGACAGTTCCAGCAGTATTCGGAAGACAGATTCTAATTTCTTTCTAATTCAATTCTATTTGGACCTACTTAGAAGAGCCACAATCATGATGAGTTTGTGAAATTATTGCTTCTATGTGTATTTCAGGAGAATTACAGAAAATGGTTGAAAACACTGATGGAGAAGTTTGGAATTTCTTTCAGAAGTCTGCTAATCTAAACAGTTGGTGGGATGTGAATTTATACTTAACTGCCTTTTGAAACACTTTCCTAGGACAATTTACATGTATTTACTTGGAGCCAACAGAGTATTATCTGGGGAAAGAAATAGCACATAAACTACCAGCAGAGAATAATCTCTTGGCCAACACAGCAGAGCATCTGCCGGCAAATACCCTTCCACTTGGAGGGGCACGTCTTGCTGCTCCAGGACACAGATAACGAGCTTGTGCCACTCCATCTTGGGCCCGGATCAGTGGACACTCACCAGGCCAGCTCTGCCAGCATGTCCAACAAACACTGCTGCAGTCAAAGCTGTCAAACACACTTCCTGTAATTTTCTGAATAACTCCCTAGCTTCTTTGGAATTGTAATTTAACTTCACAGTAAATGGTAGCAGGTTTGCAAAAGTCCTGTTTAGAATAAAGCTGATCAATTATCTGTGAGTCTACTTGTTAACTTATTCTTTCATCAATACCCACAAAGCAGCAAGAGCTGTGCTGGGAGCTGTGGACACAAGAAATGTTTGTTCTTTAAAAAAAAATGTCCAAGGCAGATTTAGAGTTAAGCCTTCAAACTTCTTACACAAGTATTTAGAAATTCTACTGCATGTGTGAATAGAGAAGAATTCAAGTTCAAAGCTGTAAGTGTAAGAGAAAGAGTAGGAGAGATGAATTACTGACAGTGCTCAATTTTTACTTTCCTTTTCACTCCTTTATAAATTAATTTTGAGCATATAGAATATATGCTCCGGTGGCAAGTATTCCCTCCAAGGAAGCAAGTCGACCTGAGTGCCATGAAGACCCCGGCCCACGTCTTCACGGGTGAGAGCAGAGGGCCATGTGTTCCTTCTCAATTGTCTATGTATTAACTAAAAACGAGAAAGAAAACCTTCTAAACAGCAATAAAATTAACAGACTACAAAGTTAATGCAAAACACGGAAACAAAGAGATAAAATTCACTTTGCAGATAAAACAACAAGCCACATAAAGGAACCAAGAGAATCTACTGACAAACTGAGACAGTCACCAGGACGTCTGCGCACCAAATCAGTAATGAAGCTCAGCAGGTGCGAACCCAAGAGGAGGAGCCAACCAGAATAAGCAAGAGATTTTTAAAAATTCTATTCACAATAGGACCTAAAACTGTACGATGCTTTTCCAAGTATAAATCTAACCAAGGATGTCCAACACCTAAA
Organism: Lipotes vexillifer; assembly: GCF_000442215.2. Taxonomy (NCBI): domain Eukaryota; kingdom Metazoa; phylum Chordata; class Mammalia; order Artiodactyla; family Lipotidae; genus Lipotes; species Lipotes vexillifer. The sequence goes on from NW_006794649.1 coordinate 620,350, forward strand.
TGTGGAAACTAACAAATATTATTTAGAACATAAAAGAAGTCCTAAATATGTGGAGACATACACTGTGCTTGTAATAGAGAAGACTAAATATAGTAAAGCCGTAAGTTCTCCATTAACTACTCTATAAATTCTAGCTGATTTGACTCAAAATCTCAATAGTGTTTTGGAAAACTTGATAAGTAGTTTTCATGTGGAAAAAAGTAAGAGGTCTAGAATAATTAAATAATTGTTTCTAAAACAAGATGGGTATATTTGTCTACCAAGTATTAGGTTTTAAAGGCATAATAATTAAGAAGATGAATTATTGCCAAAAGGTTTACTAAATAGACCAAGGAAACAAAATAGAAAGCACTGGAATAGACCCATACTCATGTGGGAACTTGACATATAACAGTGGTTGATGTATTTCATATTGATGAGAAGGTGACTAAATTGGAAGGACAGATTATCCCTACTGAAAAATAAAATTACATCCCTATCTCACCCCAAACCAACTCTAAGTAAATTAAATACGTAACAGTGAAATGCAAACTTTAAAGGCTTAAGGAGAAATAACTGGCATCTTTATCATATGGAAGGTGTTGAAGACATTCTAAAGAAAATTAAAAAACAAAAATTGCAAAACAAAAAAAGTCAATTTTAAAATTTAACTAAAATTAGCATTTTTAAACATATGCACAACAATAGACAGTACAAAAACGGTTACAAAAGAAGTCACAGCTGACAAAGGATTAGTATCTCAAATATATGAAGAACATCTATAAATTAATCAGAAAAGACAAATAAACCAATAGAAAAATGAGCCAAGGATACGAAGAGACAATCAACATAAAATATGGAGTCAATAAACCTTAGGAAAGTATGTACAATCTCATTAGTGATCAAAGGCTCACAGACAGAAAAACACAATGAGGCTACCCCACAGCCTTCAAATGCCAAAAACTAGAAGTGTTACAACAGCGATTGTTGAATGAGAACGTGAAGTGAAGGAGTTCTCACAGGCTGATAATGGGGGCAAACCACATTTTACATCAAACTGAAAATAAAGTCAAGCTGAAGATGGTCTTACCCTACGACTCCAAGATTCCACTTCAAGGTAAATCCTAGAGCAGGTTCTCAAACTCTGGCTTGGATCAGAATCACTGGGGTGCTTTTTGAAAACCAGATTTCTGGGCCTCAGTACCAAAGTTTCTAGTCCAGGAGGTCTGGGGCAGGGCCCAGGAGTTTGCATTTCTAGCAAGTTCCCAGGTGATGCTGAGCTGCTGGACCTGGGACCCCACTTTAAGAATCACTGCTATGGGGACCGCTGCTCTTTCACCCAAGGAGATGGGGGAACTGCCCACCACAGCCGAGCTCTAATGCCCAAAACTGGACACGACCCAAATGCCCGTCAGCCTGAGGAAGGGTAAACCAAGTCATTACAACAGTGCAGTACGCACGGACGTCCACCCGCAAACACCTGCATGTTTTATTATTGACGGTGGAAACAGAGATGCGATCTGTGACAAAAACACGCCTGGGGTGACATGAACCAGATGCCTGGGAGGACCGGTCCAGGGTGGGCACAGAGCGATGGAAGTGAGGGGAGGATACAGGAGCCTCAAGGAATCACATCCTTAAGGCTTCACTTCTTGGAAAACTGAAAGTATGAAGCACACTTTGGCTTGATGTCAAGATTCAATAAACCTGAGAAGGGATGGAGTGGTGAGCGTTATGTGGTTCTCTATTCCTAGGTGTGCACTTGGAATAGTTTATAATAAAATGAAGAAAATCCTATATCAATATGAACTGTTTAAGAATCAACTGTACATAGTAAACAAATGCTTTATAAAAGCATTTTATTTGGATTAAACATTATGTCAGAACACAAACATGTGACTTTGTAGATAAGGGAGTTTCTCAACCAGTGAGTCCCTAACGTGGTCCACAGGCAGGTGGGTACCTCCTGTCTGCATGGCACGTGGGCACCTGGCCCCCCGGGAGCTTAGGGGTATGTCCAGGGAGAGGGACTCCAGTGACTGGAACAAACGCTCTGCCAGAGCCACTGGCTGTGCCGTTAGGGAGAAGACGTGGGTCAATAAGAACTGGGGTGCACTTACAAAAGGTGGGTTTTTAGTTGAACCTCTGAATTCAACTAAAAAAAGAGGAGTGATGTGTCAGGTAAAAGGTGGGGAGACGTCACTGCCTGCAGGAGAGACACACGTGCGAGGTGGTCAGGGAAGGGTGGGCTGTTCACCTGGAACCCAGGTTCTGACCCGGGGCCATCAGAACAGAAAACGGCAGGTGACAGGAAACCGAGCACTTAAGAGAATCCAGTAAAGGACATGTTGCTACCCAGTTCTCATGCCAAGCGAAGTTCACCTTGATGACGCTCTTTCTCTTCCTCTTACAGCTGCATCCAGCTAACTCATCACTAAGTTGTCAGCTCTGCTAGGAAGGTGCATCCAGAATGGAGGCCCGTGCCCCGCCCCCTCTGTCCACACCCCGACAGGCAGAGGCTGCAGCTCCCAAGCTGCACAAACTGTGAACCAGCCCACGCTCCCTGCTCAGAGCGCACCCGCAGCTGTCACCCAAAGGAGCATCGTGGCCTGACCGAGGCTGGAAAGCCCTGGGCCCCGCTCTCTGCTCCACTGTTCTCTGTCTGCGTCCCATATGGCCCCGTGGGGCCTCGCTCCGTGGGTCCTTCTGTCTGGCAGTTGGCAGGTGCTCTCCCGACCCCCGAAGGCCTCTGGTCGACCAGGTGGCCGTCTCATCTACAACCACACACCCAGCAGCTTCCTTCCCCTGGTCCTACTTCCCGCTCTCTTCACACAGGTTTGCGTACTACCGTATCACTATTCACCTGCTTATCCTTGCCTCAACACATAGGCTCGAGATCACTGAGCATTCACTATCAAGATGCATGCCTGGGACACACAAGTGACAAGGAAACATTTTGTGGGATAAATGAGCAAATGACCAAACACTCGCCGTGTTTATATTTTTGCAAAGAAACAAAAGAGTGAATGGTTTAAGAACAGAGCGACAGGTAAGGGCTGGGGGCTGCAGAAGGAGGAACACTCGCTGACCTTCCCTAAAGCGCTGTGAGCCTCGGCCACGGCCCCAGCACTTTCCCAAGGGACCCAGACTCTTCCCAGGCCCTAGGAAGCTGTTTAGGCCATGACAAGTGACATTCATTCCACCAGGAAAAGCCAAGGTGATAAATAGATGGAGAATCTCGGAGAGGGCTTTGAAGTACAATTTTTAAACCCCTGCAAGCGGGCGAGCACTTTCGCCACTTGATAATATCAGGAGAGTCGGAAGCAACGAGTTATTTTTCTAAGAAAAAAAAGTGATTTTTCTAAAAACCTGGGAAGTCTTCCCAGGACTCCATTCTAATTTCTAATCAGTGGATTTGAGAATTTACATAACAAAGGTCCCACTTGAAATGTGGGGTTAGTACTACTAGAAGAGCAGTGAAAAAACTCCCTGCGGCCGTCACAGAATCGACAGCAACAGGGCAAAAAGAGCAAAACTCAAGAAATAGTTACCCTGCTTTCGCTTCATTTCTTTAATTGGGAAACACTGATCTAAAACATAAGCCAAATTTATTAATATTATGAAAAGAAATCATCTTGGCTAACAATAATTTATTTTTTATCACCATTAACACTAAAAAGCTGCAAAAAAAAAAAAGCGAAACCTCAATATTAGAAGTACGATGAGCAGCCTATTTTAAGCCCCACCTTTTTCAAGTTTATGTTTGTAACACAACCAAGGCCCTCCTCCAAGCACGTGCCCACCCTTCTGCACGGCCTCCATCCTCTCATCGGGATGGCACACTTGCGACTTGAGTACCTAGGCCTCTGGAAGGGAGCCATACGCCAGAGTGAACGCGGAGAAATGCCAGGATTCTGAGAACATTTCCGTCTGGTTTGTCAACCCAGCTCTTCATTAAAGGCCGTCACGTGTCCTGATGCCGAGACAGCAGACAACCTCACAAGATTTACACAGCCAAGAAGACAACGCAGCCCAAATGCTGATGCCATGAGGTAATTAGCTAATGAAGTTCCGTGTTGCAGCAAATGTACTAATACCCGACGTTCAAACCCCAGTTCCACCATCAACCAGCTCTTCAGACAAACAGCAGTCTCTCCACAAAGCCCCAGTCACCCAAACACAGGTTTTGTCCACCCCTCAGTTTTTTAATGACAATAAAATACATGTGTAAACCCATTTTTTAAATAAATAGACTATTTTTAGAGCAGTTTCAGGAATATAAAAAAATGGAGGAAAGGAGTTCGTATAGCCCTTTCTTCTCTCCCCCGACCCTCCCCCCGTGTTATTAACATCTTGCAACGTATGGAGCGTCTGTTACAGCTGCTGGACCAATATCATATCAATACATTATTATTAACCACAGTCCACAGTTCAGTTAGGGGTCACTCCTGGGGTTGGACATTCTACAGGTTTGGACAAATGTTTGGACAAATGTATCCAGCACTATAGTATCATACAGAGTAGTTTCACTGCCCTAAAAACCCTCTGTGCTCCACCTAACCATCCCTCCCTACAATCCCTGTAAGCCACTGATCTTTTTACTGTCCCCATAGTTCTGCCTTTTCCAGAATGTCTTATAGTTGGAATCACACAGTCTGTAGCCTTTTCAAATTGGCTTCTTTCACTTCGTAATAAGCATTTAAGGTTTCTCCATGTCTTTATATGGCTCGAAGGCTCATTTATTTTTAGCTGAATAATATTCTCTTGTTTGAATATACTACAGTTTATTTATCTATTCACCTGCTGAAGGACATCTTGGTTGCTTCCAAGTTTTGGCAATTATGGATTAACATTGCTATAAGCATCCATGTGCAGGTTTTTGTGTGGACATAGGTTTTCAACTCATTTGGATAAATACCAAGGGTTGTTGGATTGTTGGAACTTCAACTGTTGGATGGTTGGATCAAATGGAAGAGTGTAGTTAATTTTTTTAGGAAACTGTTAAACTGTCTTCCAAGGTGGCTGTACCATTTTGCACTCCCACCAGCAGTGAACGAGAGCTCCTGTTGCTTCACATCCTCATCAGCATTTGGTGCTGTCAGTGTTCCAGATTTTGGCCATTCTGATAGGTATGTAGTGGTATCTCTCACTGTTTCATTTTTCATTTCCCTGATGACATATGATGTTGAACTTCCTTTCATATGCTTATTTACCATCTGCATTCAGGTGTTTTTAGATTTTTACCTACGTATTTCTTCTTTGATGAGGTATCCATTCAAACTTTTTGCCCATTTTTAAATTGAGTTGTTTTTTTATTTTTGAATTTAAGAAATCATACTAATCCTTTATCAGATGTGTCTTTTGCAAATATTTTCACTGAGTCTGTGGACTGTCTTTTCATTTGCTTGACGTTGTCTTTCACAGAGCAGAAGATGTTTTTATGTTAATGAAGTCCAGCTTACCAATTATTCTTACATGGATCATGTCTTTGGGGTTGTATCAAAAAAGTCATCGCCATATCCAAAGACATCTAGATTTTCTATGTTATCTTCTAGGATATTTTTAGTTTTGTATTTTACATTTAGGTCTGTGGCCCCTTTTGAGTTTATTTTTGTGGAGGATGTGAGTATGTGTCTAGATTCATGTTTTCTCTGTGGACGTCCAGTTATTCCAGCACCGTTTGTTGAAGAGATTACCATTTTTTCCATCGTGTTCCCTTTGATTCTTCGTCAAAGATCAGCTAAGTATATTCAACGAGGTCTATTTCTGGGCTCTCTGTTCTATTCCATTGATCTACTGACAAATAGATATTTCACCAATACCACACTCTCTTGAACACTGCAGCTACATTTACAGCAAGTCTCGCAGTTGGGAAGTCAGTCCTGTGCCTGTTCTCCTTCACTGCTGTTTTGCCTATTCTGGGTCTTTAGCCTCCTCTCCATAAAAGCTTTAGAATCAGTGTGTTGATATCCACAAAATAATCTGCTGGTGTTTTGACTGGGATTGCATTTAACCTCTAGATCAAGTTGTGAAAAACTGACATCTTAACAATACTGAGTGTTCTTGTTCATGAACATGGACTATCTCTCCATTTATTTGGTTCCACTTTGATTTCTTTCATCAGAGTTCGGTAGTTATCCTCATATAGATCTTTACGTACGTACTTTGTTAGATTTTTACCAATGTCACGTTTCAGTGCAAAGATAAATGTGTTTTTTTTTTTTAATTTCAAATTCCGGTTGTTCACTGTTGGTATATAAGGAAGCAATTGACTTTTGCATATTAACATTATATCCTGCAACTTTGCTACACTTATTAGTTCTGAGTGGGGTTTTTTGGTTGATTCTTCGTGATTTTCTACATAAACAATCAGGTCATCTCAAACAAAGACAATTTTATTCTCCTTTCCCAATTTGTATACATTTTATTTCCTTTCCTTGTCTTGTTTCATTACCAGGAATTCTAGTACGAAGCAGAAAAGTAGTCGTGAGAGGAGATATCCTCCCCTTGTTCTTGATCTTAGTTTATCACCATTAACCATGATGCTAGTTGTGGGGTTTTGGGAGATTTTCTTTATCTGGTGAGGAAATTTCCCTGTAATCCCAGTTTGCTCATATTTTTTATCATGATTAGATGGTGGATTTGGTCAAATGCTTTTCTCACAACTATTGATACGATCATGTGACTTTTCTTCTTTGGCCTGCTAATGTGATGGTTTACATTAATTGACTTTCAATACTGAGCCAGCCTCCCACACTCCGGATAAATCCTCGACTTGCTCTGCATGCCTCAAAAATCAGTAACTCTTGTCCCTGCCCCCACTACTCCCATTCCATCCCAATCTGGCTCCACTCTCAGACAGCTGACAGTCACCCGTGACCTCTGTGGCGCCAGTCTGACAGACGTGTTTCATCCTCCTCCTCCTCGGTGTGTGCCCACAACATGAGGCACAGCATGCACCCCCATGGTCCTGAATCTCTTTTCTCTTCCTCAATTTGCCAACTTCCTGATTCTCCTTCTGCCTCTCTGATCACTCCCTTACAGTCATTCATTCATTCAACAAACCCTTCTAGAGTTCATTCTAGATTCCAGCCCCAGTGTTACATGTTAGGCATGCAGTCCTGCCCGACACACGCATGCCCTGCTACAGCACCCAAGTTACCGGACAGCAGAAACGTTACAAAGAAAATGTTTACGACATGGCATCATGGGTGTGTCCCCCAAAGTATGTTGATGTTTTAACCCCGAATACTTCAGAATTATCTGGACACGAGATCTTTACAGAGATGATCAAGTTTAAGTGCGGGTATTAGGGTGGGCCCTAGTCCTACATGGCTGGAGTCCTTATAAAAAGGAGGAATGTGGACACAGAGACAGACACGCACAGAGGGAACGAGATGTGAAGAGACACAGAGAAGAGACAGCCACCTACGAGCAAAGGAGGGATCCCTCCCTTGCAGCGCTTAAAAGGAACCACCTGACTGCACCTCAACCTTGGACTCCCAGCCTCCAGAACTGTGAGATTTCTGTTGTTTAAGGCACTAATTGTGTGGTAGTTCATCACAGCAGCCCCAATAAACGAAAACACACAGTGAAAAGCACCTGGGCGGAGGGCTAGGAAAGTGCAGCGGCCAGAACAGGCCTGTCACCCAACACAGCGAAGTGCAGGGGAACCAGCGACCCCGCCGGGGCCAGAGGAGGAAGCAGCACGTGACGGGACAGCACGTCACACGTCGTAAGCCACGGGAGCTGGTCCTGAAGCCGTGAATACAGCTCTGGGCTGAGTCCCGAGGGCCCTCCCCCTGAACCACCGAAGCTGGGGGTCTCGGGGATCCCGACACGGAGCTGAATCCGGCATTACACTCAAGCTTTAGCACCCAGCATTATGAAAGCCCTGAATTTCTTCCTTACAGCATTTATCTATAATTATTTACTGTGTCATTACACAGCCCATCTCCCCAAAGATTTTTAAACCAGGTCTTATCTAAGTGTGAAGATCCAGCGTCTGGAACCAAGGCCCCACACGGCAAACATCTGTGGTGGCAATAGCTGAATCCATCAGTGGGTTCACATGTGAAAACAGCACCAAGTGCAGCAAAGCCCTCTGTAAAGGCCCGGCAGCTGTGCAGTCAGGAAGCTGTGTGAGCACATAAAGCCACACACAGCTCATGGATGCATCCTTTACGAAACTGTAGAAATGACAAAGATGCTAAGGTGACTAAACAATCAGCACCAACGCTGCTGAGAACATAATATTCTATCTGCAATTTATACAGAAGCATAAGAAGCTGGCGGATTTGGTTTGCTTATTCGTCACAGGCAGACAATCCATTCGCGGGCAGAAGAAAGATGGAAATGGCCACAGGATCCCGAGCAGAATGAAGGTGATAATTCACTGAAACTTACAGCCAGTGCGCAGATAAAAGACAGAGGAGTCACCACGACGGTGGGATTGGATTCACCACCAGCCTCCGTTCTTCCTGCTGGAAGGCAGGTGAGAGCAGGTGAAAAAAGCCCACCGGAGATTTCGGGCTGGTGGGTGGGACTTCATTACGTGCAGGGTGAGACCGAGGAAGGTGATGACAGGCCCGGTCCCATCGGCAGTTCCTGCTGTTCAAACTCAAGACGCGGGAAGAGGGCACACGGAGGAGTGCACTGGGGCGGGGAGCCGAGCAGGTGCGGGGAGGCGGTTTATCATCCCACCAAGTCGAGTCCTGACGCGGCAGCGCGTTGATTCAGCTTCAGCCACGCAGGTCCCCACACCCGAGCGCACAGTGAGAGGTCGGTGCCCGTTTTTCTCCAAAGCACGTGCTGGTGCGCGAGAAGCTCGAGCGCCCGTGGCCAGGGTCACAGCGGCTCAGCTCGGCCTCCGGGGGCTGGGCTCGGGGCCAGCGTCCTGCCTGGCGTTCCCGTGCGCCCACGGATGAGGGACCTTAAGAGAGTTCCTGAACCTCTAGCGTGCCCTTGCCAGTCAAGTAAGGAGAGTAATAAAGACCCCTGAGGGAGAGAGCGGAGACGAGAGAGGAAACACACGGAGCCCCTGGCACGGCGGACCGGCGCCCGGAGCCCCTGCCCCGCGGGCCCCGGGGCCACGGCACGCGCTCGAGGAGCTCCATCAGCTGAGCGGACAGCCATGCCTTCCCACCGCGGCCACCGACTGCAGACCTGTCTGCGCACCTGCCGGGGGTCTGTCCCAGCGGTCGGTGGGTGGATGAGAAAGGAGTGAACCATTAACGGACACAGAGCCAACTGTCCCCAGAAGCCCGCGGGCCCTTCTCGGACCACGTCTGTCAACACACGTGGTAAAATACACACTAAACAGCTACACCGAGATAGAGTAAAAGTCAAACATTTTAATCAAGCTGTAGAAACATAGGAGGTTGATTATTACCTTATTTTAAATGATCGGGCAGCAGATATAACACTGACACTGATCTCAACGCGCTGCTGAGCAGAGGCCTCACTCACAACCTGACATGAACACACCTGCTGGAAACACCGAGTCCCACTCAGAAGCTGCTGGGAACAAAGACCGTTTCCCCGCACAGACTCACAGAGCACTTGAGTTCCTATCTGCTCCCCCGCGAGGGGTCCGTGCACCCCAAGTCCTGAACCCCTGCCCTAAATTAAGATGTGACGCGTTTATAGTCCTGGAAACATTTCACAGAATGTCAAGACTCAGCTTTGTGTCACAACTATCTTAGAGTTTTTATCAACAATATTGGGATATCAGTGTGTATCAGGGTCCCGGTGAGGCTGCTGGCACCAACCAGGAGCTGGAGTAGAGTTTGGTAAAGAACCCACAGGAAAGTCTGGGCAGGAAGGAAAGTAACAGACATCGCAGGGCTGGGGGCAGTAACCGGTGCCAGCCTCGGACCTGCAGGGGCCAGCACTCTTTAGTCTCAGATTCTTCGTCTGCAAAGTGGGAGGACACACACAGTACACACCGAGGGCGTCTTTGACAAGATGACAACAGACTCTGCCCACGCTCATGCTTCATTCCATGGTTTTTCAGAAAATGAGTTGAATTACTTGGATGGCATGCAAATCAAACAAATACCCAGGATGCCAAGACGACAAAGCTGTGAACTCAGATCCCTAGGGGGGTTTTCTATCTGAAAGCCAACAATGGAAGTATTTGTCACAGGGCGCCCTAAACTAATGGTGCCCATGCAATGAGACAGAGTTTTGTAAAAATCTATACACAGCCAAAGCCCTTGAAATCTGCTGAGGAACGAGGACGATACATCCCTTCGAAAAGAAGCTTTGCCTGTCCTACCGAGTGTCTTTGTGATTTTTCTGGCGACTACATTTACAAAGCCAGCTGCTCCTCTGCATGTCACTATACACAAAAATAAGAGCCTCAGAAACAAATCCTATGTCACCTGGTCTGCAAAGACTTTTAAAAATGTTTCCAGGAATGGGAGAAAATATTTGCAAACGATGTGACCAAACAAGGGATTGATTTCCAAAATACACAAACAGCTCATACAGCTCAGTATCAAAAAACAAACAACCCAATCAAAAAATGGGGAGATCTAAATAGACATTTCTCCAAAGACATACAGCTGGCCAAGAGGCACATAAAAGGATGCTCCACATCACTAATCATTAGATAAATGCATATCAAAACTACAACGAGGTATCACCTCACACTAGTTAGAATGGGCATCATCAGAAAATCTACAAACAACGAATGCTGGAGAGGGTGTGGAGAAAAGGGAACCCTCTTGCACTGTTGGTGGGAATGTAAATTGATACAGCCACTATGGAGAACAGTATGGAGGTTCCTTAAAAAACTGAAAATAGAACTGCCATACGACCCAGCAATCCCATTCCTGGGCATATACCCTGAGAAAACCATAATTCAAAAAGAGTCATGTACCACAGTGTGCATTGCAGCTCTATTAACAGTGGCCAGGGCATGGAAGCAACCTAAGTGTCCATCGACAGATGAATGGATAAAGAAGATGTGGCACATATAAACAACGGAATATTACTCAGCCATAAAAAGAAACAAAATTGAGTTGTTTGTAGTGAGGTGGATGGCCCTAGAGTCTGTCATACAGAGTGAAGTAAGTCAGAAAGAGAAAAACAAATACCATATGCTAACACATATATATGGAACCTAAAAAAATAAAATAAAAATGGTTCTGATGAACATAGGGGCAGGACAGGAATAAAGACGCAGATGTAGAGAATGGACTTGAGGACATGGGGAGGGGGAAGGGTGAGCTGGGATGAAGTGAGAGAGTGGCATAGACATATATACACTACCAAATGTAAAATAGATAGCTGGTGGGAAGCAGCCTCATAGCACAGGGAGATCAGCTCGGTGCTTTGCAATGACCTAGAAGGGTGGGATAGGGAGGGTGGGAGGGAGATGCAAGAAGGAGGGGATATGGGGACATACGTATGCATATGTCTGATTCACCTGATTCACTTGGTGTACAACAGAAACTAACACAGTATTGTGAAGCAATTATACTCCAATAAAGATCTATTTTAAAAAACTGGTATTTAAATGTTTACAAAACTTTTCCTTGTTAAATCCATATTGCATTAATTAATCATGTATATAAGGTGCAAAATATATAAGGAAAGGTCAACTGTTTAATGCTAAAATATAAATTAATTATTTAATAAATGCATAAAACTGAGTATTAAACAAAGTAAAAATTGAGGAAATAGTCCTCTCTCAAACAAAATTCCTTGCAAAACAAGAGAATCCATGAAGAATTAATGAAATTTATCTTCCCAAGAGTGTGGCAGGCTGGATATTCTAATTACACCAACACTGGAAACAGACATTCAGAACAAAATAACTGCGAAAATCATTTTTAAATTTACAGATGTGCTGAAAATATATCATTGAAAAGTTTAAAAGGCAAGCGAATCATATGCAATAAATACATAAGTAAATAATAAACAAACCTCAAACTATTCCTTACATCTTACACAAAAATTAGTCAAAAATAGTTGAGACTTAAATATAAAACTTAAAACTATAAAATTTTTGGCAAAAATCATAGGAAAAAATCTGTGGCTTTGGGGCAGGCAAAGAATTCTTAGACACAACTCCAAAAGCACAGTTCATAATAGAAAAAAATGATAAACTACACATTATTAAAATTAAAATATTCTGTTCAAAAGAAACTTAAGGAAAAAAAAGACAACTCACAACTGGGGGAATATATTTCTAAACCACAGAGATGAGAAAAGGCTTGTACCCAGAATACATAAGGAAATGTCAAAATTAAACATCAAAATACAAACAACCCTTTTTTTAAAGTAGGCAAAACATATGAACAGACCCTTCATCAAAGAATAAAGATGGAAAGTAAACATTTGAAAGAGGCTCAGTGTCATTAGTTATTGGGGAAATTCAATAAAAACCTCAACAGAGATGCAACCACCTACTACTGTCAGAAAAGGTGGGAGAGTCACCCAGCCTTAGAAGCCCAAGCCACAGGGACCCGGAGCCACAGGGACACAGAGCCACAGAGACCCAGAGCCATGGGCACACAGAGCCACAGGGACCTAGAGCCACGGGGACCCCGAGCCACAGGGACCCCGAGCCACAGAGACACAGAGCCACAGGGACACAGAGCCATGGGGACACAGAGCCACAAGGACCCAGAGCCATGGGGACCTGAAGCCAGGGGGACACGGAGCCACAGGGACCAGGAGCCACAGGGACCAGGAGCCACAGGGACCCGGAGCCACAGGGACCCAGAGCCACGAGGACCCAGAGCCACAGGGACACGGAGCCACAGGGACCCTCGTGCTTTGGGGGAGGCAGCACACAGGGAAAGGGTCTGGCAGTTTCCAAAGAAGTTCACACATGCTTTCCCTTCAACCAGCCCCCCATCCTGGTGCTGAAATGAAACCCCCACGAGAATTGAGGACCTATTTTCACATAAAATCCTGCACAGGAACATCCAGAGCAGCTTCACTCGTAATGGTCAGAAGCTGCAAATAGCTCAAATGTGTTTCCACAATGGAATCGATAAAGAAACTGACACAGTCACACCATGGAACACTGCTCAGCAAGTTTCCAAGCGGAACTCCTGGTGCCACAGCAGCGGGATGAACCTCAGATGCACTGTGCTAAGGGCAGGAACCAGCATCACAGGCGATGTAGTGTGTGGCCCTGTTTACATGGCGTCCACGAACAAGTGGATGTGCAGGGACAGGAAACAGTCAGCCGGTGCCTAAGGCCTGAAGAATTCTGTACGTAACCTGTGAAGCACAGCTAAAATTACACCTGCAAGGAAGTCTTCCCCTCCTTAAATCTTCATATTAACTAGAAATAGCACCATAAATAAACAAATAAGCTAAGCATCCAACCTAAAAAGCTAGAAAAGAACCACAGAACATAACAAAGAAAGGAAAGAGGAGGAAATAATAAAGAGAAAAGAAGCTAATGGAAACTAAATAGAAAAAAGCTCATAACAGAGATGGTACAACAACAAAAAGCCTGGTTCATTAAGAAATGCTGGTTCATTAAGAAATTCTGGTTCATTAAGAAATTCTGGCCAGAATTATGCAGAAAAAAAAGAAAGAGCATATAAATTATATCTCAATTAAGGTGTTAAAATTGCTTAAAATTTGTTAAAATAAATTTGTGTTAAAATTATTTTAACAAACATTAATTTAAAATAAATGTTAAAAATTGTTAAAATAAAATTGCTTTAATTTTAGTTAAAAATTAAAGGCACTAAAAACCAATATCAATGAACAGGAGAACATAACAACACAAAGATCAAACAGATCCTAAGAGACAATGAACTTTTTCCAACAAATTTGAAAATGAAGATGACATGGAAAAGTTGAGATAAATGAACTTTCCCTAAGCTGTCTCAAGAAGAAATAGAAAATCTGAATAGTCCCTAATCATTACAGTTATGGAGTCAGAGGTTTTAAATCTTCCCACAAAGAAAACACCAGGTCCACGCGGTTTTAATGGCAAGTTCTACAAAATATTTAAGGTAAAAGATTTCCAGTTGTACAGAAACTATTCCAAAGCAAATAAAAAGCACCAAGCTGCAACTCACTTTATGAGACTAGCATAAATGTAGTAGTAAATCCTAACAAGAAAAATAGGAGAAGCAAAACAAACTGGCTAGTGTAAGGTCGGATCTTAACAAACGGCACCGCGAAACAGAGGAAAGCTTCAAGTGAGCTTTATTAGGGAGCGCTCGCGGGCGAGGTTCACTGGTCCGAGAGAAAGGGGCCGGAGAAGTCGCACCCGGGCGAGGGTTGGGCAAGATTTTATAGGGGAAGAAGGGAAAGGGGTGTGGTGAATCCGGGAGGGTGCAGGGTATTCCTTATTTGGTGGTCTTTTCGGGTATCCTGGGGGGCCGTTAGTCCCGCCCCTCGAAAGGCGGGAAGGCTGGGCTGGGTGCAAAGTCCCCAGGTCAGTTTCTGGAACTGGGTGGTCCAGAGAGTTTCGGTCTGATGCAACCTGTGAATCTGATTGTGTTCCCCTGCCTCGGGCCAGTTGGCCTTATAGCTAGTATCATGCAGCAACATGGATGGAAAATCATAAACAAAATAAAAGCAAGCTAAATATGGAAAGGTAAAAAAAAAAATGGTACAAGGCGAGCCATATCCCACAAACGTAAATCTGAGATTAGAAAATATATGAATACCCACCCCATTAACAGATGAAAGAAGAAACACTGTATTATAATCTCAACAGAGGAAGAAAGAGCACTTGTGAAAATGTAATACCCGTTCATGGTTTTTAACAGTACTTAGCAAAACAGGAACAGAAGAGAACTTTTTAAACTCGATAAACCTACAGCAAACATTCCATGGTGATGAGAAACCACACAAATGTGCCCACTAACACCTTTTCTTTTCATTAAAAGAAGAAAAATGAACAAAAAGCTCAAGGACTAGATAAAGTCCAGGGGAATTAAAGATGTAGTGGTAAATGATGCAGCTTCTAGAAGGCAGCGCAGGAGGCTGCGTGGATATTCTGTGTGTTCCACCTGTTCCCGGGAGCTGAGCTCTGGGACTGTCCCCCCACCAACCTGCCTCTGGCTGCCAGCTGGGTTGTCCAGTTGATGATGGGCGAACGTAGGAAGACGGTAAGTTTGGGGCATTTGCTCCCCAGCGCCCTCCCTGATGGTCAGGGAGTTCCAAACAAATTTTCAACTCTTCAAAGACACTAACAACCACAGCTCTGCCTGCAGCTCCCGTGGGCCTGCACCTTGTCCTTCTGATCCGAGAGCAATGCTCTCCAAAGTCCCTTCACCAAACTGTCCTCATTTCAGGGTGCCACCTGCTTCCCCACAGGACCCGGTGACATAACCACTAACCACAAAGAACAAGATTAATGAGTGGACTTGACTAACCTTAAGAATTTCTGTTCATTAAAAGAAACCATAAAGAGCATGGAAAGACAAGTACACATTGGGAAGAGAAATTTGCAATATGTATAAATGATACAAGATTTGTATCCAAAATGTTAAGGATTTCTAAAAAATCAGCAATAAGATAATCAAGTCAAAAAATCAACAAAATTTTTCTATAAGCATCCATCACGGTAGGAAATATGTATGGCCGACAAATATAAAAAAAGCCAATCTCATTAATAATCAGAAAAATACAAATTAAATGAGATATCACTTCACATCCAAAAGACGAGCAAAAAATTTTAATCTCACTATGACAAGTGAGAGAAACCCAGGGCCACACCCAGGTCCAGTGGGAGTGGACAATGGTACAGTGACTTTGGAAAGCAGTTTAGCATCATCTAGTAACAGTGAAACAGGTCTTCCACAAGAGAAGGGCATACAGAAATTCACACACAGGTGTCAGGAGATATAAGCAAGAATACTCACAGCATCCCTGAAACGACAAAACTGGAAACAATGCAAATGTGCATGTAGCAGAAAATGGAGAAATCAACTGTGATATATTCATACAATTGAAATTTCTAACAAACAAAGCTCAGCTACAAGCAAAATGCAGATGAATCTCAAAATACTGAACTATAAGATACAAGAGTAAATCAGAGAAGAAGAATACACCATGGTTCCATTAATATAAAGTTCAAATACTTGCGAAAGTAAGTAATATTTTGTTTAGGGAATAGAAATATTTTTAGTAAAACTACTTTTTAAGTTTCTTTTAAAAGGCAAGGGGTTACCTCCGTGAGGCTCAAAGAATCAAAGAGGGGGACTTCCCTGGTGGCGCAGTGGTTAAGAATCTGCCTGCCAATGCAGGGGACACGGTTCGAGCCCTGGTCTGGGAAGATCCCACATGTCATGGAGCAACTAAGCTCATTCACCACAACTACTGAAGCCCACGCGCCTAGAGCCCATG
The DNA here is from genome assembly GCF_000442215.2 of Lipotes vexillifer. NCBI lineage: Eukaryota > Metazoa > Chordata > Mammalia > Artiodactyla > Lipotidae > Lipotes > Lipotes vexillifer. The sequence continues at coordinate 636,667 of NW_006794649.1, forward strand.
CTCCAAAACAAGAGAAGCCACCGCAGTGAGAAGCCCGTGCACCTCAACAAAGAGTAGCCCCCACTCGCCGCCACTAGAGAAAGCCCGTGTGCAGCAACAGACCCAACACAGCCAAAACTAAAAAATATAAATAAGTGTATTTAAAAAAAAAAAAGAATCAAAGAGGGGCCCAGAGAGAACTTTGAATAAAATCGTGAAGCCTCAATTTTTTTCTTAAACTGAGTTTTTATCATTTTTTCATACTTTATACATATTTTAGAAATATTTTTATATCTGTACAATATTTAATGAAACCATTTTAAATGAAAAGAATGCTACTGCCACAACAAAAACATGTTTAACAACCCGAGAAACTTCCGTCAGCCCCTAAATGATAGCCAGCCACCTGGCTATTTTTCCAGAGGAAAAAATAGGTTTCCACCATTCCAATTTCTTTTATCATTTATCACAAGCAGGAAACATTATTAGCATCTGAATGGTGATCCTGTAACATTTGCTTCTATTCAAAGCATAATTCTAAATTAGCTTCCTGAAAAACCACTTTGAAAGACGGCTGAGTCCAGGCAACTTGAACAACATAAGTCAAATAAATACAGCAGGTGTGCTGCACTGCACAGTTTGATCTCGGTGATTCTGGAAAATACCATGGCTAACTGCTGCCCACCTGCTGGTCCAGGACGGTCCCTCATGAGGTGGGCATTTAACACATGCAGGATCAGCGCCCCTGGACCAGGGTTCTCAATGGGAGACTGTCCTTGGGGCGTCTGGCAGAGCTCAGAGAGCATTTTTGGTGTTTACAATGACTGGGGTTATTACCGGCTTTAAAGAGCAGGACCAGAGATGCTATATTTCCTGTAATGCCTGGACACCCTGCACAGCAAAGACTGGTCCTGCCTGGCCCGCGACTTTGAGGGGGTTCTCCAGATGCTCTTGTGAGTCAGCCAGTCCAGCAGACCATTATCTGAGCAAGAACTTAGCTCCGTCGTTTAAAAAGAAAAAGTGCTTAATATGATCTGCTTAGGCTCACATACATATTAGGAGGGCTGTACTTTGGCGTTTCTTTGAAGCTTTACAAAGAGTTTTGCCTTTTTTTCTTTTTTTTTTTTACTATTTTGGAAAATCATTTCATGGAGGACAAAATGTTAAGATGGTATTAGAGTTTCCAAAACAGCTGCATTGATAGTGACCCTTTAAACTTAAAGAGATACACTTATGTAGCTCTTCTCTTTAATATCAACTATGAATCAAATGTGTCAACTTTTACTTGAATATAAACAACCACACTCATGCTAAGTTTACACAAGCTTCTCCTTTTTCCATTAAGTCACTGACTATATGCACACTTAGCACATGCTTATTAAAATATGTATTATTTTATTATAAAGTCTTTTCTTTTTATTTCACCTTTATAATAGGAGTGGGCATTATGTCAGTGTTCAGTTATGTGTATCACAAAGTTATAATAGCTTCACGTTTCTTTCCTTTTTAGCAAAAAAGGGAAAGTGCTGGACACATTAACAGTGTGAGACTCCTCCATCTGATGCTGGCAAACTTTGTCTTTCCCCTAACAGCCAGACTTGTGAAGATACAGCCTGGATTGTTAATTGTGTCAGTGGCATTTTTACAAACACATTTTTTTAATATGTTCTTAACAAAAGGTGGAGGTTAAACACACACAAAAAAGCATCCATTATTCAGCCTGATGCAGTAGAAATCAGAATTACAGGATCAGGAGACGTGTATTGAGAGAGGTAATCCCCATGGGTACTGAGAGACCCAAGAATGCAAGGCACCCCCATTCTTTCCTTGGGGCATTTCTAAGCATGGCGATTGCAGCAGAGCAATCTGCTCCCTTCAGGACCAAGAACAGATTCCTTAATGCTTGGGATTCCCCGAGCTTCTATTCCTCAGGTGAGTGTCAAACCCACTGCATACGAGCATACACCAGGGAATTTGAGGGTCCTGGTGTTTGACGTTCTATGAGTAATAAAGTCCTCTGTGACTGACCCAGGCACGCCCTATCTTCTGCCAGCATCATGACACAGTAATGGGCTGCTTTTTTAGCCTCTAAGACGTAAAGGCAAATGCCAGACCCAAAACTGAGGTTCACGGCAATCTGCTGAATCCCCTTCTCTGTCAATTTCTTGATCTGAAAGACTGGGGAAATGTTACATAATCACATGTACGATTTATGGAGCCACGGAGCAGAACATGCAGGCACAATTACCATCTAGTTCCTCTGCTACTGAAAATAATGCTTCTAATTTGAAAGCCTTACTTTTCAAAGTAAATTGACACACCATACACAAAACCAGTTTCAGATTGAGAGCAAATATAAATGAGAAAAGTAAAAAAAACAAAATTTAAGAGGAAAACCTAGGGGATCATCTTATGAACTGGGAATGAGAAGAGAATTATTAAATAACATAAAAAATAATGTCAGCATACAGGAAAAAATGATTATATTAAAACGGAGAACATCTGCTAATCAAAATATACCATGAAGAAAGTTAATTCAATCACAGAGTCAGAAAAAGTATCTGAAATCAAAGATGGATAGCCAGAATATATAATCTATTACTATATAAATTTTTAAAAATACAAGGACAATAGCTCATTAGAAAAATGGGCAGAACATTTATATAAGCACCTTGAAAATGAGCCAAACAACTAAAAATATATATAAAGGTGCTTAACTTCATTAGCCACCAGATAAAACACATTAAAACTATAACTGGGGGGAGACCTCCAACCTGGTGGAGGAGTGAGACATGGAGATCACTTTCCTCCCCACAAATACATCAGAAATACATCAACATGTGGAACAGCTCCTACAGAACACCTACTGAACGCTGGCAGAAGACCTCAGACTTCCCAAAAGGCAAGAAACTCCCTGCGTTCCTGGGTATGGCAAAAGAAAAGAGAAAAACCAGAGACAAAGAATACAGACGGGACCTGCACCTCGGGGAGGAAGCTGTGAAGGAGGAAAGGTTTCCACACACTAGGAAGCCCCTTCGCGGGTGGAGACTGAGAGTGGTGGGCTGGGGGGGAAGCTTCGGAGCCACAGAGGAGAGCGCAGCAACGGGGGTGCGGAGGGCAAAGCAGAGAGATTCCCGCACGGAGGATCTGTGCTGACCAGTACTCACCAGCCTGAGAGGCTTGTCTGCTCACCCGCCGGGACAGGTGGGGCTGGAAGCTGAGGCTCAGGCTTCGAAGGTCAGATTCCCAGGGAGAGGACTGGGGTTGGCTGCGTGAACATAGCCTGAAGGGGCTAATGCGCCACGGCTAGCTGGGAAGGAGTCCGGGAAAAAGTCTGGAGCTGCCGAAGAGGCAAGAGACCATTGTTTCGGGGTGCACGAGGAGAGGGGATTCAGAGCACCGCCTAAACGAGCCCCAGAGACGGGCGCAAGCCGCAGCCATCAGCGAGGACCTCAGAGATGGGCATGAGACGCTAAGGCTGCTGCTGCAGCCACCAAGAAGCCTGTGTGCAAGCACAGATCACTACCCACACCTCCCCTCCTGGGAGCCTGTGCAGCCCGCCACTGCCAGGGTCCCGTGATCCTGGGACAACTTCCCCAGGAGAACACATGGCGCACCTCAGGCTGGTGCAACGTCACGCCGGCCTCTGCCACCACAGGCCCGCCCCGCACTCCGTGCCCCTCCCTCCCCCCGGCCTGAGTGAGCCAGAGCCCCCGAATCAGCTGCTCCTTTAACCCCGTCCTGTGTGGGTGGGAACAGATGCCCTCAGGCAACCTACTCGCAGAAGCGGGGCCAACTCCAAAGCTGAACCCCAGGAGCTGTGTGAACAAAGAAGAGAAAGGGGACTCTCTCCCAGCAGCCTCAGGAGCAGTGGATTAAATCTCCACAATCAACTTGATGTACCTGCATCTGTGGAATACCCAAATAGACAAAGAATCATCTCAAAATTGAAGCAGTGGACTTTGGGAGCAACTGTAGACTTGGGGTTCGCTTTCTGCATCTAATTTGTTTCTGGTTTATGTTTATCTTAGTTTAGTATTTAGAGCTTATTATCACTGATAGATTTATTTACTGATTTGGATGCTCTCTTCCTTTTTTTTATATATAGATTTCTTTTTCCTTTTTGTTTTTTTGTGAGTGTGTATGTGTATGCTTCTTTGTGTAATTCTGTCTGTATAGCTTTATTTTTACCATTTGTGCTAGGGTTCTGTCTGTCTGATTATTTTGTTTTTTGTTTTTAGTATAGTTTTTAGTGCTTGTTATCATTGGTGGATTTGTTTATTCATTTGGTTGCTCTCTCTTTCTTTATGACTTTTTAAATTATTTTATTTTTAATAATATATTTTTAAATAACTCTATTTTATTTTATTCTTTCTTTCTTTCTTTCTTTTTTATCTCACTTTTCTTCGGAGCCGTGTAGCTGACAGGGTCTTGGTGCTCCAGCCGGGCGTCAGGCCTGTGCCTCTGAGGTGGGAGAGCTGAGCTCAGGACATTGGTCCACCAGAGACCTCACAGCTCCACATAATATCAAACAGCGAAAGCTCTCCCAGAGATCTCCAGCTCAATGCTAAGACCCAGCTCCACTCAAGGACCAGCAAGCTGCAGTGCTGGAAACCCTATGCCAAACAAATAGCAAGACAGGAACACAACCCCACCCATTAGCAGAGAGGCTGCCTAAAATCATACTGAGGTCAGAGACACCCAAAACACACCTCCGGATGTGGTCCTGCCCACCACAAAGACAAAATCCAGCCTCATCCACCAGAACACAGGCACCAGTCCCGTCCACCAGGGAGCCTACACAACCCACTGAATCAACCTTACACACTGGGGGCAGACACCAAAAACAACGGGAACTATGAACCTGCAGCCTGTGAAAAGGAGACCCCAAACACAGTAAGTTAAGCAAAATGAGAAGACAGAGAAACACGAAGCAGATGAAGGAGCAAGGTAAAAACCCACCAGAGCAAACAAATGAAGAGGAAATAGGCAATCTACCTGAAAAAGGATACAGAGTAATGATACTAATGATGATCCAAAATCTTGAAAATAGAATGGAGAAAATAAAAGAAATGTTTAACAAGGACCTAGAACTAAAGAGCAAACAAACGATGATGAACAACAAAATAAGTGAATATAAAAATTCTCTAGAAGGAATCAATAGCAGAATAACTGAGGCAGAAGAACGGATAAGTGACCTGGAAGATAAAATAGTGAAAATAACTACGGCAGAGCAGAATAAAGAAAAAAGAATGAAAAGAATTGAGGACAGTCTCAGAGACCTCTGGGAAAACATTAAATGCACCAACAATCCAATTATAGGGGTCCCAGAAAAGAAGAGAAAAAGAAAGGGACTGAGAAAATATTTGAAGAGCTTATAGTTGAAAACTTCCCTAATATTGGAAAGGAAACAGTCAATCAAGCCCAGGAAGAGCAGAGAGTCCCATACAGGATAAATCCAAGGAGAAACATGCCAAGACACATATTAATCAAACTACCAAAATTAAATACAAAGAAAAAATATCAAAAGCAGCAAGGGACAAACAACAAATAACATACAAGGGAATCACCATAAGGTTAAGAGCTGATCTTTCAGCAGAAACTCTGCAAGCCAGAAGGCAGCAGCAGGACATATTGAAAGTGATGAAAGGGAAAAACCTACAACCAAGACTACTCTACCCAGCAAGGATCTCATTCAGATTCAACAAATTAAATTCAACAGAGAAATTAAAACCTTTACAGACAAGCAAAAGCTAAGAGAATTCAGCACCACAAAACTAGCTTTACAACAAATGCTAAAGGAACTTCTCTAGGCAGGAAACACAAGAGAAGGAAAAGACCTACAATAACAAACCCAAAACAATTAAGAAAATGGTGATAGGATCATACATATTGATAACTACCCTAAATGTAAATGGGTTAAATGCTCGAACTAAAAGACACAGACTGGCTGAATGGATACAAAAACAAGACCCGTATATATGCTGTCTACAAGAGACCCACTTCAGACCTAGGGACACATACAGACTGAAAGTGAGGGGATGGAAAAAGGTATTCCATGCAAATGGAAATCAAAAGAAAGCTGGAGTAGCAATTCACATATCAGACAAAATAGACTTTAAAATAAAGATTATTACAAGAGACAAAGGACACTACATAACGATCAAGGAATCAATCCAAGAAGACAATATAACAATTGTAAATATTTATGCACCTAATGTAGGAGAACCTCAATACATAAGGCAAATGCTAACAGCCATAAAAGGGGAAACTGACAGTAACACAATCATAGTAGGGGACTTTAACACCCCGCTTTAACCAATGGACAGATCATCCAAAATGAAAATAAATAAGGAAACACAAGCTTTAAATGATACATTAAACAAGATGGACTTAATTGATATTTATAGGACATTCCATCCGAAAACAACAGAATACACTTTATTCTCAAGTGCTCATGGAACATTCTCTAGGACAGATCATATCTTGGGTCACAAACCAAGCCTTGGTAAACTTAAGAAAATTGAAATCATATCAAGTATCTTTGCTGAGCACAACGCTATGAAACTAGATATTAATTACAGGAAAATACCTGTAAAAATACAAACACATGGAGGCTAATCAATACACTACTAAATAACCAAGAGATCACTGAAGAAATCAAAGAGGAAATCAAAAAATACATAGACAAATGACAGTGAAAACACGATGACCCAAAGTCTATGGGATGCAGCAAAAGCATTTCTAAGAGGGAAGTTTATAGCAATACAATCCTACCTCAAGAAACAAGAAACATCTCAAATAAACAACCTAACCTTACACCTAAAGCAATTAGAGAAAGAAGAACAACAACAACAAAAAAACCAAAATTAGTAGAAGGAAAGAAATCATAAAGATCAGATCAGAGATAAATGAAAAAGAAATGAAGGAAACAATAGCAAAGATCAATAACACTAAAAGCTGGTTCTTTGATAAGATAAACAAAATTGAAAAACCATTAGCCAGACTCATCAAAAACAAAAGGAAGAAGACTCAAATCAATAGAATTAGAAATGAAAAAGCGGAAGTAAGGACTGACACTCAGAAATACAAAGGATTATGAGAGATTACTACAAGCAACTCTATGCCAATAAAATGGACAACCTGGAATAAATGGACAAATTCTTAGAAAAGCACAAGCTTCCGAGATGGAACCAGGAAGAAAGAGAAAATATAAACAGATCAATCACAAGCACTGAAATGGAGACTGTGATTAAAAAACTTCCAACAAACAAAAGACCAGGACCAGATGGATTCACAGGCAAATTCTATCAAACATTTAGAGAAGAGCTAACACCTATCCTTCTCAAACTCTTCCAAAATCTAACAGAGGGGGGAACACTCCCAAACTCATTCTACGAGGCCACCATCACCCTGATACCAAAACCAGACAAAGATGTCACAAAGAAAGAAAACTGTAGACCAACATGTCTGATGAATATAGATGCAAAAATCCTCAACAAAATACTGGCAAACAGAATCCAACAGCACATTAAAAGGATCATACACCATGATCAAGTGGGATTTACCCCAGGAATGCAAGGATTCTTCAATAGATGCAAATCAATCACTGTGATAAACCATATTAACAAATTGAAGGAGAAAAAACATATGATCATCTCAATAGATGCATAAAAAGCTTTCAACAAAATTCAACACCCATTTATGATAAAAACCCTGCTGACAGCAGGCACAGAGGGAACTTACCTCAACATAATAAAGGCCATATATGACAAACCCACAGCCAACATCGTTCTCAATGGTGAAAAACTGAAACCATTTCCTATAAGATCAGGAACAAGACAAGGTTGTCCACTCTCACCACTGTTATCAACATAGTTTTGGAGTTTTAGCCACAGCAATCAGAGACGAAAAAGAAATAAAAGGAATCCAAATCAGAAAAGAAGAAGTAAAGCTGTCACTGTTTGCAGATGACATGATACTATACATAGAGAACCCTAAAGATGCCACCAGAAAAATACTAGATCTAATCAATGAATTTGGTAAAGTAGCAGGATACAGATTAATGCACATAAATCTCTTGCATTCCTATGCACTAATGATGAAAATCTGAAACAGATCGTTGATTGACCAGAGAAAGGAAACAGAGCTTGTCTAGATAAAAACCACCATGAGGCTGTGCCTCCCCCAGGAAGCAGTGGGATTAACATCATTTATACCTGAGGATGAATAAAACCAGCATGTGCTCTCTTGCCTTGCAGATGTACTCTCTCACTGAAAGGCACTTTCTGAGGATCCGCGAAGGGGGGCCCCATGCCCCAGGAGCACTCCTCGCCACCTCCGTGGCCCACAGCGGCGGTGGGTGCTGACTCCCGTGCTCCGAATTCTCCAGCCCTCCGCCAGCCAGCCTGCTCATGTCCCTCCTGCGGCTCCTCCCCTGGCCCCTGTCCTGCACTTCCCCACCTCTTT
>NW_006794650.1:0-235 GCF_000442215.2 Lipotes vexillifer
GAGGTGATACCTCATTGTAGTTTTGATTTGCATTTCTCTAATAATAGTGATGTTGAGCATCTTCACTTGTGCCTCTTGACCATGTGTATGTCCTCCTTGGTGAAATGTCCCTTTAGGTCTTCCACCCATTTTTTAACTGGATTGTTCGTTTTTTTGATACTGAGCTCATGACCTGTTTGTATATTTTGGAGATTAATCCTTTGTCTGTTGTTTCATTTGCAAATATCTTCTCCCA
>NW_006794651.1:0-43439 GCF_000442215.2 Lipotes vexillifer
ACGGGAGAGGCCACAACAGTGAGAGGCCCGCGTACCGGAAAAAAAAAAAAAAAGAAAAAAAAATTTGACTCTGATGTTTTATATGATCATAGTACTTTCCCTTTTGGCCCAGGGAAAGATTGACTTTTTTACAGCAAATTAATATCCATACAGATTAAACAGATAAAATGTTAAAATTTGAAGCCTTAAAGGGAAAATGAAAGATTATACGTGAATTAGCTGAATTTTAGATGATGAAAGATATTACAAGCCTAAATTTAAACAAAATTCTATAAATATATTTTATTACAGCTTTTACTGTGGACAAATAAAGGAAAGTGTGGGCTAGATTGGAAGTGATTCTACACTTTTTCAGTCGGGCTGACATAAACTGCTGTAACAAATATGCCCAAATGTGTATCATGTCTCAAACCAATTAGAGGCTTATTTTTCAGTGTCCAAGGCAGGTCTTCCTAATTGGCAGTTGGCTTTGCTCTGTGTGGTGGTTCAGGGACCCCTGCCTATGATTGAAAATGACAGATTTGGTTGAGAAGGTTCCACATGTAACCCAATCTTTGCAGGAGTGTTAAATCCCTTTTGATTAATGCTAAAGTCGAAATTAGCTTTTTTATCTCATCTCCAACTATTGAGTTATGTTACCTTTTTTTTGTTTGTTTGTTTGGTTGGTTTTTTGCGGTATGCGGGCCTCTCACTGCTGTGGCCTCTCCCGTTGCGGAGCACAGGCTCCGGACGCGCAGGCTCAGCGGCCATGGCTCACGGGCCCAGCCGCTCCGCGGCATGTGGGATCTTCCCAGACCGGGGCACGAACCCGCGACCCCTGCATCGGCAGGCGGACTCTCAACCACTGCGCCACCAGGGAAGCCCGAGTTATGTTACCTTTAAAATTACATTTTGAGACATGGAAAAATAATAATTAATAAAATGAAAGAAAGTGCAAAACCCATTTTATCACTAATTTGAGTCAAATTTTCTCTTTGTGAATACGTGTGTATTTACATATATAAAGAGCACAAGTAAATTCCCTAAATGTTAACAGTGATTATTTTAGGTATTATGGTTACAAGTGATTTTAATTTTCTTACCTCTATTTTCTAATTGTTCACAATGTGCAGGTATTGCTTATAGAATGAGCAGGAAAGTGCATATAAAACACTATTTTCCTTCAGCTACTAAAACTATATATGAATTGTCTTAAACTCATGACCTGTCTGTCAAAAACATAATTTCATACCTGCTTGCCACAGGTGGTATGCTGCTGTTCTTTCCTAAATCTACATTAACTAGTGAGCTTTTAAAGTTCTCTTAAGTTAATCCTGGTTAGAGGGGAAAAAAATATGATATTACTGAGGTGAACTTTAAAAAAAGTGTTAATAATGAGACCCACGACACATAATTTCTCGTTACTGAATTTAAAAACTCAGACCAGTTACCACGGTTTTTTTGTTTGTTTTTTTGCGGTACGCGGGCCTCTCACTGTTGTGGCCTCTCCCGTTGCGGAGCACAGGCTCCGGACGCGCAGGCTCAGCGGCCACGGCTCACGGGCCCAGCCGCTCTGCGGCATGTGGGATCTTCCCGGAACGGAACACGAGCCCATATCCCCTGCATCGGCAGGCGGACTCTCAACCACTGTGCCACCAGGGAAGCCCCACAGTTTTTAATTTATTCTCAGAAATTATTTTGTGTTTGGGGAAAATCTGGCTAATGAATGAATTCAATCAAGCAAACAAAAAATAAATATCATTTCCCTCCTGATGTGCTAGATAATTAATGTTTTTCAATACATGAATCATTGTTATATCCCATGGTAAGTGCTATGAAAGGTTTTTTTTAAGATAGTGCAGTTTTGCTGAGGTAATTTTTTAAACTATGAATGTATTAAATTTATGTATGTATATTGTGTGAATGATAATAATATGTATATTATTAGGACTTTAGAAGATTTTTTAAATGAAACCCTAAAAATCAGTTGACCAGGAAAATACAAACAATCGATGTTCTACCACAGATGGGAACTCAGATACCCCTCTCATTCCAAAACTTGATGCTTATATAGTGTATCCCACTGTTTCTTTGAAATGTGAACTTGTATTAATAGAGTTTAGAGGGAGGCAAAATGGTGAAAATAAACTTGAGGTGGGCTTTATCAAGGCAGTAGATTAAATTAGAATAGAACTATGTCCTACATGAAACAAGATGTGTGATAATAACTTGAACAGAACATCTGAGGGATAGTGAATAAGGAGATTAAATATATAGGATAGAAGATTTGTGTTGAAAATCAAGGGGTAGAAATAAAGGTGTCAAGTTTTGTTTGTGAAAGATGGGAGTCGAGAGCTAAATTTGGAGAATAAGTTAAGAAACGTGGATTCTTTCTTCAATACAGTAGATATTTAACATTTCAGATATTTTGCTGTAGAAAAAGCCAAGGGATGAGTAATCCAAAAGAATAGAGGAATTCAAAGCTAATAGTTTGGAAGTATATTATAGAATTAATTTGGAAAGAGATTGACTTCCCCAATTATAACTTCCTTACAGCTATATTGTAACAATTATATTCAAACTTCAGGGGCAGTAGAGGAAGGTAACTCAGGAATATGCTAGTTCCCCAGACCCAAGTTGAAAAGCTTACTATATTAGTCCGGTGATTTATCAATAGATCAGTGATTTTCAAAAGACTGTTTAACATACTCCATTTTTAAACAGTAATTAAAAATCCCATCTGTAAACTGACAAGTCAATGTTTTATTAATATAAATTGAATTACTAAATTCAAACTTTTAATATTTACTTATTATAAAGTCAACTGATAAGCATAATGAGTCAATTTAAGTCAACACAACATTTTAAAATTAGGAGTAATGCCAATGTTCTACTTAATATATGTTTTTTTTTAAAATAAAATAGACATGAAATTTGAAGGGCTTTGCAGTGTTTAAGAAAATCCTGATTGCCATGCATAGTTGCACATGATAAACAATTGAATATCTACCTTGTAACTTCAGGATACTCATCATTGAAACAAAGATGGCAGAAAAAACTATCGTTTCACTTATACGGTGCATCCCTGGAAGAAGCAATTAATACTTCACCGATGTGTTCATGTTCACTTTATGATACATATGAGTGTACTTTGTTTTTATTACAATTTTAATGAAGGTAAAATTGGCTTATTGAACAGAGTGGAATTGGTAGAGTGTAAGCAGATACCAACTTTATTCTTTCTCACCATTCCCCATTAAATATTCTTTCTGAATATGTTTTTCCTCCTAGACTTTCTAGACACATTTAGATAATAAACAAGTAGAATTTTATTTTGGTATTAAAATTCCAGTGCAGTCTAAAATCAATAATGTCTGGCTATTTGGTAATCAGAACTTAAACATTTATCCAGTGTAAGGCTCTCTCCCACTGTGAGCCTGACCCAACCTTGGTAGCCTGTAGTAGGAATAGAAAAGTGAGGTCAGTTTCTTTTTCTTCTTAATTCTATCCACCAGTTCTTCCACTCCTTTGCCACATACTCTGGGTCCTCTCAGAGTTGGATCGGAAGCCAGAGGAGAGGTAGGTATCAGCTGGGGCAGTGTTTATTGGCACCACAGAACCCATTACATAGGGAGTTTTTGTCCTCCCTGGAAATTTCCAAGCATTTCCAAAGGGGGATTTCTATCTCCTTTGACCTTAGCAGTGCTTCTTTTCTGTGGGCTGCATATGGTTGCCTTGGCTCCTGATGAGACATCTAACACTTTCAAAGTGTAAGAAAGATCCCTAAAAGAGATCCCTTTTAGGACGACCCCAAACCTCCCTTCTGCGGGGTCCACATCTGATTTTGCAAGAACACATGGTTTTGCCTTTCCTGTTAGAAGTACAGTAAGTTTCCAGTCAGTCCATGTTACCTTTTCCAGGCAGACTGAAGAATCTTCTATTTATTCTAACCCTGTGTCATCCAACATGGTAGCCACATGCTGTTGAGCACCTCAAATGTAGCTAGTCTAAACTGAAATAGTCTACAAGTGTAAAATGCACACCAGTTGTGTAAACTTAGAATGGACAAAAATAATGTAAACTACCTGATTAATAATTATTACATGTTAAGAGCAAAATATTTTAACATATTGGGTAAAAATATACTTTGAAACATTTCATCTGTGTTATAAAATTTTGAAAAGTTTACTAGAAAATTTACTATTACGTTGTGGTTTGCACTTTATTTCTATTGGACAGTGCCACTCTATCCTTTAGACTTTTCAGGAGTCAATAAAATACTAACTCCTACATTCCTCAAGCTCTGTACTCTGTAAATGGACCTACTACCACACATTTGGCTTATTGTCTTGGTTGTTAAAGCACATACACAGCAACCCTCCCCCCAAGCTTCATTCCTCTTAGCCTCTTTCATTCCTTATGGAGTGGAATCAGGTTTAGAGTCCTTTATTATGTCTTGTGGGAGGTGAAGCACTTCATGAAAGGGTATGGGAGGGTTTGACACCCCTATTCTTGGCTCTGGAGCTCATACCAAATACCCAACATAGGGTCTACTTTTATGTGGGTAAACAGATAGCTTTAACTGAAATTCAAACAGGGAACCCCTTGAAGAAAATGGGGTTCCCTGGAAGAGAGTTTGAAGACCATCACATTAGAGCATTGACATATGGGACTGACAGTTCCCTAATTGTGATTTGAAACTTGGAGACAGAAAATGCATAACATTAATAGCATTCCACTCTCTAAAAACACTTGGGGCATTTTCCTGGCCTGTTCCAGACTACCCTCTGTAAAATCAGGCATATCCCTTAACTTCTCCAGATGTCACCTACTTCTCTATAAAATGAGAAGATGGTCTTTAGAACCTCTTTTTCTTTCTCTTTTTTTTTTAATGTCAAAATCTCAACTATCAAACACAAAAAAAGCACAGAAAATAATTTAATACCCAGAATTGAGGTGAATAGAAGTTGACATTTGTTTTTTAAATCCAATGTCACTTTCCCTCTCTCTGGCTTTTTATGAAGTAAAATCAGCACATACAGCTAAAGCCTACTTCTTGGCACTTGTCTCCTTATTCTCACAGATATAGCCTCTAACCTGAGGTTGTGTTCATCATTGCCTGATGTTGATTTTTTTTTTTTTTTACTACATATAACAAAACTGTGAATAAGCCATGCTACATATATAAACCTGTTTTTCTTTCAAAATTTACAGAATTATTATCATTATTTACCTATGGTTTGCAACAGTATGTTTTTGCTGGTTATTCATGTCAATATATGCTATATAGGATCATTTCTTTGAGTTTCTCTGTAGTAGAACAGTGTTCAAATAAACCTGAATTTTTTACATTTCCCTCCATAGTTTCCCTTTTATAAAGAACTCAATGAGCTTCCTTGAACATGTTCCCTTTTGCATTTATGTCACAGTAACTTTAAGGTAGATTATAGTAAATATAATATCCTTTACTATGTATTCTTTAATTACCATCCAGAGAACTTGCACTGATTCATACTTCTACCAGAAACAAATACTTGCATATTATTGACATCATTTGATATTATCAGAATTAATGGTTGCCAAAATGGATTAAAGTAGATTAAAATTATCTCATTTTTATCTTACTTTGCATTTTTTAAAATAGTACTGAAGTTGAACATCTCATAAGTTTATTCATATTTAATTCTCTATAAATTGTCTTTATATATTTTTCATTTTTTGATTAATTTCCATAATTTACTGTATATTATGGATACTATTATTTTGTGAGTTATATGATTTGACTATACTTACTCCTAATCAGAGGCGTATATCTTCATCTTTTTAAAAGAAATGTGGTTTTATATTGAGGCATGGATTTTTATTTTAAGTTAGTTTACATTTATTAATCATTTCCTCCATGGTGTATATTTTTGTCACATTTAAAAAATCTTCATTAATCTGGTGTCATAAAAATGTCCTCCTGTATTTTATTAAATTTTTCCTAAATAATGATTTTTACAACTAGATCTTTCAGCTAATCAGAATTAGTATATTTGACTGTTATTAAAGAGTCCCATTTTTTCTTTTTTCATATAGATATTCATGGTCTCAGCACCACTCATTAATTCATCCATTATTTTCTTTCAGATCTACAGTTTTTCATTTGTTATGTATCAATATTTGTCTCATATAAATGTATGCCATTCTTTAGCCTAACCATTCACCCTTGTACCAATACAATACTTATTTAATTACTGTCTTTGAAAAAAATTGATTACATAATAGGGTTCATCCTCTGTTCTTATCCTTTAATATTATTGGGAATTTTGGATAATATATATGAATTTTAAAATCAAAATATATGGAAACACTGTGAGAAATTTTATTTGTATTGCTATTAATTTGTACAGTAATTGAGGAGTCATACCATGTTTATAATATTAATTCCCCCAAACATAAATATGGTGTATTTCTTCACTTAGGTCTAATTTTATGGTTTTCAGTGAAGTATTATGATGTTTTTCATATATGTCAGAGACATGCTTTGCCATTTGTTTGTAGGTCCCTTATGATTTTAGCCACTATGATAAGTATCATCTTTTTAAAATAACATTATGCATTCTGGGTAACTTCCTCATGTATATTATTCAGTTTACTAATTTTCACTTTGACCCAATCTTTTTTTTTTCATTCTTAAATTTTATTTATTTTTATTTATTTATTTATTTATTTACATCTTTATTGGAGTATAATTGCTTTAAAATGGTGTGTTAGTTTCTGCTTTATAACAAAGTGAATCAGTTATACATACACATATGTTCCCATATCTCCTCCCTCTTGCATCTCCCTCCCTCCCACACTCCCTATCCCACCCATCCAGGTGGTCACAAAGCGCTGAGCTGACCTCCGTGTGCTATGTGGCTGCTTCCCACTAGCTATCTATTTTATGTTTGGTAGTGTATATATGTCCATGCCACTCTCTCCCTTTGTCACAGCTTACCCTTCCCCATCCCCATATCCTCAAGTCCATTCTCTAGTAGGTCTGTGTCTTTATTCCCGTCTTACCCCTAGGGTCTTCATGACATTTTTTTTTTTTTTGAGATTCCACATCTATGTGTTAGCATATGGTATTTGTCTTTCTCTTTCTGACTTACTTTGTTCTGTATGACAGACTCTAGGTCCATCCACCTCACTACAAATAACTCCATTTCTTTTATGGCTGAGTAATATTCCATGGTATATATGTGCCAATCTTCTTTATGCATTCATCTGATGATGGACACTTAGGTTGTTTCCATCTCCAGGCTATTGTAAATAGAGCTGCAATGAACATTTTGGTACATGACTCCTTTTGAATTATGGTTTTCTCAGGGTGTATGCCCAGTAGTGGGATTGCTGGGTCATATGGTAGTTCTGTTTGTAGTTTTTTAAGGAACCTCCATACTGTCCTCCGTAGTGGCTGTACCAATTCACATTCCCACCAGCAGGGCAAGAGTGTTCCCTTTTCTCCACACCCTCTCCAGCATTTATTGTTTCTAGACATTTTGATGATGGCCATTCTGACCAGTGTGAGATGATATCTCATGGTAGTTTTGATTTTCATTTCTCTAATGATTAATGATGTTGAGCATTCTTTCATGTGTTTGTTGGCAATCTGTATATCTTCTTTGGAGAAATGTCTATTTAGGTCTTCTGCCCATTTTTGGATTGGGTTGTTTGTTTTTTTGTTATTGAGCTGCATGAGCTGCTTATAAATTTTGGAGATTAATCCTTTGTCAGTTGTTTCATCTGAAAATATTTTCTCCCATTCTAAGGGTTGTCTTTTGGTCTTGTTTATGGTTTCCTTAGTTGTGCAAAAGCTTTTAAGTTTCATTGGGTCCCATTTGCTTATTTTTGTTTTCATTTCCATTTCTCTAGGAGGTGGGTCAAAAAGGATCTTACTGTGATTTATGTCATAGAGTGTTCTGCCTATGTTTTCCTCTAAGAGTTTGATAGTTTCTGGCCTTACATTTAGGTCTTTAATCCATTTTGAGCTTATTTTTGTGTATGGTGTTAGGGAGTGATCTAATCTCATACTTTTACATGTACCTGTCCAGTTTTCCCAGCACCACTTATTGAAGAGGCTGTCCTTTCTCCACTGTACATTCCTGCCTCCTTTTTCAAAGATAAGGTGACCATATATGCATGGGTTTATCTCTGGGCTTTCTATCCTATTCCATTGATCTATCTTTCTGTTTTTGTGCCAATACCATACTGTCTTGATTACTGTAGCTTTGTAGTATAGTCTGAAGTCAGGCAGCCTGATTCCTCCAGCTCCATTTTTTGTTCTCAAGATTGCTTTGGCTATTCGGGGTCTTTTGTGTTTCCATACAAATTGTGAAATTTTTTGTTCTAGTTCTGTGAAAAATGCCAGTGGTAGTTTGATAGGGATTGCATTGAATCTATAGATTGCTTTGGGTAGTAGAGTCATTTTCACAATGTTGATTCTTCCAATCCAAGAACATGGTATATCTCTCCATCTGTTTGTATCATCTTTAATTTCTTTCATCAGTGTCTTATAATTTTCTGCATACAGGTCTTTTGTCTCCTTAGGTAGGTTTATTCCTAGATATTTTATTCTTTTTGTTGCAATGGTAAATGGGAGTGTTTTCTTGATTTCACTTTCAGATTTTTCATCATTAGTGTATTGTATAGGAATGGAAGAGATTTCTGTGCATTAATTTTGTATCCTACTACTTTACCAAATTCTTTGATTAGCTCTAGTAGTTTTCTGGTAGCATCTTGAGGATTCTCTATGTATCATGTAATCTGCAAACAGTCACAGATTTACTTCTTCTTTTCCAATTTGGATTCCTTTTATTTCCTTTTCTTCTCTGATTGCTATGGCTAAAACTTCCAAAACTATGTTGAATTATAGTGGTGAGAGTGGGCACCCTTGTCTTCTTCCTGATTTTAGTGGAAATGCTTTCAGTTTTTCACCATTGAGGATGATGTTGGCTGTCGGTTTGTCATATATGGCCTTTATTATGTTGAGGAAATTTCCCTCTATGCCTACTTTCTGCAGGGTTTTTATCATAAATGGGTGTTGAATTTTGTCTAAAGCTTTCTCTGCATCTACTGAGATGATCATATGGTTTTTCTCCTTCAATTTGTTTATATGGTGCATCACGTTGATTAATTTGTGTATATTGAAGAATCCTTGCATTCCTGGAATAAACCCCACTTCATCATGGTGTATGATCCTTTTAATGTGCTGTTGGATTCTGTTTGCTAGTATTTTGTTGAGGATTTCTGCATCTATGTTCATCAGTGATATTGGCCTGTAGTTTTCCTTCTTTGTGACATCCTTGTCTGGTTTTAGTATCAGGGTGATGGTGGCCTCGTAGAATGAGTTTAGGAGTGTTCCTCCCTCTGCTATATTTTGAAAGAGTTTGAGAAGGATTGGTGTTAGTTCTTCTATAAATGGTTGATAGAATTCGCCTGTGAAGCCATCTGGTCCTGGGCTTTTGTTTGTTGGAAGATTTTTAATCACAGTTTCAATTTCAGTGCTTGTGATTGGTCTGTTCATATTTTCCATTTCTTCCTGATTCAGTCTTGGCATGTTGTGTATTTCTAAGAATTTGTCCATTTCTTCCATGTTGACCATTTTATTGGCATAGAGTTCCTACCAGTAATCTCCCATGACCTTTTGTATTTCTGCAGTGTCAGTTGTTACTTCTCCTTTTTCATTTCTAATTCTATTGATTTGAGTCTTCTCCCTTTTTTTTCTTGATGAGTCTGGCTAATGGTTTATCAATTTTGTTTATCTTCTCAAAGAACCAGCTTTTAGTTTTATTGATGTTTGCTATCATTTCCTTCATTTCTTTTTCATTTATTTCTGATCTGATCTTTACGATTTCTTTCCTTCTGCTAACTTTGGGGTTTTTTTGTTTTTCTTTCTCTAATTGCTTTAGGTGCAAGGTTAGGTTGTTTATTCGAGATGTTTCTTGTTTCTTAAGGTAGGATTGTATTGCTATAAACTTCCCTCTTTGAACTGCTTTTGCTGCATCCCATAGGTTTTGGGTCATCATGTCTCCATTGTCATTTGTTTCTAGGTATTTTTTAATTTCCTCTTGATTTCTTCAGTGATCGTTATTAAGTAGTGTATCATTTAGCCTCCATGTGTTTGTATTTTTTACAGATCTTTTCCTGTAATTGATATGTAGTCTCATAGCGTTGTGGTCTGAAAAGGTACTCGATACAATTTCAATTTTCTTAAATTTACCAAGGCTTGATTTGTGACCCAAGATATGATCTATCCTGGAAAATGTTCCATGAGCACTTGAGAAAAATGTGTATTCTGTTGTTTTGGGGTGGAATGTCCTATAAATATCAATTAAGTCCATCTTGCTTAATGTATCATTTAAAGCTGTGTTTCCTTATTTATTTTCATTTTGGATGATGTGTCCATTGGTGAAAGTGGGGTGTTAAAGTCCCCTATTATGAATATGTTATTGTCGATTTCCGCTTTTATGGCTCTTAGTATTTGCCTTATGTATTGAGGTGCTCCTGTGTTGGGTGCATTAAATACTTACAATTGTTATATCTTCTTCTTGGGTCGATCCCTTGATCATTATGTAGTGTCCTTCTTTGTCTCTTCTAATAGTCTTTATTCTAAAGTCTGTTTTGTCTGATATGAGAATTGCTACTCCAGCTTTCTTTTGGTTTCCATTTGCATGGAATATCCTTTTCCATTCCCTTACTTTCAGTATGTATGTGTCTGTAGAACTGAAGTGGGTCTCTTGTAGACAGCATATATATGGGTCTTGTTTTTGTATCCATTCAGCCAGTCTGTGTCTTTCGGTGGGAGCATTTAATCCATTTATATTTAAGGTAATTATCGATATGTATGTTCCTATTCCCATTTTCTTAATTGTTTTGGGTTTGTTATTGTAGGTCTTTTCCTCCTCTTGTGTATCTTGCCTAGAGAAGATCCTTTAGCATTTGTTGTAAAGCTAGTTTGGTGATGCTGAATTCTCTTAGCTTTTGCTTGTCTGTAAAGTTTTAATTTCTCCATCAAATCTGAATGATATCCTTGCTGGGTAGAGTAATCTTGGTTGTAGGTTTTTCTCCTTCATCACCTTAAATATGTCCTGCCAGTCCCTTATGGCTTGCTGAGTTTCTGCTGTAAGATCAGCTGTTAACCTTATGGGAATTCCCTTGTGTGTTATTTGTTGTTTTTCCCTTGCTGCTTTTAATATGTTTTCTTTGTATTTAATTTTTGACAGTTTGATTAATATGTGTCTTGGTGTGTTTCTCCTTGGATTTATCCTGTATGGGACTCTCTGGGCTTCCTGGACTTGATTAACTATTTCCTTTCCCATATTAGGGAAGTTTTCAACTATAATCTCTTCAAATATTTTCTCAGTCCCTTTCTTTTTCTCTTCTTCTTCTGGAACCCCTGTAATTTGAATGTTGGTGCATTTAATGTTGTCCCAGAGGTCTCTGAGACTGTCCTCAGTTCTTTTCATTCTTTTTTCTTTATTCTGCTCTGCAGTAGTTATTTCCACTATTTTATCTTCCAGGTCACTTATCCGTTCTTCTGCCTCATTTATTCTGCTATTGATCCCATCTAGAGTATTTTTCATTTCATTTATTGTGTTGTTCATCATTGTCTGTTTCATCTTTATTTCAAGGTCCTTGTTAAATGTTTCTTGCATTTTCTCTATTCTATTTCCAAGATTTTGGATCATCTTTACTATCATTATTATGAATTCTTTTTCAGGTAGACTATTTCCTATTTCCTCTTCATTTGTTAGGTCTGGTGCATTTTTATATTGCTCCTTCCTCTGCGGTATGTTTTTCTGTCTTCTCATTTTGCTTATCTTACTGTGTTTGGGGTCTCCTTTTTGGAGGCTGCAGGTTCGTAGTTCCCATTGTTTTTGGTGTCTGTCCCTAGTGGCTAAGGTTGGTTCAGTGGGTTGTGTAGGCTTCCTGGTGGAGGGGACTAGTGCCTGTGTTCTGGTGGATGAGGCTGTATCTTGTCTTTCTTGTGGGCAGGTCCACGTCTGGTGGTGTGTTTTGGGGTGTCTGTGGACTTATTATGATTTTAGGCAGCCTCTCTGCTAATGGGTGGGGTTGTGTTCCTGTCTTGCTAGTTGTGTGTCATATGGTGTCCAGCACTGTAGCTTGCTTGTCGTTGAGTGAAGCTGGGTGCTGGTGTTGAGATGGAGGTCTCTGGGAGATTTTTGCTGTTTGATATTATGTGGAGCTGGGAGGTCTCTTGTGGACCAGTGTCCTGAAGTTGGGTCTCCCACCTCAGAGGCACAGCACTGACTCCTGGCTGCAGCACCAAGAGCCTTTCATCCACACGGCTCAGAATAAAAGGGAGAAAAAGTAGAAAGAAAGGAAGCAAGAAAGAGGATTAAGTAAAATAAAATAAAATAAAGTTATTAAAATAAAAAATAATTATTAAGGAAACAAAATTTTTAAAAACGGATGGATAGAGCCCTAGGACAAATCGTGAAAGCAAAGCTATACAGACAAAATCTCACACAGAAGCATACACATACACATTCACAAAAAGAGGAAACGGGGAAAAATAATAAATCTTGCTCCCAAAGTCCACCTCCTCAATTTGGAATGATTCGTTGTCTATTCACGTATTCCACAGATGCAGGGTACATCAAGTTGATTGTGGAGCTTTAATCTGCTGCTTCTGAGGCTGCTGGGAGAGATTTCCCTTTCTCTTCTTTGTTCTCACAGCTCTAGGGGCTCAGCTTTGGATTTGGCCCCGCCTCTGCATGAAGGTCACCTGAGGGCGTCTGTTCTTCACTCAGACAGGACGGGGTTAAAGGAGCAGCTGATTCGGGGGCTCTGGCTCACTCAGGCTGGGGGTAGGGAGGGGTACGGAGTGTGGAGCGGGCCTGCGGCAGCAGAGGCCAACATGACATTGCACCAGCCTGAGGTGCGCCGTGCATTCTCCCGGGGAAGTTGTCCCTGGATCCCGGGACCCTGGCAGTGGCGGGCTGCACAGGCTCCCCGGAACGGGGGTGTGGATAGTGACCTGTGCTCGCACACAGGCTTCTTGGTGGCAGCAGCAGCAGCCTTAGCGTCTCATGCCTGTCTCTGGGGTCCGCGCTTTTAGCCGCTGCTCGCGCCCGTCTCTGGCGTTCCTTTAAGCAGCGCTCTTAATCCCCTCTCCTCGCGCACCAGGAAACAAAGAGGGAAGAAAAAGTCTCTTGCCTCTTCGGTAGCTCCAGACTTTTCCCCGGACTCCCTCCCGGCCAGCCGTGGCGCACTAACCCCTTCAGGCTGTGTTCACGCCGCCAACCCCTGTCCTCTCCCTGCGCTCCGACCGAAGCCGAGCCTCAGCTCGCAGCCCCGCCCACCCCGGCGGGGGAGCACACAAGCCTCTCGGCCTGGTGAGTGCCGGTCGGCCCCGATCCTCTGTGCGGGAATCTCCCCGCTCTGCCCTCCGCACCCCCGTTGCTGCGCTCTCCTCTGCGGCTCCGAAGCTCCCCCTCCGCCGCCCGCAGTCTCCGCCCACGAAGGGGCTTCTAGTGTGTGGAAACCTTTCCTGCTTCACAGCTCCCTCCCACTGGTGCAGGTCCCATCCCTATTCTTTTGTCTCTGTTTATTCTTTTTTCTTTTGCCCTACCCAGGTACGTGGGGAGTTTCTTGCCTTTTGGGAGGTCTGAGGTCTTCTGCCAGCATTCAGTAGGTGTTCTGTAGGAGTTGTTCCACGTGTAGATGTATTTCTGGTGTATCTGTGGGGAGGAAGGTGATCTCCGCGTCTTACTCTTCCGCCATCTTCCCCTTATTTTTTAAATTGAAGTAGAGTTGATTTACAGTGCTGTGCCAATCTCTGCTTCTGCTGGTTTTGTCCTTTGTCCTAGGATCTTTTAACTGCAGCAGCTTTGGGGCAAGTAAAGTCCAGCAAGTAAAGTTGAAGCCTGCCGTCAACGCCAACTGTTGGGGAGGGAGAAAATTTGCTCTATTCTTGTAAGTTCTTCTGGCAGGTCTAAGAATTAGATTAACATGAAACAGATTAAAAATCTGACAGGAGAAAATCAAACAAAAGTTTAGTAACATGTATACATGGGAGAGACCTAGAAAAACTGAGTGACTCCTGACCCTATCTTAATGATGTTTTAATCCAACTACTGATGCAATTAATTTAAAATATATTATACTTTTAAAATAATTTATAAAAGTTCAATCTTGATCATTGTAAACAAACCTATTTTGTATTTCTTTATCACATTACCAATCTATTATTTCACATTCTGTGGCTCTCATCTTGCTTTTTTACTTTTTGAGCTGTCTTGTATTTGTGGCATATTTTTATTGCAAATTCATCTTTGATTCGGCCTTTTCTTTCCCTTTGAGAATGCCTTCAGTATGAGAGAGTGTGTAATGATTATGTTAGCTTATTCCAAGACTTTACGGGAAATCTCTCATATATGTATGTATATACACATACACACAAATAGTATAAATTTGAACATCAAAACTGCATTAGTTGAAGATTTAAGCTCCTTCAAAATCTCAGGAAAAAGAATTCTCCAGAGCCCAGGAGAACATAGCAAACTTTTTGATTTTTCCTTGTGCCATTGGGATTTTTCAGACCTTTGCACATGCAACCCCCTGAGGGTCCTAGCTTTGTGGAATGTTCTCATTTTCAACATCCTGCTTCCTCTTCAGACTTAAGGCTTTAGCTTCTGTCTTTGCATTAAAACTGAGCCCTTAAGTAACCAAGAATAATCACCACTCATATCTTCAACACCCAGCACAGCCTCAGTGATAGAGTAAACATTTGTTGTCCTAGACTTAAATCCCTCCTGCTTTTAGGAAACCTAAGGATTATTTTTTGTTGAAAATTCAGCTATGCATTTAAAATAATTTTTGTTTTATTTTTATTCAACATATCTAGTTGTGTTTAATGAGAGGTTTTAAATAATCTTAGTCTACCATATTTTTACAAGGGTGTCTATGACTTCTAAGGTGCCTTCCAATTCTAAAACTTCAGGTCTTTATTCTTTTTCTGGTAATTAATCTGAAACTGTACACACAATGATTTTAATGCAGTAAAACAAAAGCCACCAGAGCTAAACAGAGAAATTTACAAAGTCAAGTCTGTTAATATGCCTGGCAAGAGAACATATACCAGTGAAGAAATTCACTGAGTAATTTGCTAACAGTGAAAAAGCAGGGATTTTTAAATGCATGGTTGTGTATGCATTACAAATGCAGGAGATATTGGTGGTTATTACTTTCTTTGCCATGGGTCAAACCATGAACACATCTGGCAAGATCAGGAAGGGACCTGTGTCTCTCAACATTGAAGCTGTGGCTCCTCTGAGTTCACCAGTGATGATATAGTGATTGTTAGAGAACTGGACTCAAGTCATTGACCTTTTTCAATAACTCAAAAGAGTTATTTGAGAACAAGCTTTCTGTACTTCAAGTCAGTTGATTTAAATATTTAAGAATTGTTAATAATGTATTTACAAACATTAATGTAAAGTTAATTGAATTTAATGTTAAATACTTTCAAGTATTCTCCTAATAAAGTCATAGTTAAACACTGTTATGCTCAAAAAAAACTAGAAGTTCATGGTTATTTTGCAAATTAAGTAATGGAAGCTTGCAATAGGACAGAATGAGTTCATAAGTCTATGCACAGTTGGTTACTTCAAGCCCCATTGTTTATTGGTTGGAAAACAGTTCTTAGTTTGGCAGAGTTTGGTATGCCAGGTTCATTCAACATTCAAGAATGTTCATCAGCTTTAGTTAGAACTGGTGGGATAAAACACAGTATTTGATTTTATTATCTCCTTAGTAAGTACGTAGACATTTTTCCTTTTAAGGTGGTAATATGTGTAAAAGTGAATGCAGAATAATTTTGATCTCCAAGGTGATACAGGAATAGGTGTTCCTTATCTTCTCTCTAGATTGAAACATTATTATAGTATCAATTCTCTTAAACTTAGTAAGATATATGTTCACAGTGTTGTGAACCACTAGAAACCATTCCTCACTTCTCTGAAGAAAGAAACAAAATGGTTAACTTACTGTTGATAAAAAGGTTATTAAGAAAGTTGTCAAAAATAAATACCCAATTTCACCCCAATGATAAGAAATGCATTTTTTCAATTTTACAAAGATAGCGCTCTTTAGACCTAATTGAGTTCGTCAAACTGCCAAATTTTCTGATGATTGTTTAATAAAATAAATTTAACTCTACTTAAAAAGAAACAAAACAGAACACAAAATAGTATAACTCCAAGTTAACCCCACATTTTGAGGTTGAAAATTGTTCTATATCATTATCAATTAGCTTATACTGCTGTGTTGTAACCAAATCAGGATATGCTGATTGATCACTAATGTAAATAGTTTAATAATGATGATGAGATGCAAATATTATTAGGGTCTCAGTGAACTCTGGAGAAGAATAAATAAAGCAAGTATCGTATTATTTTCATTTTATAACAGTATTTTTCAGCCCCAAAATATATGAATTCTGAATGCTAACCGTGATTAGATTAATGAAGAATATTCAGAGAGAAAAAGTATAACAGAGCTCTGAGCAGTAATGAAATATTAACTTAAGGTTAAATGTAGTCAGACACTGCTAAAAAATGAATGCGAAATAGGGGGCTCAAAGGAAGTTTTTTTTTTTTTTTTTTTTTTTTTTTTTTTTTTTTTTTTTTCCTTGCGTTATGCGGGCCTCTCACTGTTGTGGCCTCTCCCATTTGCGGAGCACAGGCTCCGGACGCGCAGGCTCAGCGGCCATGGCTCACGGGCCCAGCCGCTCCGCGGCATGTGGGATCTTCCCGAAACGGGGCACGAACCCGCGTCTCCTGCATCGGCAGGCGGACTCTCAAGCACTGCGCCACCAGGGAAGCCCAGGAAGTTATATTTTAAAAACCCAGATCCCAATAAAGTTGCTTCTGAGGATAATATAGCCAGAAAAAATTGACCTTTTAAAGAAATCATTCTTGTTGATTTTATAAAATAAATAATATAATTAAAATCTACCTACTTATATAGTTATAATAATAAATACTAATAACTTGGAAAATTATATTTTGAATTTTTATAGATATTTTATAATTTTAAATCATTTTTAAATCAAGAAGTTGTGAGTATGGATTCTTAATAATTGTTTTGGTGTTTCTGATACATAAGCTGTGAAATTTGGTAAAGAATCATATTATCTGAAGAGTCAAAGTACTGACATTACTGTTGGGTAGAGTATAATATACTGGAATTGCAAGGAAAATCTAAGCTAAAATTTCATCAATCTATCTAAACCTTTTAGTAGTAACTCTATAGACATTTATAATATAATATGTCATACATAATATATATATGATAGGTAAATTTTTACAGAGATATATAGTATATAATATATAGTTTGCTATAATCAAATACAATATATTTCCTAGTAGTTAACTGGTTGGTATATTTTTTGCATGGGACAGTGAATGTGAATGTTCAGGAGAGCTTAAGAAAACTAAATCTTCAGTCTTTTATGAAGAACAATTTTTTAGATATTCAGTGAAATGTTTCTTTGTTGGAAAACATCAAAATTTGATCAGAGTCCTGGGTTTGAATTCTGATTCACTATTCACTGCATCATCTAGAGACTTGTCCACTTAGAGCCTCAATTTCCTCATCTGCAATAAACGGTTTCACTGGTTGTTATGAGGATCAAATGAAGTAATTTATGTATAAGCATGTTTCAGTGGAAAATCATTATGCACAAATTATGTAAAAATGTACGTCTGAAACTGTTCACTCAGCATGTATGAACGTCCTCCATGTAATCCGTATTTATATGCATACATCACAGCCACCACCAAGATAAAGTAAGCATGCAACTTTAGAACAGAATGCAGTAGGCTCTCATGTTTGTTGTGTCTTGAAAGTTATGTTCCTTTGCCTAGTACGTCTTTAAAAACATTTGCTGTCTTTGAATATAAGAAATTAAGGCTTACTGTGTTTCACACAGTGCTAGCTTCCTATTGAAAGGAAACTAAAAATATACTTTAAGTTGACTTTACACCAGATCACATCATCAATGGACTAAATTTCAACATTTCATGCCATTATACTAAGGCAAATGAAGCAAACGCCTAAGATTATTGTTTACATACCTTACCACATTTCCAAAATTGGATTCCAACGAACCAGGTAACTCTCTGGACAAAAAGAAGCAATCCTCCTCTCTACCAGAAGGTGGCACTGCACTCCTCATTGACGACATTCTGAGGTGGGTGCAGTGAAGAGATTATTCTCCATCCAGGAAGAAGCTGGATTTTAGAACATTTTACTTGAAATAATGAGATGCATGTGATTAATTTCCTAAAGAATAATTTTACTTTTGTCTTTTTGGGGAAAGATGTGCACACTAAGTAAAAATGAACAGCTGTTGAGAATAAAAGGAAAATGCTTCATTTGGAATCTACCATCATTGTTCAGTACAATATTCTCAGACTTAATTACTCATGTAAAGAACATTATGACTAAATGCGAAATAAATTCTTCTTCACTCCCCTCAAGATTTTTTTCTCTTTCTAACCACAAATTTTGTGGCCGGCTTTCTATTTATTTACATTTTCATATAGAAATCCCACTAGGGTTCTTAAACCCATTTACTCATAATGTGGTTTGAATACCTATTACTTTGGCACTATTTTCTCCTCTCCCTCACCTCAGTCTCATGGAAATAAATATATCAGTCAATCATTACTACTTTGAAAGAACAGGGCTCTTTAAAATTACTAGTAGCATGAATAATATCAAAAGGCTGATTCCACTGCCCCACCCCCTTCCCTGGGGACAATTTAGGTAGATCCCATGTAGCTCTAAAGGTATCACTTGCTGATGACAGGAGGAGAGAAAGGAGACTGTACAGACTTACTGACAGTTAAAGAGGCTCAAATTGATTATCTGTAAAGAAATACAATAGGAGGAAACGCTGCTAAAAGCACAGCTTTGAACAAACCCTCTATTAATTAATTGTCACGGTTGGGAGTAGAAAATGGCACCTAATGAGAGAAAAACTAAAGGAAAAGGATGAGAAAGAGTGAAAAAGTCTTTCTTTTCTGTATGTATTTATTTTGTACCCTTGATTTTTCATTAAGTTGTTTCATTCATATTCACTAAGTACATGACAATAAATGATGATATATAATAAAAGCAAAACAAAACAAGTAAAAAGACATGGAGCTCATTGTTTAAAGAAATTATTCAAAATTTCATGGAATAGATTTAAGTAAATGCAACAGTGAATAATTATAGTAGTCATTCCTTTTTTCACATTTCTTTTTCCTAATTGTCTTATAATAAAAAATTCAGCAATGGGTTTAGTTTATTTTTAATTTTGAAAATGGAGAAAAATAGTTTTTAGTGGAAGTATTTAGTAATTATGAAATTAGGTATCTGTAGGAGAGAATAGTGTTCATTAATTTTAGTTGGCTGGGAAACAATAAAAAACTTTCATTTTAATTTTATTTTATTTTCAGGCATGGGATTGCAGATTACTGAACTTTACAGCAAATAATTTTATGTTTGTATGACAAGCACACACCTTTTCCATTATTACTTTTTTAAACCTGAAATAAGTTTATCTGACACTATAATCATGAAATTTTATTGAGAACTTATTAAAAACATATTAAATATTATGCTCCTGTAGAAGTTTAGAGAATACTATTAATTTTATATCGTTCTACACATTTCTCTGTTGAAATAAAATAATATATTTCCTTTTTCTATTAAAAAATAACAAAGTTTCCTGGTTCATAATTTAAGATGGAATCAAAGTAGCCTATTTACATTTATATTGCTGAAAATACAAATTCTGGACTCAATGTCTGGAGTACCATAAAACAATAGCTTACATTTATTTTATTTTACATATATATATATATATATATGTGTGTGTGTATATATATATATATATATGTATATATATATAACCATAAAGGAAGATCTATGCAATACAGTTTCCTATATTGGATGATAGAGAAGAGAGGGTCCTTTAACTATGGATTTGATCAACATGATAAAATACATCTTGAGAATAGTTGTATTTAAATTCTGAAATGGAACTTCATACCATTTTATTCTCATTCTAAATGAATTAACTCAGCAGCTCTATACACTACTATTGGAGTTCTGAGGAGCTGATGATGCTCTAGAGAGCAGGATCTAAAGGGCGATCTTTGTTCAGCTCTGCTCTGGAAGCCCCTCATTCTTTCTGATTCTTCTGCTTGGGGAGTTTTTTGTTTTTTTTTTTTTTTTATTTTAATAATATTTATTTATTTATTTTGGCTGCACTGGGTCTTAGTTGTGGCATGTGGGATCTAGTTCCCCGACCAGGGATCGAACCCAGGCCTCCTGCATTGGGAGCACGGAGTCTTACCCACTGGACCACCAGGGAAGTCCTGGGAGCTTCTTACTGACCAGGAAGATTAACTAGTTCATTCTTTGTGTTCCCATTATAGACTATATGGCTTTGTTGCACAGGTAACGATGTTTTACTCTATTTTCACTTATCTCTTTCGTCTTACCAGACCATGTGCATCTTAAAGGTAAGAGACATAATATTCCTTTCAAGCTTCCAATGTTTAATACCATGGTGAACTCAATGACTAATCTAGAGCCAAAACTCAGCAGAAATTTAACATACCTTTGTTAGATGAATGCAAGGAAAGCAGAACAGGGGGATGGAAGGTGGAAGAATGCCAATTTCCTTATGTTAGTACTTTTGTAACGAGGTTCTTAGTCTTTACTGGGAAACGCCAGCATCCCTCAGTATCCGCTGGGGGGTTGCTTCCAGCATACAGCCCTCTGCCCCCACCTCATCCCCCCAGGATACCAAAATCTGCTGATGCCCAAGCCTTTTATATAAAATAGCATTGTATTTGCATATAACCTACACACATCCTCCCATGTACTTTAAATCATCTCTAGATTGTTTATGATACCTAATACAATGTAAGTGCTATTTAGGCAGTTGTCAGCTACACATCAAATTCAGTTTTGCCTTTTGGAAATTTATGGATTTTTTGAAAAAAATATTTTCGATCTGGGTTGGTTGAATCCACCGATATGGAACTCGCAGATAGAGGGCTGACTCAATTTACATTTCATTCTAAGTATAGTCTTTACACAACTTTTGTTTAATGCATTGCTGGTTGCTGACCACCTGCTTATTTTGTGATCCCAGGAACAAAGCCCTACCATCCTATCTGTGACAACCCTGCTCCAAAATCACCTACTTTCTCCCACCCATCAGTGTTCAGCAGAAATAGTAACAGTCATACCCTGTTCGGGTGGCACCATGGTACATCCTTCTTAAGACATAGTATGTCAATGTACATATTACAGGTAGCAGTCATGCAGGCATATTATGTTTAACCTAATTTTAAATATTTGCTTAGGCCATGAAAAACATGTGGAGCCTTTTAATGTTTATGACTTTATAGTTTTATTAAGTTATTCATTCTTTAAAAATTTATATTCTGCAACATATACTCCAGAATGGGTCAATTATAAGCCAAATATAATTTTAAAACTTGGATATTTACATAATGATTTTTAGTATCAAGGCTTAATTGGGGCTGAAAATATTTCAGCAACAAGATGCTTACCTTCAATCTCTTTCCCCAACCTTGCATTCCACATTTAGCTATAGGTAACTATGGTTTATGCAGCCCATCTAAGTACTGTCGCTTCTTTTTGCGCATTTACTTTCAACAACCCTATAAAGTAGAGATAATGATAATTTTACAACTACAGAAAAAAACAAAAACAAAAACAAAAAAAAACACCCTGATACTCCATTAAGCACCTTGCCTGAATCCCTCCACCTCGTCACGAGTGGTTGTGATGGAACTATCGGATGTCTCTGACGAGACAGTCCTGTTCAGCCACCTCCTGGCAGCACATTGCAGGTTCAGGCAATGTGATGTGTCTGGTGGGCTTTACTGCACAGAAACAGATTTAATCCCAGTTCTATCACTGTGGGCTAGGTATGATGCTTCATTATTCTCAGGTGAGGAAAAGGAAAAGTTAAAACAAGCCTCCTAATTCCCCGAGCAAATTAAAAGCGGCCAGGATACAAATAGGAATCCCATGATTCCAAGTTCAAGTCTCCCTCCACTGCCTCAAACCTGCCGTACAAGGGGTTTTTGCACACTTCTTACTGAAAAACCACACCCCCCCTTCAGAAATTGCGTAATGCTCATAGCTGAATAAGTGTTCTATGAATTTAGAAATCAGTTTCAGTTTGCTGTAGCTGGCTGCAGGTACACATTATGGTATGGTAATGCAGGTATGCATTATGGAAAAGAATAAGAAAAAACTAAATCTCAAGTGTAAAAAGGGATTAGCAGAGGGCATATATTATGCTGTCTCTGACCTAGTATTAGCTTGCCTGCCAGATCTCATTTCTGATGGTCTTTCTCTAGCAGTGTGGTCTTTAGGGCTATTTCCTTATCATCTGAGGTAGAGAGAGAAGGAAATCACAAGGTCATGATTGAATAGTTAAAGGGGCACAAATTCAAAGAGTTCTATTATCAGAAAATAAGGTTATCTTATGATAATTATCATTGAAAATTCTAAACCTTAAATCAGAGAAGCATTATTAGCAGTCTAATAAAGATCTCTGCTATAGATGTATGCAGATTGGTATTGAATTAAGGATAATTTAGGAAGGCGCAAATTTAAAACAAGGATAAGAATTTAGAAGGCCTATGAAAAGTGAGTCATAAGGCTGCATGGCCCTTCAATATAAATCAATAATACAATGTAATTTGATATTGAACTATGTCTATACATTTCTTATATGATAAAATAATTTTGAGTTATAGTCTATATACAGACATAAGATGTGTGTGTTTTTTTAAAAATTCAGTGCTGTGCATGCTTAGTGCCTAAGATTAAATAACAAGACAGGACCTAAACAGTATGTAGGACAAGCACACCTCAGAGATGTTTTGGATTCTGTTCAAGACCAGTGTAATAAAGTGAATATCATAATAAAGTGAGTCATGTAAATTTTTGGTTTCCCGGTACATATGAAAGTTATGTTTACACTATACTGTAGCCTATCATGTGTGCAATGGCATTATGCCTAAAAGGACAATGTACATACCTTAATTTAAAAATACTTTATTGCTAAAAAATGCTAACCATCATCTGACAACGCAGGGTTACCACAGACGTTCAGTTTATAAAACACAAAATATCTGCCAACGCAATAAAATGAGGTATGCCTGTATTTTAAACTTACAGAAGAGTAGAAAAGGATTCATTCAGGCACTATGAAAAATGTGTTACATTTATTACGTTAATATTCATTACTTAATCTTTAAAATAAACCTTTGAGTTAGGAGTGTATTGATCCTAAATAAAGAAACAAATATTAACTTGCTCCTGCCGTTGGCAAGCGTTCAAATTGAGGATTAACATCCAAATCTGTTTGAGGTCAAATCCAGTGCCTTTAATAACTACGTTATATTTCCACTTATATGCTCATACTGCCACGTTCATAAGTGTCAATAGCTATGGTGAAGGAGAGAAGGGCATAAGAATAAACAACTGATGCAGAATCAGAAACCGAAGTGAGATGGAAGGCCATCAGGCCAACAGAAAATGCCATAATTCCGAAAAGTAGATTTCCATGAACAATCCCTAAGTAACAAATTGTGCATTGTATTTCATTTAGAAAAAAACAAATAATATATTTAATAAAAAGTATTTGCCTTTTGAAAAGTTTTCCTGGCCACTGAGCTTATTCCAGGATTTCATTAATTCGTCAATTCATCCATCCAACATAGATTTATTATGGACTTGCTGTACTTAGACTCTGAAAGGGACTCTGAACATGACCTGAAGAATGAATTTGGGCTTAAAGAGAATGTGAGTGTTTGATGAGGAAGCACAGACCCTCCAGCAAGAAATTGCTGAGGCTTCCAGAGACTGAGAGCGCTAGTGGGGCAGGAACTCAGGGAGCAAGGGAAGCATAGCGAGGAACTAATTAGAGAAAATTAATTTTACTTTTCATTGGTAAGATCCTCTCAATTTATTTCTATATGTGTAAAATTTATTGAGAAACAAAGATATATTCCATCATGTAAAAATAATACTAAATAATATCCTATCAATAAAGTATTAAGTATCTATTATTAAATAGTTTGTCAAAAAATTTTAAATGTTAATGTCAATTTTACAACTATTTATGCTGATAGCTCCTAATAATTTTATAAGATTTAATTAGAGAGGTAATGTTTTATTTTAAAGACCTATGCTTAACTTTTACAGAGCAATATGAATAGAAATGAAGAATTCTATGTGCAAAAGCATTTAATATATAAATTTACATGCTTAACATGTATTTAAAATTTAAATGATTTTTAACAGGGAGAAGAGGTTTGATTAGCTTTTTATTCTATATGTAATCAGCCCTAAAATAGAATTACAATCTGAAAATAAGTTTCCAGTAGAAAACTTTATTAAAAACTAACTGGACTCACTAAAGATTTTAGTCATGGAGTCTTAGAGAAATTTCACTTCTGTTTGTAAAACTTTTGCCGTGGCCCTTCTGTTCATGATCCAAAGGCAACATTTCTCTAGCTGCTAAGCCACTCTGTTTTCTACGTTCTAACATGCCAACATCAAAGCTGTAACTCTGCCCTTTCCTCTCCTTCCCCACGTCAGACCCAGGGTAACTGGGAGAACTTTCAACATCAACAGTGGCTCATCTTACTGATAAACAAAGCACAAAGACGGAAGCATGCAGTTGCCAGGACAGAAAGCAGTGGGTGAAAGCGGGATAATCAATCCCCTTTCTATCTGCATATAGTAGAAAGGATGCTATCATGTGTGACATGATCCTAAGTTAAAATAATATTTGTCTGGGTGGGCTTGCTATACAGGAAGTGTTAAGATACTGAAAACTATACAGTGGAAACAACTGTACAACTAAAGGTGAATGAGCTCGGAAGATGATGAGTGTGAATGGTACTGAAGACAGTGGTGAGCATAGCAGTTCTGGGCATTTCTCTCTCACGCAAAGAGGTCATTAAATCACCTCCACTCACAGATCCCTGATATGCTTTATAAGCATCTTCTTTACTTCGCTCGCAATTTCTCTTCTCTGAGGTTCTAAGGATATAAAACAATAATAGAATAAAACTCCCAAAGCCAGCCATTTTCTTAGAGACTTCATACTTGTTAACTTGAAATTTGTGAGTACCAAGAATACAGTACATTTGAAATAGCATAGTATTCAGAAAAGGAACTGTTATATATATATATGAATGTAATATCTATAGTAGGACGTTATGATGTGGTGTGACCAGTAGTGGCAAGGTTGTCTGTCCCAATCAGCCTGTATGGGAGCCTCCTGATGATGGGTTTTACTGACACCATGTGTGTCATTTTTTATAACAGGTCTGTTTTTGTTTCAGAAACATGTATTGCTTTGTCAAATTTATGGTAAATTGTATTGTCAGCATTAATCATTTAAAATCCTGTATAAAATCATAACCTGCTGTAGAACTTTTGTTCACCTTTGATTCTGTAGTTCCAATTTACTTCTATGGGGTGTATGTGTCCCCCAGGAAAATATCTTTGGAAAATTGCATAATAGGTTGCTTTTGCTGCCTGTCTTAATTTTCATAGTATTATATTGAATTTTTTCTCAGAAAAAAATGTGGTAGGTGGTAAGAGTGAAGTTTGAAAATATGATTTATTTACAAAGGTTGAATCATTGCTCAGATCACATCCATGCCACCCTCGTATCTCGTAGAATAAAATTCAGACATCTTACCGTGTCTTGCAGGACTCTGTGTGACGATCTGCCCCTTCCATTTCTTCTGCTCTGACCCACTGTGTGACATGAGGCCACAAGACCTCCTTTTGATCCTCAACATGACAAACAAATCCTGGCCTCAAAATTCTTGCACTTGCTATTTTCTCTTCCTGGAATTCTGGAGCCTGGCTCTTTGGACCTGAGGCTTCTTCTCATCTTTCAGTCTGTGGTCAAATATCACCTTCTCTGAGAAATCACTTGACTTTATCTAAAGAGGTCAGCCACCCCTCATTATCACGGCACCCTATTATTTTCCATTAGAGAACTGATCCCAATCCAAAGATGTCACATTGTGTGTTTGTTTATTATGTATTTGTATATCGTGTGTCTCTTATCACTCAAGTATTATCTCCATGAGGAATCTTACTGGTGCTGTATTCCACTATAGTCCTGGCATCTAGAACTGATCTACTAATAAGAGACATCCAAATAAAAATGTCTCCCATTGACAGGTTGACTTATGAGTCATTGATATGCTCCTTATTAATTAGTAACACTTCTTTACTGATAAGGTAATGATTTCCCCACAGCATTCTGAGGTTCAACTTTATGACCTGGAGTTCAAAACTGTGTGTGATCTAATTAACTGTGATATTACTCTTGCTTCTATCATGAGTGATAGACTGATGTGAATGAATGAGTAAATCAGTAAAACAATCAATAAGACAATGAGTAAAGTCAGAATCTTAGGAAGATAATTGCTCCTTTTCAAACTGATATCAAGAAGGAAGACCGCCACCTGTGTAGCCCTTTATACCAAAGACATAGATTCTATCCTGGCCTGATCAATTTTAATTTCTAATTCATGGTGGCCATTGGTATAATCTTTGCAGGTAAACTCCAGTTACAAAAGGATTCAAAGAAGCTCCTTCTGATAATCTGCAGTCACATCTCCATCTCAGAAATAGAGTAATGGTCACAGACTCAAAATGAGATGGAAAACAGTGAATCTGAACCAGGTCCTATCCCATTAATTCCATACTAGAATCGAGACCCTGTAGAGGTGGCTGACTTATGGATGATAAGTAAATTTGGTAGGCTATATATATTTATTTCATTTTTTTAAGTGCTTAACATCCAGGGGGAACCAACAAATACTGACTCTCTTCTGTGATCAAATAACTTGCTGTCAACTGTCATGACAACATCTCATCAAAGGAAATTAGAGTTCAATACTGCTGGGTAATTCTAAAGCTAGGTAATAAAACCCTTCTAGAATTGGATTCTCATTGCCACATATGTGACTACCTCTGTAAAAAATAAATACATGACCATTACTGTAAGTCCCCTACATATGAACGAGTTCTATTCTGAGAGTGCATTTGTAAGTCCAATTTGTTTATAAGTCCAACAAAGTTAGCCTAGGTACCCAACTAACACAATCGGCTGTATAGTACTGTACTATAATAGGTTTATAATACTTTTCACACAAATAATACATAAACAAACAAAACATTTTTAATCTTACAGTACAGAACCTTGAAAAGTACAGTAGTACTGTGCAACAGCTGGCATGCAGTGTCTGGCATGGAGCGAACAGGCAAGAAGAATTACTGACTGGAGGAGGGAGAGGAGGTGGGAGACGGTAGAGCTGAAAGATCGTCAGCAACAGGAGACAGAGGGCAAGCTGCAATGTCGCTCACACCTGACGCTGATGGCACAGGTGCTGG
Organism: Lipotes vexillifer; assembly: GCF_000442215.2. Classification (NCBI taxonomy): domain Eukaryota; kingdom Metazoa; phylum Chordata; class Mammalia; order Artiodactyla; family Lipotidae; genus Lipotes; species Lipotes vexillifer. The sequence continues at coordinate 27,508 of NW_006794651.1, forward strand.
TTCCTTGCTGGATTCAATTCTATCCACCCTTTTGAAAAAACGATCCAGTGATGTCTGGGTAGTAGCTCTTTTTTTCTCATCATAGATGACACGGTAGCACTGGATTGCATTCTGAATGGCTGCTGCAACCTTCGTGAACCATTCTACGTTCGGATCCTGTGCAGTTAAGAAAATCCCTTGCCGTTTCCTGTGTCATGAATCTCTTTGGTTCTTTAGTTATTTCTTCCTCTTGTCGCTCCACTCTCTCAATTATTTTCACTTTTGTTTCCATCGTTATCGCTTGGTGCTTCTTAGCAGTACCAGCTACATCACCGCTGCTTTTACACTTGCTTCTGGACATCCTGGGCTTCAAATAAAGATACTGTACGACTGTACTCTATACAGTACTGTACAGTGAAATACACAAGGGCTCAACCACTTGCAAAGGATGCACACACCTGACAATGTATGCCAGACACGTGAACTAACTTTCGTGATTGGACATGCATTTGCATGTCTGCGTCTTTGAAAGTTTCCAACTTGAAGGTTCATGTGTAGGGGATTTACTGTATTGTCAGAGAACCAGAAACAGCATTTGAGAAGTGCATTGTTCTGTTTCTCTGCAGAGATCTGTGCATTTTGCTCCAGAAAACCAGCAGCTTCTAGCCTGTAGTCCACTCAACATAGAAGGTATATAAAATATTTGGAGATTTAATTCATTAATTCTAATATCACTATCCCTTTAATTTGAAAGCAAAAGTAACATACTAAATTAATCAATAGACTTCTCATTCAACTCCAAAATACATATGTCTGTGGTGTCAGAAAATGGTTAATTCTCTGTATTTGAAATAAAATACAGTAGTGAAAAATAGCTTCTTTTATAAAAATTTAAAGTTGGCTTCATAATTGTTTGAAATGAAATATTGTCTACTTTCAGTTAGAAGCCTATAATTTCAAAGGAGAACATTTATCATTATTATTTTTAAAATTCCTATTTTTGGCCATTTTATAGGTCAGTATTAAAGGCAGAAGAATGTAACACTACTAAGGAAATAGTATTATTGAATCTGTCCTGGAAGTCTCTATACACCCAAGAGATTTACTCATTTGTACTGAATGGACGGATTACAGCAGTCAAAGAACGACTGAAGTTTTATATGGAAATTCAGGCAGAAATTTTGATACATTCTGCAGCAATTTCAACATAGTTGGGGTTTTTTTAAGCCACAGAATTCCCTCTAGGCTAGTATATATAAGTGTGTGTCTCAGGAATTCCTTTGAGAAAAATAGGCATAGGTAAAAACCTGCATTTTTTTTTTTTTTTTTACAAAAATTGAGAGCAAACAGAATTACTTGGATCTTGTCAGTACGTCAAGCTGTAAAACACCTGCTTTTGCCTAAGTCTCTGTTCGATGTATTCTCATTGAGAATATGAAGCACAGTTGTAATTATCATTTTGGCCAAACTTTATTTTGATTATATAATAACACAGCCAAAAAGGATGAATGGCTACACCTTTCAGTCTGCAGAGGGAAGACTTATGTGACTCTGAATCCATTCTATTTTTTTTCCTTTATATTTCACTTCTCTCAAGTGCCAAATAAAATTTTGCTCACATGTGTCCTTTTAAAACATGAGTTCAGAAGACAACTCAAGACAAAAAAAAGCAACCTCAATTGAAGTTTTATTAGCTTCTATGAACCCTAAAATATCGTGCTTTTCCTTTCTGTGGTTAAGTGACACTTGCTGTCACAGAAAAGAATGGTAATTATATTAGCCTTAATCGTAAACATGTGCTAAGCACATAGTTCTCTAAATAATTGTATTAACCAGAATTTTGGTTGTAAATGCAAGAAATCCAACTCAAACATACTTCAGCAAAAAGGGGGATTATTTGGCTCACATAAACTGTGAAAGACCCCCAATAAGAGGAACCAGAGAATTAAAATAGTTGGGATTTTTCTCTCTACCTCTCTCTTTTTTTTTTTTTTTTTTTTTTTTTTTTGCTGTGTCCCAGCCATATTATCTCAGTCTGTGCTCCTACAAGGCTAAAATCATGATTTCTGACATTGAGTGCTTGTATCCTCATAGCTTTCCAAACAGAAAGGAAAACAAAATTCTAATATTCAATTACATATTAAAAAACCCTGGGGAAAAGTTTCTAATTGGTCTGTATTGGGTCACATGCCCACAACTAGACTAATCATATCTTATCCCAGGAATGTGATACTGTATTTGGACTAGCCTTGGTCAGGTGGCATCATGAGATCAATAGCTGTAGCTATGGAGTTGGGAATCATGTTAAAAAGATGCTGGTTCCTAGTCTGACCTCATGGTTAGAGCAAGAGAAGAAGTGTTTTCAAAGTGAAGGACACAGAACACATTTTCCCAGAGGAAATGAGAGGAGTACAGGGAGGGCAATATGCACATGTGCACACACACACGCTCACACACACACAGACACACCACAAATACACACACACACACGCAAGAGGTAAACCTCTCATCTCCTGTTCTTTCATCTTCCCTCTCATCAAGCATGTACTGAACATCATCTATGAAATCTAGTGGAATCTAATGCCAATGAATTGACAGGCTTTGGGTTATTCATGATCTTTATTCTTCAGAAATTTGAGATGCCATTATTTATGCCTTTTGCTGTCAAAGAGAAGACATTAATGTTATAGACTACAATGTAAAATTTAACAACAGAAAAGGATGAATCAGATAGTTGAGAGTGGTATTTTATCAGTTCTAAGTCACTTTTCTGACACCTGATTAAATCTTATAATTAATGGAGTCTTAGGTTGCTACTGGCCAAGTGGCAGCCATGGCACATTGTCTCTTCAGTTGAATGATGTGCATGGTGGATACTACATGTATCAAGTTCAACTGTCATATGCAGTATCTTCAAAAGAATTACACAATGATTCAGTATTTAAACAAAAAAAATTGTGTTTGCAGAGAGTCACTGAAACAGAGCAGTGATGCCTGTATTTGGTGTTTTTATAAACATTTAGAATTAGAAGAAATAATTCAATTTCATGTTTTTCTTTTAGAGCAAAAACCAAGTACTTTAGGGGACCTAAGAAGGAGGATTCCCACAGATAGATGAAGCTATGCTTTGCTTTATTACCGATTCAAGTACAATGCAACTGTAGTTAGGAAAGATTGCTAGGTGCCTTGAAATAAATGAAAGGAATTTAAGAACATGAGTCTTGAATGATGAAATTATGTAGAATTGTAATTATGATATCATGTCAGATTTTATTTAGCAGGGAATTTTCCTTTATAGTACATAAAATAATAGAGCACCTTATAATTTATGGTGTATTTGATGTCAATGAGATACTAGAATAAAAGAAATTGATTTTACTTTATGGAAGTCATTTTGGCAACATTATGGAGTAGCAGGATTTTTTTTTTTTTTTCTTTTGCGGTACGAGGGCCTCTCACTGCTGTGGCCTCTCCCGTTGCAGAGCACAGGCTCCAGACGCACAGGCTCAGGGGCCATGGCTCACGGGCCCAGCCTCTCCGCGGCATGTGGGATCTTCCGGGACCGGGGCACGAACCTGTGTCCCCTGCATCGGCAGGCGGTCTCTCAACCACTGCGCCACCAGGGAAGCCCAAGTAGCAGCATTTTTATACTAGTAATCAGATTACCTATATTCTAATTTTCATTCGATCAAGAACTAAGTTTTCTCTCTAGGACATGTTAAATTAACACTTAGGACCTCTTATAAACTATAGAGTAAAGATTTTGCACTAGATTATAGCAAACATCAGTTTCAAACGTAATTCTAGATGGAATGAAAAATGTGAAAAGGAATTCCTTGTTTCTTTATCTTAAGAATGATGTTTGGAAATACTGTGACTCTGTCTTGGCAGATATATAATTTGCAGAGGCCTGGGTGATATTTTTATTTTCAGTGCAGTAATAATTTATCTAAATCACATACATAACGTTCCCACTTGAAATGTATCTAGCATTCATAACATGCCATGTTTCTTTCACTTTCATAGTGTTTTGTATTTTGCTTAGTGGTTATAGTTTCAGACAGATCAGTGAGGCAATAAGTAGTAGAAAATGCTAATGGACAGCTAATCAAGTAAGTGGGCATCAGATAGTCAATTACTACAGAGTTCAATTATATTTCAAAAATATGTGAAGCATTATCATTTTGCTGCAGTGTTTTTACACCAAATGTTCTAACAAGGACAGAAAAATGATTGCACACTAGCACACTTGGGAATATGGTCATTAAAAATCTAAGATTTTCTAATAAAGTGGTAGTCTCCTTTCTCAGATGCCACGGGCAGTACTGCTGCTTGTATGTTGAAGATTTAGTGCAACATTTTTAAAACTCAGGTAACTAACATTTTATTCTATTGGCTTCTTAGAGTCTGGGAATCTAAAATTGACTTGAGTAGTTACAGTTTTTTCCCCTCTTCAAGAGTGACAGAAACTAAATCATCTCAGTCAAATTATTTTTACTGAAACTATTCCAGAAAAACAAATAGACAAAGGGATTCCATTGTCTCCCATGATAGCATTTTCTGAGGCATGTTTTTAAAAATCTATTCTCTTATGCCAACTTTTCAAAAGAGATCTTGTGCCTTTCACTTCTTAATTTACAGAAAAAAAAGTCCCAAAACGTTAGAACTAGAAAATTATATAATCCATTTTTTAAATTTTAGAAATGAAGAAAGTAAACTATAAACTGGCTAAATAAAGTGCTCAATCCCATAGGACTGTTGACAAATTAGATTTGGAACCCAGATCCTTTAATTTTAGTTGAATAATTTGTTTATATTTGAATTATTTTGTTTTTACTTTAAAACAAAAAATAAGCTCCAGCAATTGATTTTACATTTATTTTGTTATCTAGTCTTTTGATCCTTCAGTTCTGATATCTCAGTATTGAATCCTGGAAAGACTGTTTTGAGACATCCACCAATACAAAAATTTAATACTAGTTTATTCATCAACAGTGAAGATTCTACCACCGGGTCTGTGTTTTCTGTTTATCTGTTCTATATATAATTTTGATCTCAGAAATAGACTCCATTATCTGAGTAATGTTTAGGTCAATCAAATGATAGGAATTGGACAGTCTCAAAGAAATGTTGTACACTGTATATGGGCTTTGGTTTTTGCAGTGGTTATTACTACTTTAATTTATTAAGTGGTTCTGAAAAAATGTACAGTCATCCCTCAGAATCTGCAGAGGACTGGTTACAGGATCCCCACAGATACCAAAATCTGCCAATGCTCAAGTTCCTTATATAAAATATCAGAGTACAGTTGGGCCCCCCTATTCAGGTTCCACATGGTTGAATTCAATCTGTGTTTGGTTGAATCTGCAGATGTGGGATAATCCACCCATACAGAGGCCAACTGTATTGAATGTTGTTCAACTTGATTGGCTCCAAATAATTTGGCAATAGAATTTTTTCCCATATCAACTATTAACATATTGCAAAACTCTGGTGTACAGCATAATATATTTTAGGAAATGCCATTTAAGTATGTAAAAATCTGGTAAACTACTCCATCTCAAATAACATAACGATTCATATCTGGTATGTTCCATAGTGTTCCTCTTTCCACCAAAAAGAAAATAATAGTTTATAGGTAATTTTTAAATATAACAGGATTTGGATCACAGACACCTGGTTTTCAAATCTGTAGCTATATTTTAAGAGATGTGTAACTTTAATTTTTGCATATGTAATATGAAATAATCAATACACCATAGACTTTCCCCTACAGATATAATGGAGTAGCACACAGAAGACACACACTTCTGCTGAAGCAGACCTAGAAATGTCAAATTAAAAGCAATCAAAAGACATTGGAGGACTGTCAAGCCTTTTGGGTTTAGAGATTACCTCCCAGGGATCAGGACCAAAGTCCAGGTCTCTCTTTAGGCGAGGTCACATTCTTTACTGCCCAGGGCACACTCACTTTTGGCCAAGGCTTTCTTAGAGTAAAACAATCATATTTGTCTGGGCTTCTACATTTGGTCAAGCATTTATATGGCAAACACAGCAATAGTATTATATGAATATGCTTAACATTTGGATGAAACAGTGTGGGATAAGGTTACGTTTAAAAAAAACATCTAATCTATCCTGTAATGCCATTACATACATTTTCATACTTTTCCCTTGGTTCACCACTATTTGTACCTTGTGATAAACTTGTGCAAAACTGTTTAGCATAGAAATTAGCTGATGATTAGTTAAATCCATTGTTTTCCTCAACTGAGTCATTTTCCATTGGTATTACATCCTAAGGAGGCTTTTACTCAATTTTTACCCAATATATTTGTCTATTAATATTAGCATTATAAGCTTACCCAAAATGCCCATTGTATTGGTTAAAGCAATCCAGAAAAGCAGAACCCGTGGGATATATATGAAATTTACTGTAGGAATTGGCTCATGAGCTACAGAGGCCAAGAAGCCCCTGATCTGCTCTATGCAAGCTGGAGAACCAAGAAAGCTGGTGGTGCAATTCAGTCTGAGTCTGAAGGCCTGAGAACCTGGGAATTGACGGTGTAAGTCTAGTCCAAAGGCCTGAGAATCAGGGGTCTGATTATGTAAGTCCTGGTCTGAGGCTGAAGACCTGAGAACCATGAACGCTGATGTTTGAGGGCAGGAGAAGATGGACGTCCCCAGCTCAAGTAAAGGGAGCAGATTCACCCTTCCTCTGGCTTTTTGCTCTATTCAGGCTCTCAGTGAATTGACTGATGTCCTCCTGCATTGGGGAAGGTTATTTTCCTTACTCAGTCTACGGATTCAAATGCTCGTCTCTTCCTCCAGAAGCACCCTCCCAGACAGGCCTAGAAATAATGTTTTATCAGCCATCCAGGCAGCCCTTAGGCCAGTCAAGCTGACACATTGCTACTTCCTATACCCAGAGTTGCAGCCCTGATTATGGAACCAGTGGATTAGGTAAGAGAAAAGAAATTTGAGGGCATGTGGGGAAAACAGGAAAAAAAAAGTATAGTAGTACCACCATGGGAAGAATGGCATAGTCAAACCATCATTCTCCCCATCTCTGCTTCCTGAAATCTTCCATAAGAGTAAGGGCAGCTATCTAGTGGGAACAATCCCTTGGCTACCCTCATGCTGAGTGTGAACACACACTCATGAAGGCATGAAAGGCACCCCTTATTGCTTTCATCTCCTTCCATTTTAGACAGCCAAGGCTTCAATAGCCAAATCCAATTCCCTGTGAAACCATTACTCTGAGGCTGGTATCTCTCTGCTTATTGTTATACATCATGGGCTATAAAGTGTGTTCCTCTGAGGAATTGCACCGTGGCCATTCAAGTCGGTGGAATATCTTCTGTTCTGGTACTTTTATAGTACTTGAAACACTTGTGTCTACCACTGGGTATGCAAAGCCCAGTCAAGAATAAGTGTCCATTCCCCTTAGGCCCCATTTGTAGCCTCCAGGGGCAGTTGGCATCGGTCCGACTTGCCAGCTGTGTGCAGAGCTTCCTCCTGGGCAAATCGGCCCCATAGCCATCTGCAATCTCTGCCTCGCTTGCTGGCAGACAGAACAGTGTTCTGGCATTTTATGCTTCAGAGGCTGCAAGAGGAATATGTCTAGATTTAGCCCATCTCTGCATTGCTGCAGCCCCCTAGTGTCCACTCATTTATGGACCCAGGTGGCCACCCCAAGTGAATGCACCAAGAGGTCCACTGCTGGTTTCATTCGCCTTCTGATTCTGAAAAGAGATACTTCTGATGGGCACTGGCCTGTCCTACTTTCGCATGCCCCCGTAAGTTCCCAGAGTGATTTCTTTAGGGCTGTGCCCCATATGAGTATCCATTTAGCAGGCTAGTTTTCCTTGGCCCTTCTGCCTGACCATATGGGCAGGCCATTGGCCACTGGCCATGAGTGAGTAACAACCCAAATATAGAGGCAAACAACATACAATTCAGCCCACTGGGTTGATTTATTTTTACCTTCTTCTGGGTGGTGGTCTTCCAAATAGGGTGCAGGCCATTCGTCTAATTGCCATCTATAGACCAAATAGCTCTGTTCTCCAGAAACTTCCTAAATATACAGATATTATAGAGTTAAAAATGAAAAGGATAGAAAAAAGATAATATGTGCAAAAACTGAAGAAAACTGTATAACCCTACTAATATCAGATAAATAGAGTTTAGAGCACTAAAAAATAGAGGGATATTTCATAAAGCTAAAAGGGTCAATCTAGCACAAATATATAACATTTCTGTATTTGCAAAAATTGACACAACTGAAATAATACACAAATTCACAGTCCTAGTGGAAGATGTACACATAACTTTTTAATAAGTGAAAGAAAAAGCAGATAAAAGGCAGTAAGGATGCAGAAGACATTAACAACATAATTTACAGATCCATAGGATATATATCAAATTCATAATATGCTGGGCCATAAAAAATAACTCAGAGTATATCCTCTGACCACAGTGGAAAACAGCCACAAATTAACTAAAATCATATAATCAGAGACAGAGTAACGTTAACACCTCCAGTGCAATCCTGAAATCAAGGTTAATATACAAAGAAACTACCAATATATCTTTTATTGCAAAACCATTACTCTTACCTAGTCCACATAAATTATATCACGTCTCAGTTAATCTAGATATAAGAAATGAAGAAATATGTTAGTTAAACTTTTTAATTATCAATTATTTCTGAATGCCTTGAATTTAAATAAATGTTTGAAACAGTCTTGGGCCACATCCACTCATAGTAAGATTTTAATTTCATGAATTGTTCTTTTACTAAAGAGAATGTTCAGAATGTTCACCATAAAATACCAAAATTTTGAACTGGGAAGAATTTTAAGTGGCCAGATTATAAGTGGGAAGATAATGTCACCTTGTTGAAAGAACAGTCATTTAAGCAATTAAGGTAAAGTTCAAGTTTAGCCTCTGCTCTGTGACGCTAGGTGAAAGGTTTAAATATGTTGAATTTCAGTTTTCTGTATAAAATGGTTATAATAAGTTTTTGCCTATGTACAAGAATATAAGAAATTGGAACTAACATCTGCTGGCCTCCTAATGACTGCTGGTAATAAACTTGACCCCAAGTCTGTGAGTGTTTAATAGCAGTTTATACTCCTAACAACCTTTTGACACAGTAGGTGGATAGATAAAATGCATGTGAGAATTCTGCATTAACTGTAAAAATTAATGCCTGGCTATCTCATGTAAACAAAATTATGTATGCATTCTCATCCACCATATGTGAGATGGTTAGCAGATCAGTATTGCCACAAGGAGAACCTTTTTTTTTTTCTTTATGTACAATGGAGATTCAAAGTTTCAGTTTTGCATCATGGTAATTGTTAAGCTTTGTTTCTTTTTTCAAAATGGATTCTGATTTCCTACTGAGTAATTCAAAATATTTAGGTGCCTCAATAGGCATTTTAAAAAGTGCTTTAGGAAAATTTTGACAATCCTCCATTGATATTTGGGGTTCAGTTCTCATTTGTTCCTTAGCATTGCTGAAAAGAGTTAACTCTTCCTACTGTGAGTAAAATCTGATGGGATAAATTTCTTACTAGACCGCCGTTTTATCGACAGCTATCTGTTATTTTCAGTCAAATTAATGAACCTCTCCAGTTTCTAATAGTAGTAAAAATAATGACTGATAACAGTGCTCCATAATCTTTTAAAATATACAGGTCATGATGTAGAGAGTTAATATATTACAAAAATTAAGATCTATTAGAACAATATATATGATATATAAAAGAGAGTGTTCTGATTGCAAGGTGGGTTCTTAGTCTCAAAAGTAAGGCAAACCTCTGGGAGGAGCAAAGGATCTGCATCACATTAAAATAAGCTTGAATTGTTTGTCCCAGTACAGCAAAGGTGTCTTCTCAAGTCAGAAATGAAAATGATCTAGAAGCAGGTGTCGAGATGGCATGGCTTTGAGAAGAGGCCCATGAAGTAAAGAAATCAGACAGACTTCAACATTAATCCAGTCTTTCTTTTAGATTTCAATGCATCCTAACTTGTATTGTAGACTTTTGTATTTTACAGAGTCCCCAAGTCATTGGCTCCACCATGCACCATAAGGTGAGTTTTATATGACCACTCCTTAAATATCAAGATGTTTTATCTTCTACTGGTTATCCCAGAGTAGTGTTTAGAGCTTGGGGAAGCAGGTCCTCAAATGTATAATACACAGATGAATAAAATAAAAGTGGAAGAGCTGCCATATGCAAAGTAGAAGGTATTTATTGGAAGAGAAATCCACTGAATTCAGGTAGTTAATTCTTGATCATGGGTAATCTGAGGAGGAAAAACAATAACAATGGATATTTTGCATGTTTCTGCAAAGCCAGTTACATGAAAAGCGTTATTTGGGTGTCAGTTTCCTATCCAGAACCCATCCATTTGCTTCTCCTTGTTCCTGACACTTTCCCTATTTAGGTGTCTCCACAGGCATTTAAAAAAGTGGTTTAGGGGCTTCCCTGGTGGCGCAGTGGTTGAGAGTCCGCCTGCCGATGCAGGGGACACGGGTTTGTGCCCCGGTCTGGGAAGATCCCACATGCCGCAGAGAGGCTGGGCCTGTGAGCCATGGCCGCTGAGCCTGCGCGTCCGGAGCCTGTGCTCCGCAACGGGAGAGGCCACAACAGGGAGAGGCCCACGTACCACAAAAAAAAAAAAAAAAAAAAAAAAAAAAAGTGCTTTAGGAAATTTTTGACAATTCTCTATTGAGATTTGGTGTTCAGTTCTCATTGCTGAAAAGAGTTAATTGTGGGTCAGGTGAAGTTGATCCTGCCCTCAGCAATAAGGGTGGCTCTGAAATTCAGGCTAACCTTGGCTTTTCCATCCCTTTTACTAGTGATTGGTTCAAAAACCCAGGCTTTAGCCAAGCAGTTTGTGGCTTTTTTTCTGAAGACTGAGACTGGTTAAGAGACAAAGGTTCTCCAAGTGCGGTACAGCAGCAACTGGCATCTCCCGGGGACTTGTTAGGAAGGAAAATTTTTAGGCTCCAACTGAGACCTATTGGTTCAGAAGCTTGAGGAGAGGGACCAAGCAATCTGTGTTTTAATAAGCCCTCCAGGTGATTCTGATACACACTCAAGTTTGAAAAGTAATGTCTAAGGATGAGCTCCTGAATCAGGTAAGCTCAATCTGATCCAAAGAAGCAGCTTTTACCCCATGGATTTGAGAGATTTTCTCTGTCATCTCCCTTTGATTTAAATAGGACACTAAACTACCCCAACTGCTGCTGACAGCCTTTTTGACAGCATGAGTGAATTCAGTTTGTTGGCAGAACAGTGACGGGAAAGCTGAGTAAAACATTTAGAAACAGTCCTTCAACTTAGATAGTGCAGGATTCCCAGTCCAGTAAGAATGGCCCATTTCCTTTGTCTTTAAACCAGTTTAATTCAACTTTTCTGAAATTGCAGAACATCCTAAATGATTCAAAGAATGAGAACATGTACAATATTAATGAAATGACTTGTTTATTCAACACATAGATCTATAGAATCAACTCCTATGTGCCAACCATAGTTCTAGGCACTGGAGATAGAAAACTAAATAGTGACTTAAAAAGATCCTAATAGAATTTACATTCTAGTTGAGGGAAACAGTCAAAAAGTAATTAAGAAAAATATAGTTAGGCATGTTTGGCAGGTAGCAAGTGCTAGAGATGATAGCATGGTGTGGGTAGCATTTTTTTTCTGAGTATGGCCAGGAAATGCCTCCTGAGAAGATGCCATGCAATTATGTGGGAGGATCTGAGTCCAGAAGTGGGAACAGCTGCTGCAGCAGCCCTCAGTGTCCTTACTTGTGGCTACACAAAGCAATGCAAACAGAGGTGAAAGAGTTTGCCCAGGGCTGCAGAGCTGTTAGCTGATGGGACCATGATTTGACTGAGGGCTGTCTACCTCTAATGTGTGAACATTTCCCATTATGCTCTATTTCTCACAGAGATATGTTACACCATTTCCAAAACAGTCTATTGCTAGGCGTAATGAGTGAATACAGCAAAATCCATGCATAGCTTTACTGAATTTCACTGGGACACTTCCATTATTTAAAACAGTCCTTTAAAGAAGCACAATATCTTTAAAAGGGAGAATTTTACATCTTCTTGTTACATTACAATGAAATTGCCTACTACGTGGACCTACCATCTGGGTGGGGGGTGGGTGTTGGACCCAACGAAATAATGAATTTTCTTTTGCTTATATTAGAGCTTATATTCATCTTGTTTGAGTATTGTTTAGTTGTTCAAACTTTGGAACACTCCAGATCAGTAGGTGGCTTCTGCCTTAAGCTCTGCTAATGTCCTCGGGGGACGCAAGCAACACTAGTGCCTCCTTTAGGACCTTATTTTGGTCCTGGACCTAAAAACTGTGCCTGGCATGGCAGGGGACCTCAGGACCCTGAGCTTTTGTCAGGGTTCATTCTAATTGGATAATACCTTCACTGGCCTAGTTGTTAAACATTCTGGACCTCGTCCCCGTACTGTATCACTCCTAGGCTCAACCACCAAAATCACTTGGCAAGGAATCCAGCCAATTAGTGATGGATGGGAGGGGAGTGAAAGAGGTTTATCTCAGCTATAGTCCAGCTACCACCGAGGGGAGTAATCTTGACAAGAATCTGATTGTTACAGACCACAGTTCTGCTGTCCTCTGCAGCAGCCCAAAGGTGAGGGAGAGATTTCTCTCTGAACTCAAAGCTCAGGCTTCTCAGACAAATGATGGAATAGTTATGTTGATGATTGCCTTGAATAATAGATGTGTCCCTTAGTTAACAGATGTTCCCTGCAGTTGCTAAGTATAAATTGTACATTTTCAATGTGTTTTTCTTTGTATCAAACATATATACAACAAAATTCCCATCTTCCTGGAGCTTACAAATTGGTTTTTTTAATGGAAAACTCAGGAAGACAGATTTTATTTCATATAATACTTTTCTGTGAAAAGAAGGACAGTCCAGCTATAGGGGGAAAATGCCTTGGCACAGAAAAATTGTATGTTTGCTGTCTATGGAACACTTACCTGTGAGAATCTGTCAAAAAATGAGGTCTAATCTTGCTTGACAACAACCATTGTCCAGTGAATAATTCCTTTTGAGGAACTTAAAACCCTGCCTTTGGCCCTGAAATAACTCTATAATCTGGCAGAGCCATTATGTAAACCAACATTTAGAAAGCAGAGGGTGTTGTAACTCCTTCCATCGAAAAATTAATAATCTGTGGCATTCCAAAGTCACAACAGAAATTTTATGTCAGTTCTCCCAATAACGATAATAAAGAGCCCCTTTATGGTCTTCAGAATAAAAAAGCCCAACTCTCAAATAGTTCAGGTCAGTTGAATTCCATTTGATAATCTTTTTCTACTGTCCTGATTCCATTAGACAGATCTAAGTATATCACAAGGTAAAGCTGGAAGACTCAAGTGCTTTATAAAGGAAAATAGTGTACGATTTTCATGTAGACAGAGCTTTCTAATCCTCCATTGTGGTTGGAGCTTTCCATGACAGACACAAAAAAGTTTACTTTCATTATACAACATTTTATTGATACATCTTATTATAATCTGCTGTTTATTCTCTTCTTTATAAAAGGCTAAAATGGGTTCTGTATTGCTATGATCACAGATAAAAAGATTATCAAATGGAATTGATTAAAGGAGTGTAACTTTTTTCTTGCTTGTAGTAGTTAGGAACTGTATTGAGTCTGCCCAGCTGCTTTGTATCTTGTGAAAATCAAGGGCTGCTCTAGCATTAATACTTTCTATCCTGCCTTGCTTTCTGTTTGTAGGGCTTATTCAGTATTTCTGGTTTATTTAATTTTGGTGGTTTGTTACAAATTACTTGAAAGTTTACAAAGTATGTGGGACTCATCCATATTTTTGCATAGCACTGAAAATAACCAATGGCACTTTTGTTTTTCAACACAATTCACTGATCTCTATAAACATCACTGAAGTATCCATTTAAGAGCCTTATCATGTTAAAAATCCAGTTTCACCCTTCTGAAAGTTAGATTCTTGGCCCCTAAAACCTTGATTTAGCTTTGTAATTGGCTATTGACTCTTTCAAGCCTTCAGACGCTCCAGTCTGTGTTCAGTATCATCACCTGAGAACGTCCCTTGGAATTCATGCAACTCTGTGGGTCAAATTGGTTCTACTGGATGGCAAACCTGGGAGGCTCTTATTCCTCTGTCACGTTTCTTTCCTAACCACCCTATGGTAGGCAGATTAAAGGTGCTCCACAGAGTCTACCCCTTCATCCCTGGAATTGTGAATATGTTAAGATACACAGGGAAGGAGATTTAGGTTGGCAGGTGGAGTTAATATTGCTAATTAGCTGACCTTGTGATGGGGCCTGTAGCCCGGATTGTCCAGGTGGAGCCAATATAATCACAGGGGCCTATATAGGGTGAAAGAGGAAGGCGGAGAGAGAGAGAGGAGCAGAGAGGTAGCGCGTTGGTCGAGACTAGACCCGCTCTTGCTGGTTTTGAAGATGGAAGAAGAAAGTCAAGGAAGTGGATTTTCCTCCAGAGCCTGCAGAGGGAAGAATGCCCTGTCTACGCCTGATCTGCCTGGAAAAACAGTAAGACTCGTTGCAAATTTCTGACATTTAAAACTATAAAGTTCTAAGTTTCTATTGTTTTACTCTAGTATTTTTTTTAAAACCTACAAGGGGGATTTGCTTAACTGAGTGATAGTGTTCTTTTTAGTAGAAGTGATTACATCCATGTGATAAACAGGGAGATGGGGGTCTACAAAGTTAAAAAGAAAAAGACTTGTGAAAGTGCATTGTGACTTAAATGTATCTAACACCTTTTTCTAGCAAGGTTTGGAATATTTTTTCCATTTCTTTGTACAGCTTGAACAAGTTTATTTCCATTAAAAATCTTAAAATGCTTTTTTTAAAACTTTAATTGGAGAGAATAATTACTGGAACAATTCAATGGAACAATTAAGGTAATTTTAATACGTCAACGTTTGCTATTTGGCAAAGGAATTGGGGGGAAGGAAGATAACTCATGTGGCTTTTCTTTTATGGATTTGGGTTCCTTTTCAATCTGACATTCGAGAAGGGACCATGAACTGGTGAAGTTCCGTATCTGTACTGGGGGAGAGTGAGGTCGGGGGAGGCATGCTCCCGTTTGCTCACCAAACAAAAAGGTCATAGTTGTTTTGGGAAGCGAGCATCTCAAGGTAATGGATTCTTTGAACCATTTGGAAGCCTCAACTAAAGGTGGCCTCAGCTCTTGCTGTTTCATTGTTGTCCTGGGCCTCTTAAGAGTATCTCCTAGGAGTTGGTTACAGCAGAGTAGCTTTAAGAGTCATGTAAGGGACGGGTGGTGGCACTACCCACGGGATTTCGTGCTCGTTAGTGGTAGGCGTCTTCTCTCCCGCTGGACCCTGGTTGGAGAGGATGGCAGAGGACTCGGTTTGAGGGGACTTTGGTCACCCCTCCTCCATCTAGGCTTTGTTGTGAAGACTTACAAGACACCACATGGTAAGTGGGCTGGGTATGGGGTCACAGCGCTTGGGGCCTCTTGGAGGAATAGCATTGAAACAATTTACTATTAGGCTCAAGCCTCCTAAGCACAAGTTCTAAGAAGGTTTAGCCTCAAGAAATTTCAGAGGGGAACATTATTATTGAGAAACAAGCAGTTCCTGCAGACCAGTGTCCTTTAGCCTAGCTCTTCACAATTATTTTCTACTCTAACTGGTGAAAACTTGTTTCTTCCTTACACTGTCTAGCATAAAAACATACTAAGGTGCAAAGCAAGTGACCATACAATGATACTGAAAGGAACAACAAACAACAATGATAACTAATATTTACAGTGCAGCTACTCCATGCCAGGCCCTGAGTATTATTACTGCTTTTTTTTTTTTTTTTTTTTTTTAAAAAAAAAGGAGACTGAAACTCAGGTTCCCTG